>NW_011494962.1:33151-34330 GCF_000754665.1 Bison bison bison | reverse complement strand
CTGTCAGCTGGGGGCAGCATTTCATACATTTCAAAGGCAGCTTTTGTCCTCACAATAAGAGAAAGCTAGCTCCAGGTGAACTGGATACCCACATCAAGAATCTGACTATCTGATTGGAAGATATAAAAGACTGTGTACAGGACATCTAACTTACTAAAAGTCTCTCAGCCAATATGTACAGAGACAGTTTCCAATGAGACTGGAATAATGTATGTCTTTTGTCAAGACTCCCTCTTCCCTAGAAAACACTGATTGACCACCAAATAAATTTTCTATCTTTTCTTACTTTATCACTGGACTATCCTCCTTTCCTGTGCATTTATTTTTTTTCCTTAAATATTGAATGTTAGAGTAACATAACTTTTTTCATGAAAAATTCCATATTTGACCTGTGTTTGAGGACTCAGTTTCAAAGGCTGTGAGACTGTATTTTTCTTGCTTCTAATGTTTGACCCCTAGTAGATGAGGCTGATGTAGAGGCTTGTGCAGGATTCCTGGCAGGAATACTATGTATGACTATTCAAAAGAAAATGAAGTAAGTATAAATCTAACAATATGCCTATAAGATATGAGTCCTAATAGCTACAAAATGATAATAAAAGATGGGGCTTCCCTGGTAGCTCAGTAGTAAAGAATCTGCCTGCCAATTCAGGAGTTGTGGCTTCAATTCTTGGATCAAGAAGAACCCCTGGAGAAGGAAGTGGAAACCCACTTTGGTATACTTGCCTGGGAAATCCTATGGATAGAAGAACCTGGTGGGCTGTAGTCCATGGGGTCACAAAGAGTCAGACATTATTGAGCAACTTAACAACAACAGCAATAAAAATATATAAGAAGATTTCAATAAAGAGATAGATCAAGTTCATGGAATTTTGTCAATAGTCTCCAGTAGCATGCTGTGGGCTTGTGAAATATTTAACAGTTCTCTTGTACTTCAGGAGGCATGTGTCTTAATCATCTATTCATATATTTTATTTAAAGGAAAGTAGCTCCTTTTGATTTGACATGATGGGTTTCTTTAGAATGAACTGTAATAAGAAAAAAAATACATTTGAATATGTATTAGGTCAGATTTTTGTTTTTGTTTTTGTTTTTTTTAAATTAATTTTATTTTATTTTTAAACCTTACATAATTGTATTAGTTTTGCCAAATATCAAAATGAATCCACCACAGGTATA
>NW_011494962.1:7608-30692 GCF_000754665.1 Bison bison bison | reverse complement strand
AATGGAAACAGTGACAGACTTTATTTTCTTGGGCTCCAAAATCATTGCAGATGGTGACTGCAGCCATGATATTCAAAGATGCTTGCTCCTTGGAAGAAAAGCTATGACCAAACTAGACAGCATATTAAAAAGCAGAGACATTACTTTGCCAACAAAGATCCATCTAGTCAAAGCTATGTTTTTTCCAGTAGTCATGTATGGATGTGAGAGTTGGACTATAAAGAAAGCTGAGCACCAAAGAATTGATGCATTTGAACTGTGGTGTTGGATAAGACTCTTGAGAGTCCCTTGGATGGCAAGGAGATCAAACCAGTCAATCCTAAAGGAAATCAGTCCTGAACATTCGTTGGAAGGACTGTTGCTGAAGCTACAATACTGTGGCCACCTGATGTGAAGAACTTACTCATTGGAAAAGACCCTGATGATGGGTCTTTTCAGAAGGCAAAAGGGGAAAGGGGTGCCAGAGGATAAGATGGTCAGATAGTATCACTGACTCAATGAACATGAATCTGAGCAAACTCTGAAAGATAATGGAGAACAGAGGATCCTGGTATGCTACAATCCTTGAGGTTACAAAGAGTTGGACGTGACTTAGCAACTGAACAGCATCATGTCACTACGTCACTGGGTGCAGACCTTCCAAAAATGTACATGTTTTTGTTGTTCAGTCACTCAGTCATGTCCAACTCTTTGTGACCCCATGGACTGCAACACGCCAAATTTCCCTGTCCTTCACCATCTCCTGGAGCTTGCTCCAACTCATGTCTACTGAGTCAGTGATGTCATCCAACCATCTCATCCTCTGTCATCCCCTTCTCCTCCTGCCTTCAGTCTTTCCCAGCATCAAGGTCTTTTCCAATGACTCGACTCTTCACATCAGGTGGCCATGTTTAGAGTCATCTCTTGTGCTGTTGGAAATGTACATGAGGCAGGAGCTAAATGGACTCGGGGCTGTACAGCTGGACTTTGTCCCCTGTGGATAGATACCCCAAGATAAAGAGGAGGAGGAGCTAAGCCCTGCCCAGAAATGAGATAGTACTTTTCTCATTCTCAAGGTCCAGAGGACCTTTCCAAGAATACACCTGCAGCAAGGCTCTTTGTGGATCAAAAAAGGAGTAATGTCAACCTGTCCACAGGCCTCTTCACTAGAAGCCATCTTGGCTAGGAAATGTGGGCACACACGTGGGAGGACACTGATATACACCAAATATGGATTCAGAATCAGCCAAAGCAAGATGTTTGGCCAAAGGAAACCCGGAAGAAAATCGCATAAAAGTGATTCGACTACCACAAGGACCCGACGCTCTGGGCTTGCCAGTGTGTGCCTACGCACATGTACTCTTTTCCCTCCTAATAAATGTCTCACTTGTTTCACTAGTTTTGGTTTCTCTGTGGAAATTCATTTTCTGGAAATGAATCCTAATGGCCAGGACTCAGCACTTGGCCTGACTTCAATCTCTGGCCAGAAACCAAAGTCCTGTTTCAAGTCCCTGCAGGTTGAGGCCACCTAAGCTCAGACATATCTTCACAAAAACCTTTGCCTTTGTCTGTTCATGAAAAAACAATAACAACAAGGAGACCTTAGAGGTAGCACAGCCTCAAGATAAAAGAAACTTATGTCCCTGAATTTCCACGTGGAAGAAAGCTGCATTCTAACTAGAACCTCCTATATTTCACAGCGACATGAGTGATAAGTAAATATACACTGTGCTATCAATGAAATTCAGGAGGTTATCTATTGTAGCAGCTGTGTAATGTATCTAGTCAGAATGGCAGCCTCATTTTTTCCATATTTTTTGCATTACTAATCACTTCTTATCCAGTCACCAAATATCTGCAGATTGTTTACTACTATGGTAGGTGCTAAGAAACAAAAGCTCTGCGAATTCTGATGAAGAGGATGAAGCAGGTACCTGGGGCTTGTGTGGGAGAGGTCTGGATGGATTTTCCAGAATGGCTGAGGCAAGGTTAGTGTCTTCTCTGGTGTCTAGTCAAGACAGGGACATTTTAAAAGATTACGGTTTACAGTACCACTGAAAACTTGACAGAGCTAAGAGCAACAACAAATTGAAATTATAATAGAGTGATCATTATAATTATAATGAAGTGTTCAGCATACAAAAATAGAGTTGGAAGGAGAGGGTCTGATTTGAGAATTCAAGAACTAGAACTTCTTTGTATCTTGGTATTGTACCACACAAAAGGACAGAGCAACACCTGGCCATTCCTGTGGCCTCAAGATACCCCGAGAAATCTTGTTGTCACCCTCAAGATCTCCCTCCCTCCCTTTCCTGTGTTTGTGCAACCAATCCTTGCTTAACACACTTCACTTCTCATCAACTGAAGTTTTAATGCTTGAGAAACAAGCTCTGTAATGAACCCATGGCTTCTCACATTTAAAAAATTAAATAAACTTCCTCCTTTTTTTTAAGTGTGTCAGTCACAACTCAGAGCTACATCTGTATCTTCAAGCTGGGGCTCTCACAATCCAGCCAAAAAACGCCTCTTCTCAATCAGGTCTTTATTTCTGAAATTTCAGTTAATAAAAGCAATACATTATGAAAATGGTGACACACTTAACCTGCATGACACCAGGAAGGGAGCCCTTTTTTTTTTTTTTTTTAACACACCCTTATTCTGTCAGCGGGAGTTTAAGGCTCTTTAGACAAAACGGAAAGAAAAGTCTCCCCAAGAACACTGGGACCTTTGTGTTTCTGGAAAGGAGCGGAATTCAGGCCGGTTCCAAAGGGATCTCAACTTTTCAATTAAGATACAATCCTGGGAGAGAGGCAGACGGAGACATAAAAAAGGGGAAAGACCCTGAAACAGGTCACTAAGAACACCTGCTGCCCTCTCTCAGCCTTTCAAAGCCCTTAATCCCTAGACCGCAGAGCTTACCCTAAGGAATCTCCCAGTCACCCACTAAAGTTCTGCAAACTCCTATGAAGAGGGCGGCTTAGGGGCACAGCCATCTGGGGAGAAATCAAGTCAAATATTTTTCAAATCACGCAACTCGGCCAGATGTTCACCCCGTATTGGGACAGCCCTGGAGAGTTTGCAACCTGCTAGAGACCAAGAAGGCAATTTCTTCTTTCTCTTCTCCTCTCGGTAGCGGTTTCTCTTTCACCATGGCTTTGCTCTGGATCAGAAGTGGCCAAACGGGGATGCGGCGTCTCAGGGCTGTGACCGCCGCCCTCTCCTGGTGCCTCCAGCTTACCTGTGGGGTGACCACATCCCTCTCCTCCTCGCAGATAGATCTGCGGCTATCTCCCACATCCAGGTCCCAACCGTCTGCCAAGGTCTAAAGGAGACACCGGATGCGGGGCCTGGAAAATTACGCCCATAGAGCGGATGGTTCCCCAGATTGTACAAGATAACCCTCCCTCCCCCACCCTCCACCTTCTGCGCTCCACCCTAGATGTTACGCCCCACTTCCTGTGTTTCATTTCTCATGATGTGGAGGCAGAAAAGAAACTCAGAACACTTGAAAACAGGATGCCTGCGGTTGAAGGGTCTTTGGCTCCTTTCCAACCTGCCAAACGCCTGATGGGGACCTGGTGGACTAACAGTGGATCTAAGAGGACAGCCCTCTGCTCAGGCTGTCTGCCACGCTGGGTCCCTTCCTAGCAGAGCAGGAGAACGTCTGCATAAATCTCCACAGCCTGCGAGTCTCCCTGGCCTAGCAGAGATGGGGACAAGGCTCTGTCTATCTGAGGTTCAACCTGTGGTAACCAAGACCCCTGAGGACAGAAACCCTGCTGTGTGTAGCCACCCACACACAAACCTACTCTAAAAGGTGTTGATTTGTGGCTTGTTCGCACCACTGTTCTCAGGAGATCATACACAGATCAAAACCCCAGGCTATTACGTTCTGAGACTACAAAATGAGGAAAGGTAATAAAGGTCAAACTATAAGGTTATATAAATTGTCAGAAATTAGGACTAGAGTTGGGAAGAAATAAGAATGCTTGTTTAAACAGGAGTTGTTTTGGGTTTCAAAATGGTTACACATTTGCAGGTGTAGGAGGGAGGCGCTTTGAAACTATATTTGCACCTGGCAGTGCTTGCAGATACTGTTTTGAAAATGTCTGATGATGGTCTTGAGTTTTATATAATTCAGAAAGTTTAAGTTCTCAGTGATGCATCTGCAAGTTCTCAGATGCAAGAATACATCTGAAACTACCTCCACCTAAGGTCATCTGGCTCCATTTTGTATGTGTGAACTATAGTTACTCCATTTTTATTTTTGAAAGACCTTAAATACATAATCAGGCTTCCCTGGTGGCTCTGTGATGAAGAACCTGCCTGACAATGCAGGAGAGGCAGGTTCAATCCCCGGTCCAGGAAGATCCTTTGATGAGGAAAATGGTAGCCCAGTCCCAGTATTCTTGCTGGGAAAATCCCATGGACAGAGGAGCCTGGTGGGCTACAGTCCATGGGGTCACAAAAGAGTTGGACAGGACTTAGTGACTAAACAACAGCAGCAGCAAATATATCATCACCTGTCTACATCACCCTTTTTTGGACTTTTGTGAGGTGATAAGATTTCAACCCTGAGGATCTGCTACACTGAGATTGGTCCAGTTGGAACAGAGTTTACAAACAGATTCTTAAAACAAGACAGTAATGGCATAAATTGGTCTTTGATGAACAAAAATTTCTTTCCTGGTGAATTATTTTGATCCTTGAAATGATTTAGAAGTTTCACCAAGTGGTGACAATAAAAAGCTGACTCTTTAGAAGACAGTTTGTCAGTTTCTTATGAAATTAATATACTTGCCAGATGATCCAACAGTCTCACTTTTTGGCAGTTACAGAAATGAGTTGAAAACTGATGTTTATGCAGACTTACACAGGTGTGTCTATAGCAGCTGTATTTATGATTGCCAAAACTTGGAAGCAACCAAGATGCCTGTTAATATATAAATGGCTAAATACACTGTAGACTCTCCAAACAATGACATAATGTTCAGGGACTTAAAGAAAAGTTCTCAAGTGAAAAAAAAATAAAAAGAACCTTTTATACGGGTTATTAAGTGAAAGAAGGCAATCTAATAAAGCTGCATACTGTAAAATTGCAACAATTTGACATTTAGGTAAAGGCAAAACTATGGAAATGTTGAAAAGACATGTCAGAAGGGCCAAGGTGGAGAGATTGGGAGGGATGAATGGGGGAGGCCAGGGGATTTTTAAGACAATGAAACTATACTCTGTGATTCTATAATGATGGATTTAAAACTATTAGGTGGTGTTTTGGGGGATTCTCAAGAGCTCTAGTTCTTTATGTCTCAGCACAGAAAGAATCCAGTGAGAGGCAACGTGATAGATAAGAAGTGATTTATTAGAATAGGAGATTTGTGAGGCTAACAAGTGGGTGGATGAGAGGGTGCTGTGCCTGAGAACTTAGTGGGCTATAGTTTTATATTAATAATCAAAGGAAAAGTAGGGAGGGGGAAAATACCTCTTTTTTTCCTCATTCTTGAGTAGATGTCAAGCTTCCATAGTCAGCTCTGCCTTCACGTCAGGCTGGGGAGTTTTCTTCTCCCTATGTGGTTAAGCCAGGACAGTTATGGCACTATGGAAAAATTGTTTCAAGTCTCAGGACCATGAGGGTCTTTCACTTTGAATGTCACTTTTCCATTTTATTGTTTTTTTATATGTGCCGAGAGGTTGTCCTAGGGGGTCATTAACTTACTGAGCTCACTAGGTGGGATGTGGGTCTCATGCCATCGTTCTATTGTTTTGAGAGATGTCTCAATGCTTCTGTTTTGCAAGGTTTTGTTGCTAAACAACCCTGCTTGGTTTTGTAGTTAAGCAAACCTGCTTTTTTAAGCAATCATTAACATACAGGGGTTTCCCAGTCTCATACTTTTTTACTTACAATCCCCAGTGGGATTAACCATTTAATTACCTACTTTGTCCCCTTACTCTATCCCTATCAAATTCATATCATTATGAAAGTGAAAGTGTTAGTTGCTCAGTCTTGTCTGATTTTTTGCAACCCCATGGACAGTAGCCCACCAGGCTTCTCTGTCCAAGGAATTCTCCTGGCAAGAATATTGGAGTGGATAGCCATTCCCTTCTCCAGAGGCTCTTCCTGACCCAGGATTGAACCCCAGCCTCCTGCCTCACAGGCCGATTCTTTACTGTCTGAGCCAACAGGAAAGCCCAAGCTTGCCATAGCATATAGAACATAAAGAGTAAACCCTAATGTAGTCTATGGACTTCAGTTCATAATATTATAGCAAAATTTGTTCATCAGTTGTAACCAATAAAACAAACTAATGCAATGTGTTTAAAACAGGGGAAGCTGTGTATGAAGAAGAAATGCCTGTGGGAACTCTCTGCATTTCTGCTTTTCACCCCAATCTAAAACTGCTTTTTTTTTTTTTCCATAAACCTAAAATGGAGTCTCTTAACTTAAAAGAGCAGTTGATTCTTAGTCAGCATTATCATTGTTTTTAGCTCAGTGACCTAGGAACCGCTCTCATCCTTAAACTAGAACTGGAAGTTAAACATGCGACATATACGGAGCTCTAGTGTGTTCTGTGTGATGAGTTTATAGGTCAAAGATTATTTGCTGTCAGAGTCCTTTAAACTTAAAGTGTAAGTCTGAAAAAGGCACTTTAGAAACCACTGGGGACAATGCTGAACAAATTAAAGCACTAAACCATCAAGAGAAAAAAAGAGGCTGAAATCTCTATTCTTTGCTTTGCTATGACCACGGAAATCTTTGAAACAGAATTGTTATCCATCCAACTACCCTTGCTGAAGGGTAAATATAATCGGGACTTTCCTAGTTATTTAGTGGTTAAGGATTCACCTCCCAATACAGGGAAAGCAGGTTCAGTTACTGCTCAGGGAACTAACATCCCACATGCTGTGGGGCAACTAAACCCTCAGGCTGCAACTAGAGAATAGCCATGCCATAAAAAAGACCCTGCATGCTGCAACTAAATCTCACTTAGCAACTAAACTACCACCACCATAGAGCTTCTCCATCTTCAGCTGCAAATAATATAATTAATCTGATGGTGGTATCCATCTATAGAGTTGGGCTTCCCATGTGGCGCTTTGGTTAAGAATCCACCTGCCACTGCAGAAATTGTGGGTTCAGTCCCTGGGTGGGGAAGATCTCCTGGAGAAGGTATCTCTTGACTTAGGCAAACACCTGTCTAGAGCTTAAACAAGGGGCTTCCCTGGTAGCTCAGCTGGTGAAGACTTTTCCTGCAATGCATGAGACCCCAGTTTGATTTCTGGGTCAGGAAGATCCCCTAGAGAAGGGATAGGCTACCCACTCCATTATCCATGGGCTTTTTTTGGTGGCTCAGATAGTAAAGAATCCTCTTTTAATGCAAGAGATCTGGGTTAGATCCCTGAGTTGGGAAGATCCCTGAAGGAGGGCATGGCAACCCACTCCAGTATTCTTGCCTGGAGAATCCTCATGGACAGAAGAGCCTGGCAGGCTGCAGTCCATAGCATCACAGAAGAGTCAGACATGACTGAAAGACTAAGTGCAAAGTGTACACAAAGGGAAATATCAAGGCTGTCCAGGTCACCATATGTATATATACATCAATCTTGTTTAGAGGTACCTGGGCACAATAAGCAACACAGTGAATACTGTTTTCATCCACTCGAATTTAGACAAACTACCTACCCAGGAGCAGAGCTGCTGTTTGCGGTACAATGGCCAGCCTTGAGCAAAATTTATTTTAGCTTTTTTTTCCTCTGTATAACTTGGTTTTGTAGGTATTACAGGAGCAAAATGTGATGCGGTAGGCTGCAAAAGGAGCCTGGGTTTTGAGGTAGGAAACAGATGGTCAGTCTTGCTCCTTACTCATCCATAAATTCAAAAAAATCCAGTGCCTGGATAAGGCAAATATTAATGTATCAAATGAAATAATGTGAATTGAAGCATTTACCAATAACTTGAGCTTTCTGATTTCAATATACAGAAGGTTTGATATAAAAAAGAAAGGCCAGCAGCGCCCCCTGGTAGGAACTGTTAGTGAATGAACTCAGATTTTTAAAAACATTAAACAACAAAAACCAACCCCAAAACAAAAACCAACCAGCCAACCAGACAACAACAACAAAAGCCTGCAAAGCAAAATATACTTGGGTTTTTGGAGCAACTACGCAAGTTTCACTCTAGCAATCAATACTCCTTTTCTTTATGTGTGTGCATGCGTGGGTGCTCAGTTGTGTCCTACTCTTTGTGACCCCATGGACTGTAGTACGCCCGTCTCTGCTATCCATGGGGATTCTCCAGGGAACAATAATGGAGCAGGTTGCCATGTCCTTCTCCAGGGAATCTTCCCAAACCAAGGATTCAACCCACATCTGTTATGTCTTCTGAACTGGCAGGCAGATTCTTTATAATTGGCACCACCTGTGAAGCCCTAGACATAGGTTTATTCCATATCTTGGCAATTGTATAAGTATTGCTGCTACAAACATTGAGGGGTGTGTATCTTTTAAAATTAGTGTTTTTGTTTTTTTGTGACATATACCCAGGAATAGAATTGCTGGGTCGTATGGTAGTTCTAGTATACATATGCTAACAATATTAATCTTCCAAGTCACAAACATGGGATGTCTCTTCATTTAGTTATGTCTTCTTTAATTTCTTTAAATTCTACAGTTTTTAGTACAAGTTTTAATTAGGTTTTTTTCTGAAGTATTTTATTCTTTTTGATACTGTTGCCAATGAATTTCATTTTCTTTCCAAATCATTAATCAGTGCATAGCAACTGATTTCTGTGTATTGACTTTTTATTCTGAAACTTAGACAAATTCATTTATTAGTCTAATGGTTTGTGAGTGTGTGAGTCTGGAGTCTTGATGGTTTTCTACACATAAGGTTATGTCTTCTCTGAACAGATGTAATTTTGCTTCTTTTTTTTTCAACTTGGAGGACTTAACTTCTTTTCCATGTCTAATTGGTTTGGCTAGAACTTCCATACCTATGTTGAATAGGAGTGGTGAGAACAGACATTCTTGCTTGTTCTTGACCTCAGAAGAAAAGCTTTTATTTTTTTTTTCACCACTGATTGTGCCGTGGGCTTTTCATAAATGATCTTTATTATGTTGAGGTATGTTAGTCACTCAGTTGTGTCTGACATTTTGTGATCCAATGGACTGTAGCCTGCCAGGTTCCTCCGGTCCATGAAGTGGTCCAGACAAGAATAATGGAGTGAGTAGCCATTCCCTTCTCCAGGGGCTCTTCTTGACCCAGGGACCAAACCCCTGTCTGCTGCATCTCCTGCTTTGGCTGGCGGCTTCTTTACCACTGAGCCACCTGAGGAGTCCATTTTATAAGTATACAATAGTAATTGCATAGTAAGGGTCTTCTGTCCTATAAGATGGTTGTCAAGATGGTTGTAACAAATTAAAACATCCATCAGTATGTTTCACACTGCATATGCACAAATGAAGAGTCTCCTTTGGTTTATATTTCTGGCTGGTTTATACTTTTGAAGCTCACATAATTTTGCAAGCTTCTGGTTGAAGAGAATACTCTTTCCTCACTCAATTGTTTTTAACATGGCCATTGTGGACTTCTTGTGGTCATAGTTACGCTTCCTAACTTGAAGTTAAACTTTAGTGCACTGAAAGCATGCTTTTAAGCTAAGAATAGTCTGGATCTTTGGCTCTTTGCTTTCTCTGTTGTATTACTCAGTGACCTTTTTCACATTTACAGCTCCTTTTCCCACATTTTGCAGCTCTTGTCAGGAGCACAAATATTTCAGGAAGATTTGAGAGCTTTAGAAAATTGTCCTACAGTTTTTTGTGTGTGTTAGTGTTTACTTTTTACAACATTGCGTTAAATATGGTTTATCTTGATTCTTGGGGGGTTTTTTGTTTGTTTGTTTGTATTTATTTTGAGCCAAATTAGAGTACTTCATTTCCTTCACTCTGGTCCTGGCCCAGAAAAAGGTGTTGAAAAAAGATACTTACAAAGACAACAAACAATCTTTCCAGAATATTGTCAAACAATAGGCCAATTAACTAAACAAAGTAGATATTGAGTTGGCCAAAAAGTTCCTTTGGAATTTTCCATGTTATAGAAAACTTGAACGAACTTTTTGGCCAACCTAATGTTATATGTCTAAGTACACTGGACACCCAGTAAGTGGACTTCCTCACTAATTTATAGACAAAACCCACAACTACCATTGTGGGTAGGTGCTGGTATAAGAAAGAGCAAAACTTTTTAAACTGATCACTTCCTTCAGCTGATCTTGCCTCATAGAAGTTGGAGTTTTTCCTTTTATACGAGTAAAAGGAAGAATTCTTCTGTTTGCAATGGAGAGTCAGCTGGTATATGCTGATTTAAACTTACCCAGGGATTCTGGCATTGAAAGGTCATCACCCCCATCTCTTCTTCAGAGTAAGTGGCTTTAATTTTCCTTTTGGCATTTGTATATCTTCCAATAGTTAGATGTTCCTGTAAATTTGTGGCTTTAAATCATGACTTTGAAGATGAGCAGTTATCATGTTTTAAGTTGATATAGCATGGCCTGTCTGTAGGTAATCACAGGTGTGGAAAAAAGTACATACCTTTAGATTTCTTTTTGAATATCATTCCTGTTACTGAACCTTGTCTAAAAGAACCTGAATAAATATTTTACAAGTATGAACAAAGGAGTATTTTTTATTTTATTTGGAAATAAAAGGATTTTTTCTATTTTTGTTTTTGTTTTATTTTTTGCCATCCCATGTGGGGAGCAGGATCTTTGTTCCCCAACCAAGGATGAAACCCGTGCTCCCTGCAGTGGAAGCACAGAGTCTTAACCACTGGACCAGCCAGGAAGTCCCTTTTTTGTTTTTATTTTTTAACAAAGAAATGTTTTTAGAAATATTCTGCTACCTTGTTGTAATAGTAACCTACTTTATTTCAAATCTCTCTGTAAAATACTGTGATTAAGTTCCAATGCATTTGCACCCATGACATTCCTTTCAGAATACAAAGTGTTAATGATTAACACTTTGCTAATTAATTAACACAAAGTGTTAAAGATGTTAATGATGAACATCTTCCACTTTTCAAAGGGAAGAAAAAATGTTCCAAAAGAAAGTTATATTCAAGATCAAAGATGTGAATATACTCACAATCTGATGATTTTTAAATTGAAAAATGTATCAGTTTAGAAGGAGATAGGCCACAAGACACAGGAGAATGTCACTGATAAACCTATTTGATATTTGTTGAATTTGGTAATTTTCTGTGTGTCAGAGGAGCTAGTATTCTGAGTGAAGGAGATGAGGATTCTAATGTGAGGTAACAGGTGATGGATTCCATGACTGAAAAGAAACTAGAAACTAAGTAGAAAAATGTATAAAATTATCATAATATAGTACTGCCTTCTGATGTTAAACCAAATTTACTAATATTGCAATTTTTATCCCACCTGATATTCATTCCTTTGTGTGCTTAGCAGGTGTGCTACATCCTTTCAGGATGACTTGGGATAATTTCAAACTATTCAGTTATCAACATTCTAAATTCGAGACTGGAAAGTCTTAGGGTTATCAAATAGTTTCACAATACCCTTCAAATGGCGGTTATGGAAAATTGGAGAATTTTGATAACTATAGTGACAGTTTGGTCAAACTATAGTTATTTTTTGATGGGAAACAGAAAAGCATTCCGTTCCCTATTCAAATCTAGCAAAAGTGGCGAGAAAAGAGGATGGTGTTGAAAGGAGATGTGGGAGGATGAATATAGAAAAAGCAAGATTTTCCTCAAAAGCTATGATCTAAGATCCCAAATCAATGGGGTCAGAAAATGTGTCTATTCTGCTTGTAATCATTATTCCTCAAAATATCATTATAAAAGTAAATCTGAAAAACAAAGCAGAATAAAGTCAGAACAAAATATGTGGTTACAAAACACTTGACTGCAAAAAAATGTATAACCTACAAGTTGAGAATTTTGTATTTGGTGGTTTTACCAAGGGCCATAGCTGGGAAGGCAGCCTCTTAGATAACTCCGAGGAACTGTCCCCAAATGGTAAGGGAGAAACCAGGACATATAGGAGTTTTTGCTGCAAATAAAAAAATATATAGTTGACTACAAAAAGATGACTGCTAATCACAAAAACAGACATATCGAGTTAATGATTTTAGTGTTTACTTATGTGGGAGAAGATGCAAGAGTCTGGGCTTACTCAAATCATTCCCGTGACATGCATTTTAACTATCTACTGCTAGTATCCTGTTTTTCTTCACTCTGAATTCCACTCGGGCTTCAACATCGCGGCGGCTGCCCTGGCTAATGGGTTTATGGTCACAACATCTCTTGTTTATTGAAATGGCAGCTGACATTCTTTCTCCACAGATTGACCTGTTATTACATTTATTATGAAGCTACCCCTGAGCTCTTTGGCTGAACTGTTCAGGCTGTGGGAACTGTAGAGTAGTGATTACATCAAAGGCATTCAGGTAAACCGGAGATGTGAGTTGTGACCTATTTAGTTTATGGCCCAGCACTTGATTTCTTAAAAAAGTAGATAAGTGTTCACAAAATGCCTCTAGAGTTTACATATTCATCCAAAAATAAGCACCTGTACCAGGCATGCCCTGGTGCTGAGGTTAGGACAAGTGGAAAAAATAGTGGAAAAATATTTTCTCTGTTTGTGTTTATGTTATACTGCTAGGAAGACATACAAATAAACAAATAACTAAGTATATACATATATATGGGTTAGATAATATTAAATGCAATAGAGAAAATTTTATCTATATTTTTTACTCTCTCATATTCACCCCTCTGCTTTTTTTATTCTTTATTTATTTATTTATGGCTGCACTGGAACTTCGCTGCTGCCTGTGAACTTTGTTGAGTTGTGGACTATTCAAGGGCTAGTCGCTAGCTGTAGCGCACAGGCTTCTCATTGTGGTGGCTTTTCTTGTTGTAGAGTTCAGACTCGGTACCGGATGTGCACTGCTTAGTTGTTTCACGGCATGTGGAATCTTCCCAGATCAGGGATAGAATCCCTGTCCCCTGCTTTGGCAGGTGGATTCTTAACCACTGGACCACTAGGAAAGTCCTGAGAAACTGTTTTTTATTTGTGCTGGAATTGAGAGTTAACTTCAGAGAGGGTATGATATCAAGTAGAAGAAGGCCTGCTTCACAAAATGACATCTGAGCCAAGACCTGAAAGAATTAAAGGACAAAGATATGTTTCCTTGGAGAAGAGCTTTTTAGAAAATGGACCAGGGCAAGTGCAAGTTCCCTGGGATGAGAACATTCCTGTCCTTTTGTAGGAGGAGCACATACATTGGGTGTGAAATGATGGACCATATCTGTGTTGAAAGCAGCAGGAGATAAAGTCAGAGATGTAATGGGAAATGGATTGAACAGGAATTTGTAGACTGTTTTACAGATGTACAGTCTTAAATCTGCTTGAGAGAAGGCCAAGAAAAGGTTTGCAGCAATGGAGTGAGATGATTTGGCATACTATTTTTTTTTAACTTTATGTATTTATTTATTTATTTTTGGCTGCACTGGGTCTTCGTGGCAGTCCAAGGGTTTCTCATTGTCACAGAGCGTGGGCTCTGGGCTCATGGGCTTCATTAGTCACAGAATGCAGTCTCGGCAATTGGGGCTTGTGGGCTCTAGAGCATGGGCTCAGTAATTGTGGCAGAATCTTCCCAGACCAGGTATTGAATCTGAGTCCCCTACATTAGCAGGGAGATTCTTATCCACAGCACCATCAGGGAAGTCCTTGGCATATTGTTTATATTCAAACAAAAAATAGCCCTGCGTGGGTATTTCCAGATGACTAAAGGAGGAGAAGGGGAGAACAGGATGAGATGGTTGGATGGCATCACCAACTCAATGGACATGAGTTTGGGTAAACTCCAGGAGTTGGTGATGGACAGGGAGACCTGGCATACTGAGGTTCATGGATTTGCAGAGTCGGACACGACTGAGCGACTGAACTGAAGTGAACTAAAAATTTACCTGGCATCTTCAATTTGTTGTAACTTTGTTAGTTCTAAAGTCATGTAGTGTTGCAGAAAAACAACTCAGAAGAGTCATAAGACCCTCCTCTCAATTCCATAAATTTTAAATGAACAGTTATTATGTACCAGACTCCATGTCTAGAAGAAGTTTTTCATATAACCCTTTCCAAAACCTCACAAAGTAACTATTATTTTATGTTTCACAGGTGAGGAAGTTGTATTTTATGAAGGTTACAGGCTTAAAGTAACATACTCAAATACAAATCTGTTACATTTGAGAGCCTTTACTCTTAACCACTGCTGTTCTTCAGTAATAAATGATAAGATAGTGACTATATGAAACTTTCTCCATTTTTCAAAATTTCAAGACAGGAAAGAATAAGGAAGAAAAGAGACAGAAAGGTAAAATACCATACAGCTGTCAGGAAAGTTCACCTAGGACTGTCTCAGGCTCACTAAGTTTAGCTACTGTGTCACACAGGATCGCATTAGAAGTTCTAGGTCAATATTCTCCAGTGTGCTTTCTCTCATTTTCAGATTACCCCTAGGACCTTGGAGCTCCTCTAGGTGTTATCTTTTCTCTCTCTCCTCCACATGATTATCCAGGTGTCACTATCTAAAATTTAATCCATTCTGTTTCCTACCTTAATCTTTTATCACATTTAGCTATCTTAAATTCCATCTCCACAAGGATGTTTTAGAAAGGGCTAACTCTTAGACAAATGTCACCGTCCTAACAGGAGAGTTCAGTAGTAGTTGGCTGAAAACTGGGTCACACAACTCAGTCACCTGGGGGAGTGTAAAAAACTAAAGTAGAAATAAATGGACTTACAGGTCACTCTGGAACATTTTTTTAAATCAATTAATTAATTTTATTTATTTTTGGCTATGCTGGATCTTTGTTGCTGCGTGGGCTTTCCCTAGTTGTAGTGAACAACTCTTTAGTTGCTTCTCATTGCAGTGGTTTCTCTTGTTGTGGAGCATAGTCTCTAGGGTGCTTGAGTTTCAATACTTGTGGCCCACGGCTTAGTTACCCTGCCACGTCAGGTGGGGTCTTCCTGGAAAAGGGATTGAACCTGTGTCCCCTGCATTAGCAGGAAGATCCTTAACCACTGGACCACCAGGGAAGTCCTTAGGACCCTACTTTAAGATAACTGATAAATGTTCTTTCCTGCCCCTAACCCCCAACCTGAATCTTGCTCTTTCTTATGTGATCCAAACAGCCTTTGCTTTTTGTACCAGATGAACTCAACTGAGTTAACCAAGCATGTTTTCTTAATGTCTCAGATCTTTGTCAGGGTCCACGTTGGCATAACTTTCCCCTGAAATTTAGTTGTGCTGTGATTATACTTCTTGCCTTGACTGTGACTGGGTTGAGTGTTTCAGGTAAGTGATGCAAGATCATTTATTTCTTGTTCTACTTATTCTCCTTCTGCCATAAATAGTAAAATATGTTAAACAGCTTTGGCCACCCCAAACTTAGTGGAAGACTGATGAAATAAAAACAGTTACGAAACAGTGCTCTAATAGTGCCCAGACCATATCCACTTTGCAAACCCTAGGCTTTCATATTTCTCTTTCTAATTGTTCTGAGAATCTTCATAGGGGATTTACATGTGCTCCAAGAACTTTTTAAAAAATTGTAACTATGATAAAAGCTTGATAATAACAAAGAAAAATAAGTTTACAATTGCTTAGAGTTTCTTTTTTTTTTTTTTAATGTGGACCATTTTTAAAGTCTATTGAATTTGTTACAATACTGCTTCTGCTGTTTTCATGTTCTGGGTTTGTTGTTGTTGTTGTTTTGTTTTGTTTTGTTTTGTTTTTTGGCCCCAAGGCATATGGGATCTCAGCTCCCCCACCAGGGATCGAACCAGCATCCTCTGCATTGGAAGGTGAAGTCTTAACCACTGGACTTCCTGGGACATCCCTACAGTTTCTTAGGTGCCTACTAAATTCCAGATTGTCCTAGGCAATGTCTCCCATAGGACAGACACAATTATACTCATTCTGAAAATGGAACATGTAGACAGGAGTGTAAGCAATTTAAGAATTTAAATAACACCTGAGAGTTTACTTATATAGTGGGTGTGTGCATGCTAAGTCACTTCAGTCATGTCTGACTCTTAGAAATCTTAGGGACCATAGCCCTCCAGGCTCCTCTGTTCTCTCCAGGCAAGAATACTGGAGTGGGTTGCCATTCCCTTCTCCAGATTACTTATACATTAGATGCAAGTAACTCAGTGTTTCTCTGTGTTTACTTACATGTTGTTTATGTTGTCTTCTAAGCAGACCCACTGTTACTAAATTGCTATTGCTCTTATCTTCTGTTCATTTCAAGCTTGTTGAGATAGTACTGAGACGACAATTCCCTGAAGTGATAAATATAGCATATGCATTTCATTGCACCTTTCAGCATTTTATCTTCTTAATGGTGTTTCTTTATTTACCAGTGATATTCATAAGACAAAACACATCAGTAGAAAAAACCAGCATGGATGCTCAAGAGAACAGGAAGGAAGCAACAGGTATATTTTGTGGCTTGAATTTTCTAAGACTAATGGCTAAAATTTGAAGTTATCATTGTATTACTTTCCTTAAGGCTCATTACAACCCATATGTTAAGATTAGTCTTATCACTCTGATTTTATGTTTGGCAGAGCTGAGGCATGGAAAGGTTAAGCAACTCATTTGGGGTCATACATGTGCTAAGGGGTGACATTGAGAATTGTACTTCAGTGGTCTATCATCATAGCCTATCATCTTAACTACCAGATAATACTGCCTTATGAGTACTCAGGCTAGGAGAGTCAATAATTATTAGTCAAAATCCAAGCTATAAAGTAAAATATACATTAAGTGAGCTATTTGGTGATTTTAATATGTCAAGCAACTAACCTTTGACTAAAGCTAATGAATAGAACACAAACATGTAATGAATTCTTTAATATTTATTGTATTAATCATTAAGATATTGATCTTGTCTTTATACTTACTAAGCAGTGTGTGTTAATACTCCATTGTTGACAGACTGTAGCAGAATGTGGTCATTTTTTATATATATTTGTACAGAAGAGAAATTTTAAGAAAATGAGAATATCCCTCTAAAAAATGCTATCAAATAGATCTTATTATTATTAGGCAAATATATAATTTAGCAGTTAGAAATTTTCTAATAATTTCTCTCCATGATATTTGCCATTAATTGTGAGTATGAATTATTATTTGCTTTTCATTTTACATGTTGTTTCAAGTAGACTTTTTTTTAAGAGCGTTTGATATAGTTGTCCATGGAGTAGGAAGAGCAATGATAAGGAATTTAAGGAATCTCAAAAAGAGTTTGGCTCTATCACCACCTGCTTGTGTGGACTTGAACAAGTTATTCTGTCTCTCAGTGTTTTAGCTGGTCACTAAGAATTGATGCTTTTGAACTGTGGTGTTGGAGAAGACTCTTGAGAGTCCCTCGGACTGCAAGAAGATCCAACCAGTCCATTCTGAAGGAGATCAGCCCTGGGATTTCTTTGGAAGGAATGATGCTAAAGCTGAAACTCCAGTACTTTGGCCACCTCATGCGAAGAGTTGACTCATTGGAAAAGACTTTGATGCTGGGAGGGACTGGGGGCAGGAGGAGAAGGGGACGACAGAGGATGAGATGGCTGGATGGCATCACTGACTTGATGGACATGAGTCTGAGTGAACTTCCGGGAGTTGGTGATGGACAGGGAGGCCTGGCGTGCTGCAATTCATGGGGTTGCAAAGAGTCAGACATGTCTGAGCGACTGAACTGAACTGAATAGCAGAATGAACAGTGGTCTCAAAACCCTCAGTTATATTAAATTCATGAATTGTTCTCACAGTGATGATCAAAGACTTTCCTGAATTTATAATGACTTGTATGAGATCCAACCAGTCCATCCTAAAGGAAGTCAATCCTGAATATTCATTGAAAGGACTGATGTTGAAGCTGAAACTTCAATACTTTGTCCACCTGATGTGAAGAGCTGACTCATTTAAAAAGAGCTTGGTGCTGGGAAAGTTTGAAGGCGGGAGAAGAAGGGGACAACAAAGGATAAGATGGTTGAATGCCATCACCAACTCAATGGGCATGAGTTTGAGTAAACTCCAGGAGTTGTTGATGGACAGGGAGGCCTGGCCTGCTGCAGTCCATGGGGTCACAAAGAGTCGGACACTACTGAGCGACTGAACTGAACTGAATTGTGTATGTGTTATTAGTGTTAGTAGGGTGGGGACAGGTTAGAAATATAACATTCATTTCTTTTCTTCCTCTTTCTTATTTTATTTTTATTTTCCCTCTTCTTCTTACTTTAGAGAGACCAGTTCTGTTAACGTGTCCAATACACTGGAAACGAATCCGAGATAAATGCTTATATTTTAGTGAAACTTCCAAACCTTGGAATGATAGTCTAGCTGACTGTTCCACAAGAGAATCCAGTCTACTGCTTATTCAAGATCAGGAAGAATTGGTAAATAATTAATAAGTAAAATATTTTAATACAATTCAGCACTGGCTTCTAACCATATCAAGATTTTTGTGCTCTAGTCTTGAAGGTTCTATGCAGATAGAAGTATTAACCTTGACTTCAAGGAGCTCACAATCTGAGAGACTAAATGGACATATAAGCAAAATAAATATTATTTAATGAATACAAAAATATAAATATAAATATTTGGGTATATAAATGAACGGAATAGAAATATTACAAGTAAGGAATAATTAACTCCAATGGGTATAGGAAAGGCGTCATAGAGAAAGTAATACTTGAACTGGGTTTCAGAGGATGAGTAGAAGAATGCAAACCAGCAATAGATAAAGGGATTCAATACTCAGTCATTTCTTCTGTTTCATTTACAGAGACTCATGCAAAACCTGATAAACAAAGAAGGAATTCTGTTTTGGATTGGATTAAATTTTACATTATCAGGGAAGAGCTGGAAGTGGATAAATGGTTCCTTTTTAAATTCTAATATGTGAGTATTAGATAAGCTAATTTGAATATTCAATTTGTATCAGGTTTGCAAGGCAAGATAGTAACACTGCTATTGAAAACTGAGATTTATAGTTTTAATTTAGTTTAGAAATTTTCAAAAGAAGCAGTATAGTCTGAGAAGAAGAATGATTTTTGAAGTTAGTTGAAGGATTCATATTGATGTATGACAAAACCAATACAATGTTTTAAAGTAATTAGCCTTAATTAAAATAAATAAATGAAAAAAAATTTTTTTAATTTTTTAAAGAAAATCTCCATATATGAAAAGACATCACTCTTTGTCACAATGTATATTTTTAATTACAATGGAGTTTTAAGAAACAGGGGACAGACCAACTCCTTTGGGAGGGACACCAAAAAAAATTTTTTTAATAACAAAATTTAAAAATAAAGAAATTTTTAGCTGGATGCTATTGGACAAAGAATTTTTGTTGCAATATTATTAAAACAAAGAATTTAAGTAGAACTTTTCAAACTGTGGGACCAAATAAGTAGGCCACATCCAGCATTGAAATAATGAATACGAGAAGAAAAAAGTATAGTAAATATCAGATTGTGGAATCCAGGCATTTGAGAGAATTGGCCAACTTGTGACAAATATTGTAGCCTATTTTAATCAGTGGTGTAGAAAGAGAGTTGTTTGAGGAGATGCAATGAAACTGCATAAGCTGCGAAGGAGCTTTTTGCTATTTTTAAAATGTTTTTATTTATTTATTTATTTTTGTCTGTGCTGGGTCTTTATCACTGCTCAGACTTCTCTCTAGTTGCTCAGAGTAGGGGCTACTCTCTAGTTATAGCATGTGGGCTTCTCATTGTAGTGGCTTCTCTTGTTGCAGAGCACAGGCTCTGTAAAAAAATTTTGATGAGCTTTTCAGAACAGATGATATCTTGTTATGATTTTTGAGTCTGTGAATGATATATTTACATTTGTATAAAGGATAGTTAAAATTGATTTTTTTATCATTCAAAAAAATAAGACATTAAAATTGAAGACATAGGAGTGGGTAAAAATTTATATAAAATAGAGTAATAATTTGTTATGTAGAAAATTACAAAAAATTGAGAGACATGTTGCTTTAATTAGCAAATTTTTATGTTGCTTCACCCATGTTCTAAAATACAATATTTTTAAATACAGTACTTTAAAAAGAATATCACTTTAAAATAAAGGGTCCTGGACAAGAATAAATGTATAAAAAGGCAAATATATTTTGTTACATAAAATCTATTCTGATTTTTATTTGTTTTCCAGGAATTATATTCTATACTTTATTGACACATAAATGCAATTCTGATATTAACTTATTTCTATTTTTCTGAACATAGAAAACGTTAATTTCGGTTTCTGCATGGGTATCTTTCTTATTGGGCCATTATGTTTATTCTATTAAGCTTTGTGATAAAATTGGAAATCTCTGAAGTGTCTATGAGCAGAAATATAGGCATAGTTGATGAACTAAATTCAATTAGCATTCTATTCTCTTCTGAAGACTGAAAGGATGCTTTGGTTAAGACAGTAATCAGGTAACCCTGAAAGGTATCATATGATAGTAGAAAGAGTAGCAGTTAGACTCACTTTTCTTTAGTTTTCTACCCTGGTTTTCAAGTAATGAAAAACATAAACAGGAATAATTTTTTTCACTGCTTTGGGGATTAAAGAATATAACACTAAAGAACTAGGCAGAGATCTGGTCAAAGAAGGCCTGAGAAATCACTGAGGGTCTTTTGAAAAAGGGCTTGGTCAAATGAGCATTCAAAAAGTTATCTTGAAATTTGAAGAAGGGGACCAGAAGGGTGAAAGAGATAAAACACAGGGGACTTTTGCTATTACTCACTTGAAAGAAGTGCTGATGTGACTAGACTGTCAGGCCCTAGGAGGGAATAAGGTGGACTTCTCAGGGCCAAGGGGCTTTTTGAAGAAACAGAAAAAAGAACAAAGAAAATCTGTGATGGAGCCCTGCCCACTGTACCACTTCACTTTCGATTTAGGACAAGCAGGTGAACGTCTTGCACATATCCCATCCTAGCACGCAAGTTCTGCGTGGCCATCCCATTCTTTCACTGCTACTCACACCACATCTGCAATGAGCCACAACACTCCTGCATCTTTGGAACTAATAGAACATTGATCACAGCAGACACTCGTGTACTGTTTAGAATCGGAAAGAAAGGAACCTTCCACTACATACAACATGAACTGAACCTCCTTTTCTGGCCACATTCAAATTCTGCAGAGCCTGTGTATCTGTACTTACTTACTACATTTCCTGAGCACATACTCTGTTTAAGCCTGATCACACTTCTATAGGTATCATCTCAATGCCTCCCCAAATACTAGGTCGTTATATCCTAAATATTTAAGAAAATCAAAATTCCATGAAAGCAATAAGTTTTTCATGTGATATGTTAATAGGAGATTCAGTTTCCAATTTTCAAAGCTTCATTTTGTATATATCATGATGACATTTATGTTTAGAATGCTTTGCTTCCAGTGAAGATGAACTTACAAGTTCCAGATGCTTGATTAGCTTTCTTTTAAAAGTGTATATTTATGACTGACTGTGTAGTTATCACTGTTCAGTTGCTAAGTCGTGTCCAACCCTTTCGGACCCCCATGGACTGCAGCTCCCCAGGGTCCTCTGTCCTCCAGTGTCTCCCAGTTTGCTCAAATTCATGTCCGTTTGAGTCAGTGATGCTATCTAACCACCTCATCCTCTGCCTCCCCCTTCTCCTTTAGCCTGTCTTTCCCAGCATCAGGGTCTTTTCCAATGAGTTGGCTTTTCCCATCAGGTGGTCAAAGTATTGGAGCATCAGTCCTTCCAAAGCTTCAGTATCAGTCCTTCCAAGGAATATTCAGGGTTGATTTCTTTTAGGATTGACTGGTTTGATTTGCATGCAGTCCAAGGGACTCTCAAGAATCTTTTCCAGCACCACGATTTGAAAGCATCAATTCTTCGGCACTTACTCTCTTTATGGTATAAATTTCACATCAGTACATGAGTAATGGAAAAGCCATAGCTTTGACCATATTGACATTTGCTGGCAAAGTGATGTCTTTGCTTTTGAATATGCTGTCTAGGTTTGTCATAGCTTTCCTTCCAAGGAGCAAGTGAAAAAAAGTGAAAGGGAAAGTGTTAGTCCCTCAGTCCTGTCTGACTCTTTCCCACCCTATGGATATATGTCTCCAGGTTCCTCTACCCATGGGAATGGAAGTCTCTAGACAAGAATACTGGAGTGGGTAGCCATTCCCAGGAGCAAGTGTCTTTTAATTTCACATCTTCAGTCATTGTCTACAAAGGTTTTGGAGCCCAAGCAAACAAAGTCTGTCACTGCTTTCATTTTCCCCCCTGCTATTTGCCATGAAGTGATAGAACTGGATGCTAAAATCTTAGCTTTTGAATGTTGAGTTTCAAGCCAACTTTTCACTCTCCTCTTCCCCCCTCTTTCAGAGGCTTTTTAGCTCCTTTTCACTTTCTGACACTAGACTGTTTATTTACCCAATGCTTAATATCTGAGCATCTCGTTGTTTCCTGAAAGTTACAGAAAATACTGGCTGGATGAGGAGAATTGTGTGAGAAAATCATGAACACTAAGAGAGTCTTTTCTTTTTCTCCACAGATTACCCATTTTTGGTGATGCTAAAGAAGACTGCTGTGTTTACATATCAAAGACACAATGTATTTCTGATTACTGGGCTGCAGAAAATAGATGGATCTGCCAAAAAGAACTAAAACCTGTCAGAAACAAAGGAATATATTCTTCCAATTGACTAGACATCCCCTTCCATGTCTTTAATTTCCATTTCAGATCTCTGTCATTTTAACTGTATATATTGTCATAGTGGCTCCATGCACATTTTGTGGTACAAAGTGAACACACACTGAGAATTCTAATTTTTGTGAATTTTACAAAAGTTCATGTCTAACCTCCTCATTAAATAACTGAGAAAACATATACCTAAAGAAAAGATATCTCAGGGTATGTGCTCAGGAGTCAGATAGGTGGATCATATGGTAGTTCTATTTTTCAGTTTTTTATGGAACTGCCATACCATTCTCCATAGTGGCTGTATCAATTTACATTCCCACCAGTGGTGCA
>NW_011494962.1:5242-7240 GCF_000754665.1 Bison bison bison | reverse complement strand
AATCCCAGGGCTGATCTCCTTCAGAACAGACTGGTTGGATCTCCTTGCAGTCCAAGGGACTCTCAAGAGTCTTCTCCAACACCACAGTTCAAAAGCATCAATTCTTCGGCGCTCAGCATTCTTCACAGTCCAACTCTCACATCCATACGTGACCACTGGAAAAATCATAGCCTTTACTAGACGAACCTTTGTTGGCAAAGTAATGTCTCTGCTTTTGAATATGCTATCTAGGTTGGTCATAACTTTCCTTCCAAGGAGTAAGCGTCTTTTAATTTCATGGCTGCAGTCACCATCTGCAGTGATTTTTGGAGCCCAAAAAATAAAGTCTGACACAGTTTCCACTGTTTCCCCATCTATTTTCCATGGAGTGATGGGATATACTAATAGCTGATTCATTTCATTGTACAGCAGAAGCTAACACAACATTGGAAAATAATACTCTAATGAAAAGTCTCATCTTAAGAGATGGTGATGCACTATGGATAAAAGCCCAAACCAGCTAAGGGGAATGATTTCTAATCTGGCAGCTTTCATCCATCCCCCTCTGTGCCTTATCTCACCTCCAAAAAGTTTTAGTCAATATTTCTAAAGTCTTCTGCTTCTTCCACAGCCTCTATTTTTCGCTTTTATATTTTGTGGTAGAGCATTGACTAAAATCAGTTCTCTGGACTCTTATATCAGAGATCCATTACTAAAGGAATTTGGGGAATGGAACCTAACTCTTTCCCATCATTGCAAAGTTCTTTTCATTTTAGTTTTATCCTTGCTTTTTTTAAAATTAAATTTTATTGGAGTGTAATTGCTTTATAATCTTGTGTTAGTTTCTCAGTTCAATTCAGTTCCTCAGCCATGTGTGACTCTTTGCAAAGCCATGGACTGCAGCACACCAGGCTTCCCTGTCCATCACCACTCCCGGAGTTTACTCAAACTCATGTCCATCGAGTCAGTGATGCCATCCAACCATCTCATCCTCTGTCGTCCCCTTCTCCTCCTGCTTCCAACCTTTCCCAGCATCATGGTTTTTTTCAGTGAGTCAGTTCTTGATATCAGATGGCCAAAGTATTGTGACTTCAGCTTCAGCATCAGTCCTTCCAGTGAATATTCAGGACTGATTACCTTTGGGATTGACTGGTTTCATCTTGCAATCCAAGGGACTCTCAAGAATCTTCTCCAACACCACAGATCAAAAGCATCAATTCTTTGGTGCTCAGCTTTCTTTATAGTCCAGCTGTCACATCCATACATGACTACTGGAAAAACCATAGCTTTGACTAGACAGACTTTTGTTGGCAAAGTAACATCTCTGCTTTTTCATATGCTTTCAAGGTTCTTCATAGCTTTTCTTCCAAGGAGCATGAATCTTTTAATTTCATGGCTGCAGTCATCATCTGCAGTGATTTGGGAGCCCAAGAAAATAAAGTCTCTTACTGCTTCCATTGTTTCCCCATCTATTTTCCATGAAGTGATGGGACTGGATGCCATGATCTTTGTTTTCTGAATGTTGAGTTAAGTCAACTTTTTCACTCTCCTCTTTCACTTTCGTCAAGAGGTTCTTTAGTTCATCTTCACTTTTTGCCATAAGGCTGATGTCATTTGCATATCTGAGGTTATTGATATTTCTTCTTGCAATCTTGATTCCAGCTTTTGCTTCATCCAGCTCAGCATTTTGCATGATGTAATCTGTACATAAGTTAAATAAACTGGGTGACAATATACAGCCTTGACGTACTCCTTTCCCAATTTGGAATCAGTCCACTGTTCCATGACCGGTTCTAATTGTTGCTTCTTTTTTTTTTTAATTTTATTTTATTTTTAAACTTTACAATATTGTATTGGTTTTGCCAAATATTGAAATGAATCCACCACAGGTATACATGTGTTCCCCATCCCAAACCCTCCTCCCTCCTCCCTCCCCATACCATCCCTCTGGGTCGTCCCAGTGCACCAGCCCAAGCATCCAGTATCGTGCATCGAACCTGGACTGGCGACTTGTTTCAT
>NW_011494962.1:4401-5142 GCF_000754665.1 Bison bison bison | reverse complement strand
TTAGAAATCAATACACCAATATGGTATAAGCAATTTAATCAGTGGCTGCCAGGAATCTTATGACTCCTAGGCAAGGGTTATGGTCTTGTCATTGCAGATGGAGAGGAAATATGGGTTCCCCTTCGCCATGTCCATTACCAAGAGGGACCCCGAGACCAGACTCCCTCGGGAAGTGAAGTTGATGCAAAGGGTCTCGTCAATGACCCTGGAGGAGCCAATGAGGAAACGCCATCATCTGAATCCTTACCGGACATGGGCTCAAATGAGAAACATGACTCGTCAGGCTGAGCAGACACTGAAGAGCACTGGAATGCCTATGACTCCAGATAAGCTATTTCTGGCAATGTTAGCTGTTCATTCCTGTTCCTCTGGGGTAAGTGCAGAATATGTTTATTGGGCATACAGACCCAACCCACCACTTCTCTCCATAGTGGATTGGGTAGATAAAGCCCCTATGATCTTTACTAATGACAGCACGCATTTTCCAAGTCCCTGGTCCACAAAGCGACCAATCCTTGAAGAAGATGAGGGAAAGCCAATCAACATTTCCGTGGGATTCAAAACCTTGCCTATCGTTTCAGATCTCATCCTCTTTGCGTGACTATCTTCCCACAGTGGTGGGCATACTCTGCCAACAATGGGACTGCTTCGCGTCTGGGAATGTTTGCTATGGCATCTTTCTTACTTAATGGCTCCAAGCGACATTATCCAGGCCAGATAGCCAACTATTCGAACTCGCTT
>NW_011494962.1:2503-3200 GCF_000754665.1 Bison bison bison | reverse complement strand
ACAAAGCAAAAAAAAAAAAGTAAAAAAAAAAAAAATGTTGTATATCAGTCAGAAGCAGTTTATCTGTTTTGTCCTTTTGCACAGCTTATTTCCTTCATGATATATGAAATTTGATATTTATTTATATATCATTGTATTATTGTTATCATTTTATTACCACTATTGCCATTTGAGCTCCATGAGATAAAGACCTTCATAGCATTCTAGTCCATGCATGGTTTTGACACACAGTAAATGTTCAATAAGTATTTCCTGAACAAAAAACAAATAATTATCAAATGGAGTTTGTTTACTGAATGAGCTCTCCTAGGTGATTATTGTTTGTAGTCTCTTGCAACTGGAGTAAGATAGTGACTGAACTGGGGTTAGCTCAAAGTCTTTTTCACTCATATACGTGATTATTAATTACTTGAAACCTCAGGAGGATGACTGAGTTACAAGAGCAGTTTTCTGAAAGGACCATTTTTCAAATAATAAGCAGCATAGAATGATGCGTCAGCATTTAGGAGGTGATCTGAGACTCTCCAGGTGGTGGTACTGCTAAAGATCCACCTGCCAATGCAGAAGATGCAAGAGATGAGGGTTTGATCCCTGGGTCTGGAAGATCCCCTAGGGGAGGAAATGGAAACCCACCCCAGTATTCTTGCCTGCAAAATTTCCATGGACAGAGATGCCTGGTGGGCTGCAGTCCATGGAG
>NW_011494962.1:0-1819 GCF_000754665.1 Bison bison bison | reverse complement strand
AAGACTGCTTTTTTACTATACCTTTGCACCCTAAAGATAGAAAACATTTTGCCTTTTCAGTTCCTTCTATAAATCACATCGCTCCTGTTAAAAGATTTCAATGGAAGGTGCTACCTCAAGGAATGATGAACTCCCCTACCATTTGCCAATATCTCATATCTGTTTTATTACAACCCATTAGAGATAAGTATACTACTGTGTTTATAATTCATTATATGGATGATATACTTCTCTCTATGGAATCTGAACTCTGTTTACAACAGTTATGTAATGAAGTTACTACTACTCTTCAAAATCATGGCCTGCTTGTTGTGCCAGATAAAATTCAATGGAGAGCACCCTTTAATTATTTAGGACATGTTATGGAAGAATCTAAAATCAAACCTCAAAAAACTCAAATTTCTGTGCAATCTCGACACACGCTGAATGATTTTCAAAAATTACTAGGAGATATTAATTGGCTGTGGCCATCTGTCAGCATCCCCACCTATGCCTTACAAAATCTATTTAAAATTTTAGAGGGATCCCCTGACCCTCATAGCCCTAGGCAGCTAACAAAAGAGGCCAAAGAAGAACTGGCCTTAATGGAGAAACACATTCAACAATCTTTTTCAACTCGGCTAGATTATGATCAACCAATTTCTTTATATATATACCCCACTGAACATTCGCCCACTGCAATTATAGCTCAGCATAGCACAATAGAATGGGTATATTTACAGACTAAACAGTCTAAAAAAATTGTATCGTATCTTGAGAAAATAGGGCACTTAATTGTGTCAGGAAGAAGCCGTGTACAAACTTTAACTGGATTTGATCCATATGCAATATACGTCCCCTTGACAAAAAAGGAATTGCAAATTGCCTTACAGTATAACCTGACCATGCAAATGGCATTAAGTGATTTTCAAAATGTTATCTTATTTCATTTGCCGAAAGGAAAATTATGGGACTTTCTACAATGTACTAAATTCATTGTAACTAATATCATTGCATCCCAGCCTATCACCAATGCACCCACCTATTTCATTGATGGCAACAAGAAAGGCATAGCAGGGATTGTCGGCCCTGATATCAAAGAGAAATTACCCACTACCTGTTCTTCAGTACAAAGAGTTGAACTGTCTGCTTTATATGCTCTTTTGTTGCTTCAACCATTATCCTTCAACGTATATACTGATTCCAAATACCTTGCTTCTCTTTTTCCTGATTACCGCCTTTTTATACAACCTAGATGAAGAATTATATACTCTCTTTTCACAGACTCAAGCTTTAATTCACTCACGTACGGAACCCTTCTTTATTGCACATATACGTGCTCATTCAGGTTTACCTGGCCCTCTGGTCGCAGGAAATGATGCTGTTGACAGGCTCATAGCTCCCATTTTTACATCTGCCAGTGACGAACATGCTAATATTCATACCAATGCTAACAGATTGCCCTCTAAATACCATATTCCTCTCCCTGAAGCACGGCATATTATTAAAACCTGTGATGTCTGTGCCCCTCTGCACTTACAAACTACGATTTCAGGAATTAATCCCCGGGGCAACAGCCTAACTCCCTTTGGCAATTTGATTTCACTCACTGCTCCTTAAGAAAGTTTTCTTTACTTTTTGTCTCAGTTGATACATTTTCAGGCTTTATCTGGGCAGTGCCTGTCTCTTCAGAATCCAGCAAACACGCCATTTCCACACTCTTACTCACCTTCCCTGTTATGGGGATTCCTTCTGTCTTGAAAACAGACAATGGACCTGCATTCACCTCGCCTTCGTTTCATTCATTTTTATCAGAATGAAACATCACACACATTACAGG
>NW_011494961.1:9070435-9070844 GCF_000754665.1 Bison bison bison | reverse complement strand
CCAACAAAGGTTCGTCTAGTCAAGGCTACAGTTTTTCCTGTGGTCATGTATGGATGTGAGAGTTGGACTGTGAAGAAGGCTGAGCACCAAAGAATTGATGCTTTTGAACTGTGGTGTTGGAGAAAACTCTTGAGAGTCCCTTGTACTGCAAGGAGATCCAACCAGTCCATTCTGAAGGAGATCAGCCCTGGGATTTCTTTGGAAGGAATGATGCTAAAGCTGAAACTCCAGTACTTTGGCCACCTCATGAGAAGAGTTGACTCATTGGAAAAGACTCTGATGCTTTCTCGGAGTGAACTCCAAGAGTTGGTGATGGACAGGGAGGCGTGGCATGCTGCGATTCATGGGGTCGCAAAGAGTCGGACACGACTGAGTGACTGATCTGATCTGATCTGATTCAGATAGAAAT
>NW_011494961.1:9069836-9070335 GCF_000754665.1 Bison bison bison | reverse complement strand
AAACATAAATACAGTATACTAACGCATATATATGGAATTTAGAAAGATGGTAATGATAACCCTGTATACGAGACAGCAAAAGAGACACTGATGTATAGAACAGGCTTATGGACTCTGTGGGAGAGGGAGAGGGTGGGAAGATTTAGGAGAATGACATTGAAACATGTGAAATGTCATGTATGAAACGAGATGCCAGTCCAGGTTCAATGCACGATGCTGGATGCTTGGGGCTGGTGCACTGGGATGACCCAGAGGGATGGTATGGGGAGGGAGGAGGGAGGAGGGTTCAGGATGGGGAACACATGTATAATTTTTTTTTAATTAAAATTGAATAAAAAAAATAAAATAAAATAAAAAAGCTCAACATTCAGAAAATGAAGATCATGGCATCCGGTCCCACCACTTCATGGGAAATAGATGGGGAAACAGTGGAAACAGTGTCAGACTTTGTTTTTGGGGGCTCAAAAATCACTGCAGATGGTGATTGCAGCCATGAAAT
>NW_011494961.1:9059586-9069736 GCF_000754665.1 Bison bison bison | reverse complement strand
AGTGAACTCCAAGAGTTGGTGATGGACAGGGAGGCGTGGCATGCTGCGATTCATGGGGTCGCAAAGAGTCGGACACGACTGAGTGACTGATCTGATCTGATCTGATTCAGATAGAAATAAATTTTTTAAAAGTTGAAGAACAGAAAACATTTATTACAGAAATATCATGACTCAAGAACAAAGGATTCTGACATGAAGAAGTTTGCAACAATCAACCACACACACACCCCAACCCCTTTAATTATAAAACATATCCCCAGGTGGCTCAGTGGTAAAGAATCTGACTGCAATGCAGGAGACAAAGGTTAGATTCCTGGTTCAGGAAGATCCCCTGCAGGAGGAAACGGCAACCTACTCCGGGATTATTGCCTGGAAAATCCCATGGACAGAGGAGATTAGCAGGCTACCATTCATGGGACCACAAAGAATCAAACACAGCTAAGCACCCAAGCACACACATAGTCTACATTTTAACTGGGGTACGATCATTCTCTAAGACACTAATGTGCCATCTTCTCGGTCGGCTGACTTTCCTTACCCCAATAACTCATCTCCGAATTTATTGGCCTGTTGTGTGGCAAGCTGAATGAGTCTGGACTCAGTAGCAGATATATACAGATATATATAAGAGGAGATTTATTAGCGGAATTAGCTCACGTGATTATGAAAACTAAGAAGTCCCATGATCTGCTGTCTGCAAACTAGATACCCAGGAAGTCTGGTGGTGTTCAGTCTGAGTATGAAGTCCTGATAACCAGGGAAGACAGTGGTATAAATCCAAGTCCAAAGACTTGAGAATCAGGGAACTGATGGTATAAGCCCTGGTTCAAGTCCAAAGCCCAGAGTATTCTTGCCTGGGAAATCCCATGAACAGATGTACCTGGCAGGCTACAGTCCATGGGGTTTCAAAGAGTCAGAAATGACTTAGCAACAAACAACAATCTCAAGCCCAAAGGCCAGAGAATCAGCAATGCTGATGTCAGAGGGCAGGAGAAGATGAACGTTTCAGCTCAAACAGAGCAAATTCATCTTTCCTCTGCCTTTCTGTTCTGCTGAGGTTCTCAGATTAGATGATGCCTACTTGCATTGGTGCAGTGATCATCTTTATTCAGTCTACCAATTCAAATGTTAATCTCTTCCAGAATCATATTCACAGACATGCCCAGAAATCATGTTTAGTCCAGTGAAGCTGACAGATAAAATTAGCCATCATACTCATTACAACATATTAAACAAAATGGCATGACGTATAGGAAAATTCTACAATTTCAAATGCAGTTGCTAAAATGTCACTCTATGCAGACTTTTTTTAAAAGTTGAGGAGTGCTAACAGAGAGGAAATGCAACGTGTTACGGCATGCAAAACACTGTTTATAGCCACTATTTTTACTATGTGGGGATCAGGAAGCAATATTGTAAGCATCTTATAATTATTACTAATGTATTTAAATTACATGCATAAAAACTGTTTTGGTTGCATGTAAGGAAATTGGTGGTGAGGGAGTTGGTATATCATACTTATATTTAAAGTAATGGAGAATGAGCTGAAAGCCAACATTTGTTGCACAGAACATCTGAGTTTCAGAAGCAAATTTCTGATATCAAGAAAGCCATATGTGGGGACTTCCCTGGTGGCCCAGTAGCTAAGACTCCATACTCCCATTGCAAGGGGCCTGGGTTCGATCCCCCATCAGGGAACTAGATCCCACTTGCCTCAACTAAGAGTTCACATGCCACAACTAAATATTCCACATTTTGCAACTAAAGATTCCCACATGCCATACCAAAGACTGAAGATCCCGAGTGCTGCAACTAAGACCTGGCACAGCCAAATATAATAAATATTTTTTTTTAAAAGACGGTTACGTATAATTTTATTTCAGTAACTTAGGTGGCAGTAAGGATGCACTGATCACTCTACCTTAAAAAAAAAGTATCCATTTCCTTTCTTACACCCTGGACATCAGGAATGGAGAAAGCAATGGCACCCCACTCCAGTACTCTTGCCTGGAAAATCCCATGGACGGAGAAGCCTGGTAGGCTGCAGTCCATGGGGTCGCAGAGTCAGACACGACTGAGCGACTTTACTTTCACTTTTCACTTTCCTGCATTGGAGAAGGAAATGTCAACCCACTCCAGTATTCTTGCCTGGAGAATCCCAGGGACGGGGGAGCCTGATGGGCTGCCGTCCATGGGGTCAAACAGAGTCGGACACAACTGAAGCGACTTAGTAGCAGGACATTAGGAAGCTTTCATTGCTCCCTCATCTTGGAACTTAATTCCATTGAAATCATGAGCATCAGTGGAGTAACAAAGTAAGAAGATTGCTCAGTTCCCCCTCCATGTCAGCAATCCCTGCAGTGGCAAGAAAGCATTTTGGTGGCAGGAAGGTCTTTGTGATGTTGCCAAACTTCTGGGGAAGTTTGTGGAGGCTGTAACAAATACTGTTTGTACAGATACCAGCTGCTGGGATTCAGCAGCCTAGAATAACAACTTCCAAATATTCCTGAGTGATCACTGTGTACTAGGATTGTGTTGATTGTTTACATACAGGTAATAAACAGAAAGCCCTGATTCATCTTCCCGTGGAGTCAAAACTGGACACACAAAGTAGGACATTCATTAGGGCAACTTTACAGAAGTGGATGCAGTGCCCAACGCACAGTCCATGAGACCTTTGCATATTCACCTCTTTGTGAATAAATAAGTTCACTTTTGTGAACTCTGAGCAAGGAAAAGTGCTCAAAGTTGCTGGGACTTTGTTAAGGACACTCCTAATTTAGATCTTGATGCTATCAAAGGTTCAAAAAAATTCCTTTCTCATAGATAAAAGAGAATGATGGGGGAGGTGTTGCAATTTCCTAAAATCCATCACGTCTCTATTTGCAAGCATTTGAGCTAACTGCTGCTGCTGCTACTGCTAAGTCACTTCAGTCGTGTCTGACTCTGTGCGACCCCATAGATGGCAGTCCACCAGGCTCCCCCGTCCCTGGGATTCTCCAGGCAAGAACACTGGAGTGGGTTGCCATTTCCTCCTTCAATGCATGAAAGTGAAAAGTGAAAGGGAAGTCGCTCAGTCATGTCCGACTCCTCCGACTCCTCGAGACCCCATGGATTGCGGCCCACCAGGCTCCTCCGTCCATGGGATTTTCCAGGCAAGAGTACTGGAGTGGGGTGCCATCGCCTTCTACAATTGCACTAAAGATAGTGTCTATTTTTAAATGGATCAGTACATAAAGATGAATCTATTTATGACTTGTAGAGGATAAGGAAGGCTTCTGCTTCAAAATCTCTGCACTTTACAAAAGTGAAAGCTTTGTGTTTCTTTTTAAATCAAGTATATGCAATTTAGTGGATTTTATTAAAAATCCTATCTTCTATTATCTCTGTTCTTGGAGAGGAAAGATTACAGCTATTAGTCAAAGTTTGTAACAATGCAAAGTAAACCTCTACTTGTTCTATCAACACATTGTTATCTAAATATAGAAACATTCACCACACTTTAAAAGGAGGCTGACAATTGAAGCATATACATTACCATATATAAAATATACAGCCAGACAGAGTTTGCTGTATGAAGCAGGGAGCCCAAACCCAGCACTCTGTGACAACCTAGAGGAAGGTGGGAAGGAGGTTCAAGAGGCAGGAGACATATGTATACCTATGGCCAATTCATGTTGCTATATGGTAGAAACCATCACAATATTGTAATTATCCTCTAATTAAAAACAAAAGTAAATATATATATATATATATACATTTTTAAATTTTTTTAAATAGAAAAGGGGGGAGCTGACAATCTATTCTCTGAGAAATTTTTTTTTCTGTCCATGGGAACAAAGAAGTTTTCATAGGCAAGCAAACACACACACACACTTGCATTTTCAAGCTAAGAAGCAATGATTTAGAACACAAATTATCTTCATATGTTATATATCAGTTATTTCTCTTATCCAACATTCCACACATAAATACTGAAACACACACAAACATGTTTGCCTTCTTCTTCCAAAAACATTCAGATTTGTGATGTCTAAACTAAGGTAGATGTTCCAATGTTTGTTTCTTTCCTTTCTTTATAAAGAAATATAAGAATATAAAATCCTTTCAGATGCTGTGATGTGATGAGGGCAGATCACAGCTCATAATTATTACCTGGATTGGGAGACTCTGTGGCAAAGAAAATGAACAATTTATCAGTTGTATGTAACAATAAGACAGACTCTCACAAACATAAAACCAACCATTAAAATCCAGACAAAGAAGGCAAACTGCATGACAGCATACATATCAAGTTTGAAAAGCAGGCACAACCAAGCTTTGATATTTAGAGATGTATGCTTCAATGATAAAACTATAAATAAAAGCAAAGAAACAACTTCCCCAAAAGACTGTGTTTTCCTTGGTGGAGAAAGTAAGAAATAATGACTGAGAAGGGTGCAAAGGATATTTCTGGACAATATAAGTAAACCAGTATTTGCTTTGCAATAAATAGATGAGAAATAAACTGTTTATGGTAATATGCACTTTTCCATAAATACATTTTATTGCATAACATAAAGTTAGAAAAATATGTAATTTGTGAGTCAATTATATTTCAAGAGCCTTTTAAGAAAGACAAGAACTTTCTGGCCCTCAAATTCCACCTTTGGAAATCTACTTTATATACCTAGATCAGGTCTATAAAGATTAGGTCTCTTTAAAATGTCTTTTTCATGATATTCACTGAAAAAAATTATTACTATTTTGGAAAGTAATATAACTTAAAATCCAACAAAAAGGAAAGTGGCTTAAATTGTGTTTATAAATGATCTGATCTAATTATAAATGTAGTATACTATATTTTTTAAAAAAAATTCTATCCATGGAAATAAGACTTAAAAGACATGATAAAATGATAAAAGCAAGTTTGGATAGTAGGTTATAGCTGATTTCTTCTCTGTGTTTGGAGAGACCTTTTACACAACCATGACTTAATAAGATATATTTATATTTAACTATACAACATGTTGGAGGTTCAAATGTCATACTTCTTCAAAGCCTCTTAGGAATCTTCTAAAGAAGGATTAGCATTCATTGGTCAGCTAAAGAAAAAGAGACACACAGAGCTTAAGTTACTTGGCCTAAGTCACACCATCAGGAAGCAGGAGTGCCAGAATTTGAACCCATTCTTAATTCAAAATTCTGAAATTTATTAAATTATACTATACATGTATGTAGGGTTACACAAACATGATCAGTTACAAATAAGAATAACAGCAACTTCTTCTCTAAAAACTACAGCATCAATGTCCAATAGTGAGATTCAGATTTACCAGGCAGATATGCTAACCAGTGATTCTCAGCATTTTGGGGGAAGATGTTGATGCCTTTGAGAATCTGCTGAAAGCCAGAAAAAAGCATATACACACATATGTGAGGGTTTTTTTTTTCTATTTAATTAATAAAATCCATGAAGTCTGTCCATATAACCCTGGTTTTGTATTGCCTACATGAACTGCCTACAAGAACATGAACTCTAGACAGCAGCAGGCTAGTATTATACAGTATCTAAACAGCTGGAAAAGGGACATTCCTGGAAGCCCAGTGTCTAAGACTCCATGCTCCCAGTGCAGGTTCAATCCCTGGGAACTAGATCCCACGTGCCACAACTAAGACCCAGCACATCCAAATAAGTATATTTTGAAAAATAAATAAATAGAATAGTAATAATTTTTCAGTGAATATTATTTATAAAAATAAATAAATATATTTTAAGAATAAATAAATGTTTAAACATTTATTTAAAAAATAAATAAACACGGCTTAACTATGCAGAAAGGAGTGTTTAGGACAAACATTTTTCTTCCTCAAGCATCACTAAAATCCCACAGCAAAGGACAACGACAGTAGAATCAGCACCAGTGCTTGTCCACTGTGAAGTTTTTGAAATAGATCTTATCCTTCCCTTCCCACACCCTTAAAGGTGAAATGATTGGCCAGTGATAAATCCCTACTGCCCCTGTATACTGCATACAAGAGACACTGAAGGTTTTCTTTGCAGTTACTTCTTCCCAGGACATAGTCCTGGACCCAGATGGATGGAAATGGAAACAGAGTAATACCAAGCTGATAAGACATCTCCAGGCATGAGCCCAACCTCTCTTGCTCAGATCTTCCCTGGCAAGTGGATCTGAGATACTTAGAGAACAAAAGAGATCCTTAGGGCCCTGACATGCTTCATACCAGGAAGCTCCCAGCACATCACACTGGGCCAGGTCATCATTCATTCATACGTGTTTGGCCATATTCTGTCATCCTACCTCCATATCGCCAAACATACTCACTGGATTATGACTATAAGTCTATTCATGTTGCCCTTCACCCCATTATTCTTTCTTCTTTCAACTCCACAAGACTAAAAAACTGAATTCAAACTTGATGATGTTTCAGGTTATAAATCTCACACGTTACTGATGACCATCTGCTACAGCACAGAGTCAGAAGGCCAAGTTGTAGTGCTTAACCTGATGTTTGTTCCCTCTGCACTATGGTCTATGTCCTTCTTGGCTACTCAAGTGCCACATCAGATGGAGATGCAGCTCCGACTAAAAAATACAGGATGGAAACAATAAAATTCAGAATGAAATTTATGAAACCCTTACTATGTGCCAGGAAATTTGAGTTAGCTGCTTTCAAATATTTTAACCTTACCAAACCCCAAATCTCTGTGAGATCCTTGTTTTACAGGCAAGAAAACTCTGAGAGTGTCAGAGACGTAAAATAACTTTTCCCATACCACACTTGCCCTTGACCCTTATTAGAGAAATAGAGCATTTGGCTCAGTGTGTGTTCGTCTCTCAGTCGTGTCTGACTCTTTGTGACCCCATGGATTGCAGCCTGCCAGGCTCCTCTGTCCATGGAATTTTCCAGGCAAGAATACTGCCATTGGTTGCTATGTCCTCCTCCAGGGGATCTTCCCAACCCAGGGATTGAATGCAAGTCTCCTGCCTTACATGTAGATTCTTTACTATCTGAGCCACCAGGGAAGCCATGTCCCTTACAGAGTCATATTGCAATAGGGCTTCCCAGGTGGCTCAGGGGCTTCCCAGGTGGCATTAGAACCTGCCTGCCAATGCAGGAGACATAGAGAGGTGGATTCTATCCCCTGGAGAAGGGCTTAGCAACACACTCCAGTATTCTTGCCTAGAGAATCCACGGACAGAGGAGCCTGGCAGGCTACAGTCCATTGGGGTCAAAAAGAGTCAGACATGACTGAAGCGACTTATCGCGCGCACATACACTCACATAGGTGGCTCAGTGGTGGTGAATCTGCCTGTCAAGCAGGAGATGTGGGTTTGATCCCTGCATAAGAAGATCACCTGGACAAGGAAATGGAAACCCACTCCAGTACTCTTGCCTGGAAAATCCCATGGACAGAGGAGCCTGGCAGGCAACAGTCCACAGGGTCACAAAAGAGTCGGACACGACTTAGCGACTAAACAACAACACCATATTGAAATAAGCTTTCTAACCATAACCAAGCATGACACACAATCAAGGACATAGTTTATGAGCTCAAATTCAGGCTCCATGAGCACAGCTTTGCTAAGGGAGCCCTCCCAGATCCACTCTCCATCTGTCTTGGAAATATAAGCATTATGACAATTGCTCGCATGACAACCTTAGCTAAGTTTTCTATGCTTCTGTTTTTTATAGAGTGGGGACAGTGATATCAGACTGTTTCCTACTTCTTATGCTTATATCAAGAGCAAAAATAAGTCATGTGGATGAGGCTAATTAAATAAACAATTTCCATTTGGATGTCTTGCTTGACTCAGGCACAGCCTAAATTATTTTAGTGTATGAATTCTGAGCTGTCACAATGAGGAAAAGAATAGCAATCATGGTTGCATGATATGTAAGGAAAGGGTTTCAAGATCATAAAACATAAATGCTTAGCACAAAATATCTCACTTTCATTTTCTAATTGTCCTCATTCAAGTGTTATGTTATCATGTTTTCTCATCTGAATCCTCATAGTATAGCCCAAATCTTTCTGCGAAAAAAAAAAAATCAAGAAAAAATTTTAATTGTGACAAAGACTAGCCAAATGCTCAATAATTCCTTTAATGCTTCCTGAGAATTCAAGATTACATTTCTCAGAGTTCCACAAAGTTGGTTTGCAGTCACGTGACCAATCCTGATCAATGGAATGAAGACAGCAGGAGATAAAGGCCACTTTCAAGGCCTGGTCCTAAAGCCCTTGCATGAGTGTATCTGTTCCGTGTTCTTCCACAGTGATCAAGGAAGCCATAGATTGAAAGTAACCATATCAGAAAATGGAATGATCTACATCTACCTGAAGACTGTGATAAGCACTAGAAAAATAAAACTGTATTTGTATTAAGCCATTGAGATCTAGATATTACTTTTATAGCAGTTAGCATTGCTTGTCCTGATTATATAGTAAGAAAATTTATATTATTCTATCTTTTAAGATTGGGAAACAAAAGTAGAAAAAAAAAAGTTTTGAAATCCTAGCAAATTATACAAATTTATAAGTCATTAAGTCCAAGGGTATGGTTCCCTTTCTGGGCAGAATTCCCAACACTGGTGCCCAAATATCTGAGTCTCTATTTTTAATTCTTTTGGGTGTTTAACTAAAAGCTGAGTGCTGGATCTTATGGCAGTATACAGTTAACTTTTTTGAGAAACCACCATACTACTTTCCATAGCTGTTGCACCACTTTGCACTCCCAAAGCAGTGCACTAAGCTTGTGATTTTTCTGCATCCTCACCAACACTTACTATTTTTTATTTTTATAATAATAGCCAACTTAATGTATGTGATTTTATTTTTATACATGTATCCACTGTAATTAATCCTAGTTATGAAAGATAAAGACAGAAGATTAAAATTGAAAAAGATAATATGATCTATACTTTAAAATAATTTTAAATTTTTATCAATGCTCCTTAGAACATACTTTTATATGAAAAATTTAACACCAACTTTAATGATTTTCATGAACAGAAAGTGATTAAATATACCTGTCACAGGCAAAGCCCATTAACAACTCCCAGGAGGAAAAAAAAAAATCTGGATAATAAAATAAAGTCTAAACCTTTTTTTTCTTTTGGCTTGGTCTAGTTTCACTTGCTCACGGGGTGCCGCTCACTGGGAATGCCAGAGCAGAGTCCCTCTGATAAACAGGGGAGCCCCACACTTCAGCTCTGTGGTCGTCCTGTAGAAATGCCACGATCCACGCTGACTTAAGATGGTAGCACCAGGCGTGCGCAGAGCTGCTGCAGCTGGTAGGTAGGAGCCTGAGCACAGGCTGGTAAGCATGTGGTAGACCTGAACCTGGGGGGAACTTGGACCTGCTCCTTGCTGAGATGCCTGTGAAGCAGCCCCTCCCCTGGCCTGTAGAGTTGTGAAGATTAGAGGAGTTAATGTACATAAAACCCTTCACCCAATGCCTAGCACATTGGAGCCCACAGTAAAGCTTACCTATTAGCATTATTCCCTACATCCTGAAATTCTGATTAGGAAAAGACATCTGCAGGTTTCCAAGAAACAATCTAGAAATTGAATGTAAATTGGTATCATCACAGGTGTTCTTAGTATACAGAGGGCATGTCCTGTAACATGGCAGTACTATGGAGCGGTTAGAGAGAGGCCACCAGGGAAGAGGGAGAAGAAAGAGCACCAGAGGCTTTCCTGAGACACAGACCCTAAAAGCAGACACATCTGGTATTTGGAGCTGTCACAACAGAAATAAATTTGAACTCCTATTGTCACAAGCTCACCCACTAGTGAACCAATGACATTAAAGCCTATGTGGCCACCAGAGAACAGGTCAGACAGAGTTCTGAGCGCCAGGATTTATTTGGGAAGATGGCAAAGGTACCCTCCCTTCCCCATCGCTTAACACCTACGGTGGGCCCCTCCCCACCATCCTCCCTGAAAAAATATGACCTCTTTCAGTGAATCCTCTGCAGTTGCTCCTCTCCACTCAGCACACCATGGCCAATTATTTACCTGAAACCCTGCTTGCTTCAAGTCACACTCCTGGCTGATCCTGTTGGGCCAGTGAAAATGCTTCATTCTTACTGCAGTCAACTTCACCCCTCCTCACACATGAACTTCTCATTAGGAACATCAGTG
>NW_011494961.1:9052845-9059486 GCF_000754665.1 Bison bison bison | reverse complement strand
GGTGGTTCAGTGGTTAAAAAAAAAAAAAAAAACCTGCCTGCCAGTGCAGGAGACACAGGTTCCATCCCCGCTCCGGGAGGATCCCGCATGCTGAGCCCTGAGCCATTACACCTGAGCCTCTGCTCTAGGGCCCAGGAGTCGCAACAGTGAAGCTCGCGCCTTAGGGCCTGAGGTCCACAAGAGAAGCCACTGCAATGAGAAGCCCACACGTGCAGCTAGACAGCAGCCCCCACTTTCCGCAGCTAGAGGAAAGCCCACGCAGCAACGAAGACCCAGCACAGACAAAATTAAATAAATAAAAGGACATCAGTAATCCTCCAACTGCTGGCGGTAGGGCAGAACGATGCTCTCCTGAACACTTAAGGGCCCAGTTACAGGTCTTGGAGGCATCAAAACTCCGCCAGGCTCTCATGCCTCACAACTCATTTCAGTGCATCCTAGCCAGAATGAAACAAGACATTTTAATTTGCATTAATAAGAAATCTAATAACGGGTATGAAATGTACAGGGTGGGAATATAGTCTGTAATTATGTAATATCTTTGTATGGTGGCAGATGGAAACCAGATTTGTGTTGATCATCTTGAAATGTATACAAATATCAAATCAGTATGTTGTGTAACAGAAACTAATACAGTGTTGTAGGGCATTTACACTTAAAAAAAAAAATCATAGAAAAAGAGATCAGACTTGTGGTTACCAGAGGCAGGGAGTAGGGAAGAGTGGGAATGGATGAATGTGGTCAAAAGGTGCAAACTTCCAGTTATAAAATAAGTACTAAGGATATAATGTACAACCTGATAAATATAATTAACACCACTGTGAGTTATAGATGAAAGCTGTTAAGAGTGAATTGTGAGTTGTCAGCACAAGGCAAAACCACCTTTTTCTACTTCTTTAATTTTATATCTATATGAGATGATGCTGTTCACTAAACATACTATGGTAATCATTTCATGATGAAAGTCAAATCATTATGCTGTATACCTTAAATTTATACAGTTCTGATTGTCAATTATATCTCAGTAAAACTCAAAAGAAAAAAATTGTGAAGAAAAAGAGAATACTTAAACCTTTAGGAAGCAATTAAAAAAAAGTCTAGTGTAGCTGGAAATTTTCCCATTTTTGTATTTTTCCACTGGTTATATTTTATTCTTATTTTTTTGTGAAGAAGATTTTCTCTAACACTTTTCTCAATTGATTTCATTTTTAAGTAAGTTCCAGGAACTGGAAGCCCTGGTTGTCATAAAAAGTCACTTGCTTGGACAGATTCTGAGACTCGCCTATAATTGCATCCCACAATCAAGTCCTTTCATAACCCTGCCCTGTGGTGACTTCAGCACTGGAGGAGAATGGGAACCTTTCACAAGGGATTGTTGGCAGCCAAAGCAGCAGTGAGATGTCTCTCAAGGGAAGGGGGTGCTCAGACCGTAGGAGGTGTGGGAGAACTGCCTTGTGTTCCTCAGGGCATTAAGAAAACTTAAAAAAATGTAAATTTTAAAGAGCTTGCCTAGAGGACTTTGATGCTAAGCATCTTTCTGAGACTGAAGTGTTCTCTTTCCTCATATTAAAAACCTCTCTAGTGTAGCAGGATTGCCATGAAGAAAGAGAGGTGGAAATACAGAGAATGTGAGGATGGCTTGACCCTAAAGAGAAAAATGTCTGTATTGAGTTTTCCATAGTGTTAGTCGTTCAGTCATGTCTGACTCTTTGTGACTTCATGGGCTGTAGCCCACCGGGCTTCTCTGTCCATGGAATTTTCCAGGCAAGAATACTGGAGTAGGCTGCCTTTCTCTTCTCCAGGGGATCTTTCTGACCCAGCGATCGAACCCAGGTATCCTGCATTGCAGGCAGATTCTTTACCGTCTGAGCCACCAGGGAAGCCCCCAGTTCCCAAAACCTCAGCTGAAAGGACAACAGGAAGCTTTACACCTTATAGAGTTACATCAGCTTATTTCCCTAGTTTGGAGGGTCTTCTAAGGCAGGACTGACTTTGGAGAAATCTAGAGATGTCTAGAGGTACTTCACATCCCTGTTAACTTTTCCTTCTGAAAAGTTAAAATTCCATTGAATTGATTATAAGGCTTTCAAGGAGCCTGGGCTATCCAGAGGGTGTTTGTCATTTGCTGGATGCAGTCTTGAACCAAGCAAACTGCAAAGGGTAATCTAGGATAAAAAAAAAAAAAAAAAAACATAAAAAAATGTCCTGTTGTCAGTGGTAGTCTTGCTCTGTTCCTTAAAAAGATTATATGGGCCGTTAGTGTTTCAGGAATCCTTGAGAATTATTTATGGGAAAGCAGATACGTTTCAACCTTTTAGCAAAGGAGGAAAAACTTACCAAAGCCCAAGTTCAGGTGAGGACCATCCTTGATCCACCTCTGTCTCTAGTGGCAAATTCTCAACATATTTCTCAAAATGTTCAAAGGATCAGGGCTTTACTAAGTGGTTCTTGACAATAACGTCTCCATAAACCCCGCTTTCCAAAGCTGATAATCAAGTCCAAAGCTTATTAAAATCATTAATTGGAATGCAGATACAAATCAAAACATAACTTTTAAACAAACATACAAACTTTGTTCAAATACAACAGAAATTGCTAAATATCTTGTTACAGAGCTTGCTGAGGAAGCATTCTGAGGTCTGCCTACCAGACAGAAAAAAAGGAGTATCATGTGACCGGCTGTGCCATCTGTTTTCTAAGAAAAGCAAAGGAAAGTGAAAGTCACTCAATCATGTCTGACTCTTTGCGACCCCCTTGGACTCTACAGTCCATGGAATTCTCCAGGCCAGAATACTGGAGTGGGTAGCCTTTCCCTTCTCCAGGGGATCTTCCCAACCCAGGGATCAACCTGAACAAAATCCCTCTTATGTCTCCTTGGCACAAATTGGTCCCATGGCCAATGATAGCTACAAGAGAGTATGGGAAACACATAGTCTCTCCTTTGCAAGGGGAGGAAGCAAACGTATGTTTAATACCTATTACACGGAAAGGTCTGGAACAAGTACTTTCATATTTTTAAAAATCTCACTTACTATAATACCCCAAAGTCCCTTGCTTTTACCCTACTGCCTGTGCTCTCTTTCGGAGTTATCAGGTAGACGATGTCATCACCCCAGTTCCTTTTCTAAAAAGACAACCTTTTAAATTCATATATTTTAATCACTTAAAACTGAGTTTCCAAGTTTGTCTCTAAGCTGTGTTACATTTTCTTTTCTTGATGGAGGTCCTTTATTCTCTTTCATTTATTTCTGGCACTAAAAGAAAAATTTTTATGCAAACTTTGAGCACAATACTTTTAATCCATTAGAGATATGAATAAAAGGAACCAAATACCTCCCCTATGTCCAAAGATTTAAAAATATAAAAAACTTAAGTCCCTCAAAGCACCTATTATGTGGTATATGGTGACTGTCCTTAGGGATTGGGATATTAAATTTTTTCTTTTGTTCTCATTTTTTAAAAGGAAACTAAATGCAAAGAAAAGTGTTAACACAATGCACAGGATACAAGTTTAAACATGGAAGGCAGGAAATGCAAAGGTGAATGTTCTCAGAGGAATCTTAGCTTGTATGCCCTGAACACATACATGATGGTCTGTCAGCATTACGTATTTCATGTTTCTGCTGATAAACCTGATGTTCCTGCCACCGATCATTTTGAATCTGTAATTGCTTAGACAACCACTGAATGCATAAAAATGAGAGAACTACTATTGAAACCACTGCTTAATAAAATTCATATTTGTTTTTATTTTTTGCCTTGTATCTACTTTTAAAACATAGTTATTCGATTCATACATTATTTTTGGGTTTTTTTATTTAAATAGTGCTGATTTTTTAAAACTCTTTTTTATTTTATATGCCTGTGTAAAGAGCCCACCTGTCAAAAATGCAAGAGACATAAGAGATGTGGGCTTGATCCCTGGGTCTGGAAGATCCCCTGGAGGAGGGCACGGCAACCCACTTCAGTCTTCTTGCCTGGAGAATCCCATGGACAGAGGAGCCTACAGTCCATAGGGTTGCAAAGACAACCTGACATGCAAATTAGCATGCACATAGCCATGTAAAAATGTGACAGTTTCAGGTGGACAGCAAATGGCCTCAGCCATACATACACATGTATCCATTCAAACTCCCCTCCCACACAGACTGCCACATAATATTGAGCAGAGTTCCCTGTGCTACACAGTAGGATGCTGTTGGTTAAGGATTCACACATTTTTAGTTCCCATCTCTAGAAGAAATGCTTCTGCATCAACATAATGCTAAAACTGTCCTATTCAGTAAACAATTCAATCGATATAGCTCCAAATCTAGTCAGACAGCATGCCTGACACTTAATCCAATTATTTGGACATGTTACTGTCATTAAGCTTCCAATCTCACTTCCACGATAAGAGGCAATTGAGCACGTACCGCTCTGACTTCTCTGACTTCACAAGGTTAAATCTGCTGAGGGTCTGAGTCTCTTTCCTTGTTGCCATCTCACTCCCATCCAACTTGAAGAAGGGAATAGAAGGGTGAGATATACAGACAAAATATCGAGTATATTGCTCCATTCCCTGAGTCTCTCCTCTCCTGTTAGTAGGAACTCTGCCATGGGAACGCCATGCTGTAGGAGTAATTATCAGCCAGGAGCAGGGGTCGGCAATTTCTTCCTGTAAAGAGCCAGATGATAAGCATTTTCAGCTTTTCAGGCTATAGGGTCTCTGTCTCAACTACTCAGCTCTGCTACTAGAGCACAAAAGCAACCACAGAGAATACTTAAATGTGTGTAGCTATGCTCCAATATAACTTTGTTTACAAAAAAGGCAGCAAGCCAGATCATAGTTTGCCAACTCCTGTGCTTATCTATTTATCAAGGATATATTCTATTTTATAGCTCTGTAACTGAACAGTCTTTTTTTTATACACATTGTTGTCTAATTCTATCTTGCCACTGCTATTTTAATTGATTCAATCATTTATTCTTCTAATCATAAAGCTTCTAGGTCCTACTCCAGTTTGCTTTTTTTTTTTTACCGTTACCATAACTCAAATTTCCCCAGCCCTGTCCTCAGGTGAGTACAGCTGAGTTAGGATACACGAGCTGTAAGGCCTGTCTTAGCGGTTATGGCTGTATAACAAAGCACCCCAAAACTCAGCGGCTTAAAACAACTCCTAATACTTTTCCTGCGTCTTTGAGTCAGTAGATAAGTTGTCTCCTTTCACCCCTTACAATTATCTTGTCTTTTTGGTATTTGTTAATTCCAAATGAACTGATAAAATTTTATCTAATTCCCCCCCTAAAATAATTCATTGAGGTTTTAATTGCATTAAAATCATGAATTCTGGAAGACTGACATTTTTGTATTTTTTTCACCTAGGACCATGGTAAACTGTTCCACTTTTTTAGATCTTGCTTTTATGACTTTTCATAAAATTACAAAGTTTTACTCAAGTAGTCCCCGCTTCTTTTCTTCTTAATTTTGTTCCTAAGTACTTTACAACTTGTTTGACTATCATTATTGGGACATCACTGGTTCACAAACTCAGGCATTTCCCAGGTGAAATCTGAAAACAGCTCCTGAACACAGAGGGTGGGGAAAGAGGAATGAGGCAGCCACTGCCGATCACTAGGCACCAGTCCTGCTAAGCAACAGGACTTAACTGGGAGGCTTGAATCCAAAGGCCGTGCAACGAGTACAGCTCCACACACACCCATCAGAATCTTGAGTTTGTCAGCATCCTTAACAGGGTTCAGCCCCGCATACTGTCCAGATGGTCTCAACAACACATTCCCTCTCAAGGCTGCATCCTTGAAATGGCTCTGGCTGTGGGAATGGTGAGGAGAATGTACATTCCAAGGATGAATAGAGACAAGGCATCCCTGATTTTCCATATCCAGCTCGCAGGTCACCTGGCAGTCATGTCCTCTTGATGACCTCTCCATCAGACATTTTCATTTGTAGTCAATTACTGTTAATACAGAGATTTTGATTTTTGCACATTTATATGGTTTTGATTTTTGCACATTTATCTTATACTCGACCTCTTTACCAAAGTTAACTTTTAATGTCAATTTCTCTAATGAACCTTTACTATACTGTTAATTTTTAATTCTTTGAAAAAAATTTTCTTCTCCTTTCTTAACATGTAAAGGACTTAGCACAGTCTCTGGCAAATAAAAGAGTAAGCACTTAGCAAATGTTAGTGACTATTATGATTTTTATTGTTTACTCAAGATATACTTAAATTTTATGCTATTCGTTATTTATTCATCATCCTACTCTCAGCTATGAGATCTTTTGACTACGCAAATAAGAAAAACAAAATTCCTGGGAATTCCTCTGGGAAATGGTATACAATCTTGTACTTCATATTCCTAATATCTTTATTCCTGTTCTATCTACAGAAGATATAAAAATTCTCTAGTACATGAAACACCACTTATAGTTCAATTCTAAATATATTTAAGATTTTATACTTTATCAGACATATCAATAAGCTGAACTTTTAAATGAAAAGTGTTAACACTTGTAAAATGCAGCTTTAACGTTAAGTAATATGATGAAAGTGAAAGAGGAGAGTGAAAAAGTTGGCTTAAAGCTCAACATTCAGAAAACTAAGATCATGGCATCTGGCCCCATCACTTCATGGCAA
>NW_011494961.1:9040304-9052592 GCF_000754665.1 Bison bison bison | reverse complement strand
TGTTCTTTGGAAGGATTGATGCTAAAGCTGAAACTCCAGTACTTTGGCCACCTCATGCGAAGAGTTGACTCATTGGAAAAGACTGATACTGGGAGGGATTGGGAGCAGGAGAAGGGGACGACAGAGGATGAGATGGCTGGATGGCATCACTGACTTGATGGACTTGAGTCTCAGTGAACTCCGGGAGTTGGTGATGGACAGGGAGGCCTGGCGTGCTGCGATTCAGGGGGTCGCAAAGAGTCGGACACAACTGAGCGAATGAACTGAACTGAACTGAATGACCAAGTTAATTAAAGCAGATCTTCTTTATTAATGTTGAGAATAAGCTGATCTTTATTAATTAATTAACTGACCTTTCTCATCTAGATCTTTCTCTGGATGATGCTTTTCCAAGGTACTATCAGTTTTTCCTAGGATTGGTCTATGCTTACTTTAAGCAAATGTATGTATTTTTCTGATTTTTCTCTTTGCAAAAATGTACTTGTTTTCTTAATCTAGGAAACATAGGAGAAGCTGGACACAGGGGAAAAGTGAGGGGAAAGTGTGGCTAAACCAGGGATACTGTGCTTTGACTGCCTTTAGATTTGTATCTAACATAGTGTATTTAGTCACTTTGCTCAGTGGGCTAGAGAATGGTATTACGAAGCAAAGATTACAAGGTCTAGTCTCATAAATATTAGTATTACTGTGTTGCTTGGCCAACAAACTACATCTTTAAATAATAATAAAGAGCAGTGCTTGTACAGTCCTTTTTAATATTTCCTTCCCATTTAGGTCACCACCGAGCACCCTGTGTGATACAGTAGGTTCTCATTTGCTATCCATTTTATATATAGTAGCGTATATGTCAGCACCAGTCTCCTAATTCATCCCACCCTCCTCTTCCCTCCTTGGTCAGTTTGTTCTCTACATCTGTGACTGCGTTTCTGCTTTGAAAATAAGTTCACCTCTACCATTTTTCTAGATTTCACAAATAAGCAGTATTACATGAAATTTTTCTCTGACTTATTTCACTCTGACATTCTCTATCCATCCATGTCTCTGCAGATGGCACTATTTCACTTCTTATGGCTGAGTAATATTCCATTTTATGTGTATATCACATCTTCTTTATCCATTCCTCTATCAATGGACATTTAGATGGCTTCCATATCCTGGCTATTGTAAATAGTGCTGCAGTGGACATCAGGGTGCATGCCTTTCAAATTATGGATTTCTCCAGATATATGCCCAGGAGTGGAATTGCCTAGTCACTCAGTCGTGTCCAACTCTTTGTGACCCCATGGACTGTAGCCCACCGGGCTCCTCTGTCCATGGGATTCTCCAGGCAAGAATACTGGAGTGGGTTGCCATGCCCTCCCCTCCAGGGAATCTTCCCAACCCAAGGATCAAACTCAGGTCTTCCACATTGCGGGTGGATTCTCTACCATCTAAGCCACCAGGGAAGCCTGCTGGTAGCTCTGTTTCTAGTTTTTAAAGGAACTTCCCCACTGTTCTCCATAGAGCTTGAATTCTTAACCAAGAATTTAAACTTTTAAACTTGTGTCTCTGCATAAGTCTACAGATCTCCTAAATAACTTCTAACTTGCTTTTCACTCAAAACTCTCTTAATGGCTGCGTAGCCCACTGGAATTGCCCACAACTTACCAAAAGTCAAATTTGCTCTAACTGCAAACCTAAGTAGAATATACAGATGTGCCTCTACATCGCACAAAATAACACTAGCCACAGACTGAGGTTCAAAGTCATTCGGGGCAGACTCTGGGCAGTCAAGGGGTGAACCAGTCACAGGTCAGACAGAACTGTCTCTCCTTTGTTTGGCTTTTTTCTTGGGGATCCGACTGTGCAGCAAGGCTCCAGTTTACTTTTCAACAGATACTTTCTCTTGGGCAATAGAAGCAGTTATACACTCAGAATACTTCTCAAAGAGGACAAGTTAGAGCTGTTAGAAACAAAGCAGAGAGTAAGTCAGTGTTCTAATTCATTTCAGTGGACATGTTTTCTTTTATAAAATGAAGTATAGTAGATTTACAATGTTTCAGTTCAGTTGCTCAGTTGTGTCAAACTCTTTGCGACCCCATGGACTGCAGCACGCCAGGCCTCCCTGTCCATCACCAACTCCCAGAATTGACTCAAACTCATGTCCATTGAGTCGGTGATGCCATCCAACCATCTCATCCTCTGTTGTCCCCTTCTCCTCCTGCCTCAATCTTTCCCAGCATCAGGGTCTTTTCCAATGAGTCAGTTCTGCACATCAGGTGGCCAAAGTATTGGAGTTTCAGCTTCAACATCAGTCCTTCCAGTGAACACCCAGGGCTGATCTCCTTTAGGATGGACTGGTTGGATCTCCTTGCAGTCCAAGGGACTCTCAAGTCTTCTCCAACACCACACTTTAAGAGCATCAATTCTTCACCGCTCAGCTTTCTTTATAGTCCAACTCTCACAATGTTTCAGGTGTACAGCCAAGTGATTCAGTTATATACACATGTATATGTATCTATGGGTTTTCAGATTCTTTTCTGTCATAGGTTATAAGACATTGGATACAGTTCCCTGTAGTAATGTGTACCTGTTAATCCCCGATTTCCAATGTATTCCCTCCCCGCGCCGCCCCCCCCCCCTTTCCTTTTCTGGTAACCACAACTTTTTAACAAAGGTAGGTCATCACAGATGCTCAGTGCAGGAGCAGGTCTGGGAGATAAAGGTCCGTGACGAGATTTTCCCTGTTTCTAATTTCAGCTCCTTGAATCCAGGCCTGAAACTCTGATGACATTTTCCTAAGAATCTGGTAAAATGGGCAATTAGGAAAAAAAAAGTTCCAATCTCAACACATCCCTACTCAATTACGGTCCTCAAGTACTTACCTTTAGGAAGCCCAGCTTTTACCTCAGTCCAGAAAGACACTGAGTTAGGTGGGCAGAATGTGTTTGGCACAACTTACATATAATTATATCCAGGACAAGACTGTGTGGAGGAGGAAATGGAATCCACAGAAATACAAAGGGGCTTACAGACCCTCTAAGTAATATAGCCCACACACAAAAGAAGCCCAGTGGGCAAATACTTCCTTACTTCATGAGCCAACTCAGCCCTGGATACATATGTGCTAATAAAAATATACCATATGTGGGAAGCATGACTTCTGAATTTTTCCTGATCAAGTATTCAAATGCTAACTTCCAAGAGATGCACATAATTGTTTTCCTCTTGGATGAAAATGAAACGCAAATCCATGGTCTTGATTATCAGAGTGGAATAGAGAATTGACAGATTTAAAACATTATACTTCTGCCAAGATGACTGCACTTTGTTTTACTTCCTTCAAGAAAAAAAGTAATTATTTTTCCATTCACTTTTCCAGCTGATGGATAGATAAAAATGGCACTGAGATTTCCAAGACCATTTGGCAAGAGAGGCTGGGGTAAGGGTCGAAGGTTTTAAAGATTGGTTTGGGCTCATTTTTATGAACTGGAAAGGAAAAAATAAAATTTCTACATATATCATAACTGTAGCTTAAAGACACACATACCAACCTGTGGACTTGGAGAAATCACTGGGTACTTTTATTTTTCTCCTCCATCTTTCCAGAACACACAGGTGGCTGGCCAATCCCAAGAACACAGGGTCCTAGAATCATGTTTTCATCATGTGCCCCTCTGGTGGGATGAGGTCAAATACCACAATGGGACTAATTCAGGAACGGCAATTATATGATAGGACACAACTAACTCAGGAACAACAATTATATGATAGAACACAAAGCTACGTTTTCAACCACTTTTTACCTTAATGCCACTGATTTCTGTTCTTCATATTCTCATCTTGATTTTATGAGTATATTTTTCTAATTTTAAAAGGGTACGTTTTCTGGGTGCCAAGAACCAAAATTCTTTCCTCTGTATTTACACTTTTAAAATATGTTAACAGTAGGGCTTCCCTGGCAGTCCAGTGGTTAGGTATCCTCCTGCCAATGCAGGGGACAGGGGTTTGATCCCACATGCTGCAGAGCAACGAAGCCCGAGTGCCGAGAGAAGCGCCAGCCTCGACCACTGAGCCCACGCACCATAACCATTGAAGCTCATACACTCCAGAGCCCACGCTCCACAAGAGGGGCCACCACGATGAGAAGCCTGAGCTCTGCACTAAAAGGCGCCCCCACTCACCGCAACTAGAGAAAGCCCGTGCACAGCAATGAAGACCCAGCACAGTGGGAAGCAAAACAAAATAAGAAACCTTTAAAAAAACATTAACAGTAACAATCAACTTCAATTTAGCAGTATCAAGATTTTAATGTGAAATGCACATTTTTTTTTTCACATGCCACCTGTTACGACCAGGGCTCTTGGTAAATAGAAACTTCAGATAATTTAAACAGCAAAGGAATATACAGGAAAACTGTTGGGTATCTTACAGAACCGACAGAAAAGGCAAGAGAATAAGGCTCAGAAAATGGTCAGGAACAAGAAGTTAGACGCAGAGGACTCAGCCAAGGTCATTCCACTGGAATATTTGAGACGAGAGCCGAATACCACGGATGCCGTCACCACTGTATACTCACTGCCCCCGGAATCTTGACTCCATCGCTGCCACCATGAAACCATGACTCGAGTATTCAGGATATTCTACAAAAGCAAACTTGACATGTTGTCCCCCACTCCAGATAAACTGACTGGCAAACCCTAACATCTCTCCATCATGTCCCTACTACTAGTACCAGCATCTGAGGTATTTAAGAATATCAGAGAGATATTTGGGGAAAAAAGTTGAGGTTTTGGATGGATTAAGAATGCATCATTATTTTCCCACTTAAAAACTCACTATGAAACAGTACTTGGAACTAATTATTAGATTCTAGTAATTATTAGATTCCTTTCTCCATCAGAAACTTTTTCACATAAAGGATAAGTATGTGTAAACATAACAATATTTTTTAAAAATCACATAAAGAAGCCAAAAAGTTTAATTTTATTGAATCAAGAAAGTTCATTCAGAGTTTACATAGATATTAATACACTTTAGATTATAACAGTTAAGAGATCAATAGCTGAGGGGAAGGAAGAAAGCAGTTTATATTTTCACTGTAGGGAAAAAAAGAAATCTAATCGCTACAGATGTCTTATAAAATTCGCAAAACAAGATCTAGCCAAGTTTATTGTTTAGTGGACCTTTTTTTCTTTCTTCAAGAGATGAAAAGTGAGAGTCAATGTGTATACTATTGCTTACAACTGATATAAGAGCTTGAAAAAATGATAAGACAGAAGCATAAATACAAAAAGACAAGGTTTTAAAACTGTACTGTAGGAATATAACTATAATAAGTTGGAAAAGATACATTAAAACCAGGAGTGTATTACACTAGTTCAGAACAGAACTCATACGGCAGACCAAACTGATGCTGTTAATACTTCAGGAAAAGGGTCTGTTTTGGGGATGCATGTCTGGACAGATACCACCACAGAGAAATGCCAACAGTAACCTCTTGCTACTCAGTGTGGTGTCAAAGGTGAACTGACTGGGTGAACAGCTTAAGCCTTCTCCAAGGATTTGTAGTACTCCATCAGCACATCCCAGGCCTTGGGAGCCATGAAACCTTCAGGAGGTTTCTGGCCTTCGCGGGCAAGTTTTCGCATTCGTGTTCCTGAAATAAATTCAAAGTCTTCATGGCTGAAAGGGAGAGAAAAAAGAAAATTATTTCACATTTTTAAAAACTTTGTAAATAGTGAAATTTTAAAAAAAGTCTGTTCCTTCTGTTCATGGTAGAGAAGCTTAACGAAAAAGATCTAGATGAAACGTAATACTTATAAACATCAACCTGATTTCAGGTTTGTCACAGGGCAAAAAACATCACAGTATCAAAAATCACAAAATAAAACGATGATCGCTTGGATTGCCCTTTTATTGTTGGTTTAGTTGCCAAGTCATGTCCGACGCTTGTGACCCCATGGACTGTACTCTGCCAGGTTCCACTGTCCATGGGAATTTCCAGGCAAGAATACTGGAGTGGCTTGCCATTTCCTTCTCCAGGGGATCTTTCCGACCCAGGAATTGAATCTGGGTCTCTTGCATTGCAGGCAGATTCTTTACTGAATGAGCTACGAGGAAAGCCCTTTTATAACCATACATATTTCCTTCCCTCCTCCCCAGTCCTTGGCAACTAAAAATTTAGAAATAGGAACTTTTTTTTTTTTTTTAGAAAAACATCTAATTTAACTAGCACCTATTGAAAAAATTTTAGACAGTCTGAATCTGAAAGGCGAAATGCATTTTGGAACCATAAGAGAAAAACTGGAACTTGAAAAATAATAAACAAGTAACTAGCAATGATTAATATTATTCCATTGATAGGGTATTACACAAAGGCAGTGTTAGCTCTTTTCACCTTCATACCTTCAAAACACATAAAAGCCCTCTGATCATTAAGTACAGCGCACTATGGCTAAGACACACAGTGTCTACTGGTAATTTTAACCTTTTCCCTCAAACAAGGGGACCGACTAGGCAGCAGACAAGAACCCAGAGAGAGTTCTAGGTCATTCAACTCACCAGGTCACAAGCCCTGTTTACTCCTCATCAGTGACTGTACGTTTGTTCCTTCCCCACTTTGCTATTTGTGGAGTTCACTTGGGACTCAAGTGAAATCATAAACTGCCAAGTGGTCCTCGCTTCTACAGGTATGCCAGGTACGTTTTAACTAATCATTCAGTTTCTAGGGATCTGTGTAAAGGAAATAACTAGAGAGGCCTGCAAACATTATGCATAAAGGTAGTTATTTAAAGTTGTTTTAAATGTTGTAAATGATGACAGTTGAAGGTTTAAGTAAACTATGTACATCTCTGAGTACAGTTACACGGTCACTGCTGCTAAGTCGCTTCAGTCGTGTCTGACTCTGTGCAACCCCGTAGGTGGCAGCCCACCAGGCTCCCCCGTCCCTGGGATTCTCCAGGCAAGAACGCTGGAGTGGGCTGCCATTTCCTTCTGCAATGCATGAAAGTGAAAAGTAAAAGTGAAGTAGCTCAGTCGTGTCTGACTCTTCACTACCCCACGGACTGCAGCCTTCCAGGCTCCGCCATCCATGGGAATTTCCAGGCAAGGATACTGGAGTGGGTTGCCATTGCCTTCTCTGACACAGTCATTAGAGTATACTTAAGAACAGTAAAAAATGTAAGTGACGATTTTTTTGTTAAGACCACAGAGGGGCTAAGGAAGATGACCACGACAGAGGAAAATCCATTGGATAAATGAATCAAAATTTAAATTGTCTTTAATCAACAGTTTCAGTGGCATCACGGACTCAATGGACATGAGTTTGAGCAAACTCCAGAAGATAGTGAAAGACAGGGAAGCCTGGCGTGCTGCAACCCATGGGATCGCAAAGAGTCGGACACAACTAAGCAACTGAACAACAACAAAAATAGATGATGAAGGAAAGAGATGAAGTGGTAAAGCGGCAGAGATACAGAGTGGAGAAAAGATTTTTGTTTTTAAAGGAAAGGGGAGGTCTTACCATGTATGTAGGCAGAAGAAAATAAGTGCCAAGAATGAGAAAAGGAAGGAGAATGAAAGCCAGGAGAGAGAAACAGCAAAGAAATGAAAGCTGGAGAAGAAGGTCTGGGATGAAGAACACAGAGACAGAAGCTCTGACAAGGAGAGTGAAGAATGAAGAAATAGTGATGATCTGTAGTTAGCAAGAGATGAGGTGGTTAATGCAAGATGGTCTCAACCTTCTCCATAAAGATATAAGATCATCTCCTAAGAGGAACCCAGAACCTGTGTGGTAGGAACTGATAATAAGATCCATCAATGCAGTTAAGTGACTTCATCTCCAAGCCAGAGAGGTTACCCCTCCAGGCAGAGATTAGCAAAGCAGCACCTGGAGAGGAAGTCAAGGGCCAGCAGGGGCCCAGATCTCTCCATCTGTGTCCAAAAACACTCATTCCAACCCAATGTACAACTGATTAGTTTGGCTAACAATCATTTGACAAAAGCTGCTTGAACGTTTCTGTTCCTTAGAAGATTCACTTAACAATTCCTTCCATAAGCCTCATTAAGGAAAATTATGACCCTAGATCTTTCTGGCCATGTCTATTTAAAACTTTGATTTCAAAAAAGGAAACCCCATGTCTGTGTAGAAAGTGCCTGATCCTGATGGGCAATGAGAAAGAAAATGAGGGAGCAGCTTGCAGAATTATTCTGTCCTGACTTTGTGATTAAAGGAAAAAAGCCAGACCAATTAAAGTCCTTTCTTTCCTCAGAATGCCAAAGAGTCTGAAACCAGAAGTCGGCTTGCATTCCTTCTGAAATTGCACTTTAAAACCACAGTCCCTAGGTACCTCTTTTCCGACCCTACTACACACTCCATCTGCCCCGCATGCCACAAGCACTTCTTCATCACATGAAATGGGAGTTCCTGCTTCCACAAGCTGGTGGTTCCTTCCACTCCACCCTGGCAACGGAAAACACATTTATTTCCCTCTGCTTCATACTTGTACCCGAGATGGCAACAGCAACCCATTCCAGTACTCTTGCCTGGAAAATCCCATGGACGGAGGAGCCTCGTAGGCTGCAGTTCATGGGGTCACTAGGAGTCGGACACGACTGAGAGACTTCCCTTTCACTTTTCACTTTCATGCCACTGGAGAAGGAAATGGCAACCCACTCCAGTGTTCTTGCCTGGAGAATCCCAGGGACGGGGGAGCCGGGTGGGAGGCCGTCTATGGGGTCGCACAGAGTCGGACACGACTGAAGCGACTTAGCAGCAGCAGCAGCATACTTGTATTTCAATCCATCACACAAGGATTTTATTTTTTTTAAATCAGAAATCAGGTGCAATGACTTGACACGAGTCACTATCTGTAATCTAATCACAGTTTTCACAATCACAGCTTTGAATGGATAGCTTTCTACAGAAAAAAATAAAGTAAAAACTGAGCTCTTCCGGGAATGACCTAAAAACTAGCTCTGAACCCTACCTGTGAGTAATCGGGAATCTGCCAGAAGCAGGTCAGGCTACTAACCAAAGGACCTAAGGCTTTCACTGGGCTCCCCTAATAGCTCAACTGGTAAAGAATCTTCCCGCAGTGCAGGAGGCCTGGGTTCAATCCCTGGGTTGGGAAGATCCCCTGGAGGAGGCTGAGGCAATCCACTCCAGTATTCCTATCTGAAGAACCCCCTACGGACAGAGGAGCCTGGCAGGCTGCAGTCCGTGGGGTGGCAGAGTCAGACACAACGGAGGAACTAAGTACAGCACAGGCTTTCACTGCAAAGCAATTCCAGTTAGCCCATCTGATTACACTCGGTAACGGATATCCATGACACCTGAAAAAAGAAACGCAGGTCTGTTGTTTTTTTTTTCCTTTTCAAAACCACTTGGTCACAGATGCTTACAATCCACAGCTGACAGAACGCCTCCTCTAAAACATATACACACACACTCTCTCTCTCCCCAAAAAACAATAAAACACAAAACAAAAAACGAAGGGGACGGGGTTTTAGGACTCCAGGATGGAGAAGGCACACCAGCCATCAGATTACGTGGGAGCCTGGGGCGCAGCATCCTGTCCCATGTACGACGCACTAGCTGCACGTGGCCAGCATCCTGACCGACTCCAAAGTGCAACTCGTGGCCACGTGCTGAAGATTTTAAATCTTCACAACCATCTGCTGTCTCTCACACATGCGACCACCAGAGCCACCAGCACAAGCTGTTCAGATAGACAAGAAGCTGGGGTCAGAGGGGGGCCCTTTGCATTTATCTTTCAAAAGTTCATATTAAATTGGCTTTTTAAAAAAATGCTAATTAGATGATAAGCAATCAGGGATGCAAAGAGAAGCTTCTCTGACAGAATTGAAGATGATGGTAGTAACTTATAAATGAATCTAATTAGCTATTTGGGGGCTAATTAACTTTCACCTAACTTGAAAGAAACTAATATATAAACAGTGTACATCAAAATACTAAGACTTCTCTTCAAATACAAATCATTTATTCAAAACCAGATAATTAGCTGTTTATTATGGCTTTCTTTTCAGGAACCAAAAAGCATTGGTTGACATCATATGTGACAAATTTAATAATGTTTTATTTCCAAACCAAAGATCAATCAAAATATGTGAAAATTTTAATTATCTCAAACTAATTTACCCAAATCCTTAATTCATCATGTTTTCCTCCCCTCAAAACTCTTTAAATAAAAGCTAGAGCACAACTCCTATCAGATATTCAGTCAAATAAGAAGTTTCCAGGGAATGCCTACTTGTCTTTCTTCCAGTCTCCACGTTGCAAGCTGCCTAAACCATCATCTCATTAACTGCTGCCTGCACCAGGGCACGCCTCCACACTGAGTTCCCTCCCACCGTTCCCTCTTCCATACTGCTAGGTCATTTCTATGCTTTTAGTGCCAAGGAGTAGTTTCAAACGTGTCTGTGTTTAATAAACACTGCAAGTGCAGTTATTCCATAATCCACGTCTGATAATTCTGGTATATGAAGTCTTTGCGAACCTGCTTGTGCTGAAGGTACTTTCCTTTTTTTTTCTTTTGTTGGTGCTGTTTCCTTGTATATTTCATCATTTTTTATTCAAACTGTCTATTAAGCCTGTATAATTATTTGTGGGAATAAGTTGAGGTTGAGGACAAGGGAGTAATAATCCAGTGAGAGTATATATTTGCTTCTGCTGAATATTTAAGAGGCATGCCCAGTTAAGAACCACCAAAAACTGATTTCACGGCTTGAGGGTTTAGGGGTTGTTGATTTTTTCTGATATAATCCAGGTAACATGAGGGCTTTCCTCGTGGCTCAGTGGTAAAGAATCCACCTGCCAATGTAGGAGACGGGGCTTTGATACCTGACCCCCTGGAGGAGGAAATGGCAACCCACTCTGGTGCTCTTGCCTAGGAAATCCCAGGGACAGAGGAGCCTGGCGGGCCACAGTCCCTGTTACAAGAGTCAGACATGACTTAGTGCCTAAACAACAGCAACAACAACAAGGTAATCTGCTTTTGGCCCACGTGAGCAGGTCTGAGCTTTTGAGCTTAAAGCTCAGGGCTCTGCTCAGTCTTTCAGGGTAGAGGAATGGGTGGGGTTCACTTAAGGTTCTCTCTGAACACCTAAGGTGGGAGGGAGCACCAGCGTAAGGGGACTGTCTCCTGCTTGACTCCCGGCCCTGGTCAGGACCATGGCAATCAACACTCAAGTTCCCTAGGTTCACCAGGGCAAAAGCAACTTCAACACTCAAGTTAACAGAAGTTCTAACTTTCACTTAATAGTTTACCCTTACAGTTCTTATCATCTTATCAGTGCCATAATACTTTTCTGAAAACATTTTCTTTTAACCAGAATTTTTAGCTAATTTCTTAGTAGAATCAGTCAGTATAATCCAATTTACCTAATTACCCAAAACTTGAATTCCCAGTAGCTAATGTTCACTGTAACAACACTATCTTTTAAAAATCTATTCCAGTTTGTACCATTCAAGGAACTGCTTTATCTAGTCCCTATCTCATCCTGTTCCTTTCACTCCATTTTCCTATCCATCCTGGCCTTCTTCCCAAGCCCTCTGGGTCTTCTCACCTCAGCACCTTTGCAAGTGCTTATCTCTTTGTCCAGAATGCTATTCAGTTCAGTTCAGTTCAGTCGCTCAGTCCTGTCCAACTCTTTGTGAGCCCATGGACTGCAGCCTGCCAGGCCTCCCTGTCCATCACCAACTCCTGGAGTTTACCCAAACTCATGTCCATTGAGTAGGTGATGCCATCCAACCATCTCATCCTCTGTTGTCCCCTTCTCCTCCTGCCCTCAATCGTTCCCAGCATCAGGGTATTTTCGAATGAGTCCGCACTTTGCATCAGGTGGCCAAAGTATTGGAGTTTCAGCTTTAGCATCAGTCCTTCCAATGAACACCCAGGACTGATCTCCTTTACGATGAACTGGTTGGATCTCCTTGCAGTCCAAGGGACTCTCGAGAGTCTTCTTCCAACACCACAGTTCAAAAGCATCAACTCTTCGGCACTCAGCTTTCTTTATAGTCCAACTCTCACATCCATACATGACTTCTGGAAAAACCATAGCCTTGACTGGATGGACGTTTGTTGACAAAGTAATGTCTCTGCTTTTGAATATGCTATCTAGGTTGGTCATAACTTTCCTTCCAAGGAGTAAGCATCTTTTAATTTCATGGCTGCAATGACCATCTGCAGTGATTTTGGGGCCCAGAAAAATAAAGTCAGCCACTGTTTCCCCATCTATTTCCCATGAAGTGATGGGACCAGATGCCATGATCTTAGTTTTCCGAAT
>NW_011494961.1:9022146-9040204 GCF_000754665.1 Bison bison bison | reverse complement strand
CAGTTATTTTGGGGCCCAGAAAAATAAAGTCAGCCACTGTTTCCCCATCTATTTCCCATGAAGTGATGGGACCAGATGCCATGATCTTAGTTTTCCGACTGTTGAGCTTTAAGCCAACTTTTTCACTCTCCTCTTTCACTTTCATCAAGAGGCTTTTTAGTTCTTCTTCACTTTCTGCCATAAGTGTGGTGTCATCTGCATATCTGAGGTTATTGATATTTCTCCCAGCAATCTTGATTCCAGCTTATGCTTCTTCCAGCCCAGCATTTCTCATGATGTACTCTGCATATAAGTTAAACAAGCAGGGTGACAATATACAGCCTTGACGTACTCCTTTTCCTATTTGGAACCAGTCTGTTGTTCCATGTCCAGTTCTAACTGTTGCTTCCTGACATGCATACAGGTTTCTCAAGAGGCAGGTCAGGTGGTCTGGTATTCCCATCTCTTTCAGAAATTTCCACAGTTTATTGTGATCCACACAAAGGCTTTGGCACAGTCTATTACCTCCTTCTTTATCAAGATGCCTATTCATCTTTTGGAACTCAGCCCAAATGTCACCTACTCCAGGAACCCATCCTTGATAACCCAGACTTGGTCAGATAAGTGTTAGCTGAGCTTGCCACAAGTCTTCTGCAAAGCACATGGGACTGTTAGTTAACTGTGTCATTAGTGGTTTATTGTCTGTCTTCTCCAGAATGTAAGTCCTGTATCTGTTAAGCCAACAAATCAAGCTTGTTTCCAACCACAGTGCCCATACTTAGCAAGGGCATGTATGTAGTAAAGATCAATATGTAGTTAATAAATGAATAAAAGAACAGCAAAGTTGGAAAATTTTATCCTAATTTCAATGTAAATGTTGACTTTAAAACAAGATACAGCATATATAAAATATATAATTTGACTTTCAAAAGTATACATAGTACTATCATTAATTATGATTCAAAGGTATAGTAAGATTTTAAATGAGACCTTATCTGTTACTGGTTATGCAATAACTCCCTATGCAATAAAAATAATATTTATTACTGTCTAATAATTATTATCTATGCAATAAAAAAATAAAACTTTTGCCATAAAGTATGTGAAAAATCTACAAGCACAGGACAAGACTCATTGGCAAATTCATGCAATTACTGTCAGACTTCCACAAGTTTTCAAAAGAAACATCAAAATCAGTAAAAACATTTTATGAATTAATGGCAGACAGTTCCCCAGTACTTTAACAGAAATATTTATGTGTGGCAAAGACTGCACAGCAAGAAAGAAAAAAGAAGTCACACAAGAAATATTTCAGGGGTCAACATGACAAGACTTGGGTGTGAAGAGTGAGGTGAAAGAATAAAGGACTTCAAACTTTCTACATAAGAAGAAGAACAGGTAACTAAAGAAACTTAGGATTTGGAGATACATGAAGGGAAAGGGAAAGTGGCTTCTGGACATTTTAAATAACATCATGAAATCTAAGCAGAAACACCCATTAGTGTGTAGATAGGATTCTAAGATGGCCTTCATGACCTTCACCCCATGAAGGTGTCACTACCATGATATGTCCTTATATGGCAAAAGGAATTCTGCAGAAGCAATGAAAGTTACTAATCAATTGACCTAAAATAGTGAAATTATGTGAGTGGGCCTAACTAATGAATTAGAGGCCTAATCATTCAAGCCCTCTAAAAGCAAAGAATGTTCTCAGATGACAGCAGTAGTCAGAGATTTGAACCCTCAGGGATTTGACCTGAGGGAGGTTCTAACACTGAGATAAAGGGGCCCACAAGGAAAAACCACAATGCGGCTTTGAGCTGTAGAGAATGGCCCCCCTATTAACCAGTAAGAAGATGGGGACCCTCAGTCCTATAACCATATAGAACTGAATTTTTCCAAAAAGGGGCATCTGGCTTGTCTAAAGGACATCTAAGGTCTATTCCATCTCAAAATTCTAGGAAATATTTAATGTTTATTATTTTTCTTAAAGTCCTGTATTTTGCAATTGGTTCTTCCTTTTTGGATTACCTATTTCTTAAAATCGGAGACGGAAACGGCAACCCACTCCAGTATTCTTGCCTGGAGAATCCCATGGACATAGGAGCTTGGGGGGCTACAGTCCATGGGGTAGCAAAGAGTCGGACACGACTGAGCGACTAACACACACACACACATTTTCATTATTATTATGTTTGGTGATCTGTGGTCTTTTACTACTGTAACTGCCACCCCAGGCTTCTGACTAAGGAACTGTGAGGTTATGAATGGGTAATGTTTTAAGCCACTGAATTTGTGTTAACTTGTTACAGAGCAATAGAAAGTTAACATAATTAGCAACCTGGAAACATTGAGGAATAGCTTTAAGTGTCACCACACAGAAACCACTAGAGCAGGTGAGCGCTTCTGTGAAAAGTATATAAAAGAGTGAAGAATATATGAGAAAAGCCTTGAGGATGTCTATAAGTAGAGTGCTTTAAAAAAAGAAGACGTTAGTAGTAGTACATGACTTAAAGTATTTTTGCTAAGTCACTTGAGTCGTGTCCGACTCTGTGCGACCCCATAGACGGCAGCCCACCAGGCTCCCCTGTCCCTGGGATTCTCCAGGCAAGAACACTGGAGTGGGTTGCCATTTCCTTCTCCGATGAATGAAAGTGAAAAGTGAAAGGGAAGTCGCTCAGTCGTGTCTGACTCTTCACGACCCCATGGACTGCAGCCTACCAGGCTCCTCCGTCCGTGGGATTTTCCAGGCAAGAGTACTGGAGTGGGGTGCCATCGCCTTCTCCAGATTCAAGGTATACTTCAGAATTAAAAATATGAAGGAAATACTCTACTGATAACATGGAAATAACCAAAAGCAAACATTTATGTCTACCTGTTCTCTCACTGACCCATTTCCACCAGGCACTCTGACGTGCACTCTCCTTTTGGTGAGCTGCTATTTCAAAAATATGAACCAAAATTTTGCATTAACCCATCCAAATACAAAGAAGAATTATTGCTAAAGGAGAAAAATTACAAATAGCTGAATTATCTCTAAAGCTGAAAGAATGGCTTTTAATCTTGTAGTCCTAAAACTAAATTTCCTTGAGTCATTATTACAGCTAATATGAACCTACTTAACTTCCTAAGTATAAACAGATGATTTTTATCATAATTCTTATCAATAATATCTTGCAATCTTCATGAAGTTTGTTTTTTTATCCCTAAGCCTTGTTTTACACTGGTATTTAGTCAAATCAAAGCTATAAAATCATTAATTACATAAAAGTTGGCACTGAATAACATCCATTAATCAAACATAAGATAACCTCATATGTGCATAATTAATAACTGTGTTTTCTCACTACATCAAAGACTATCGCCTTTCCACAAAATTTTAATGACTTTCCAACATATTCCCATCAACTTAATTACGCTTGAACAGGAATATAAAAAATTAGAAAACTAAGGCAGTTTTAAAGCTTCCCAAGTTACAATTTATTAGATTTAGTAACTCAAAAAAAATTCCAAGAAAATGAGCCAGTCATGCAACTAATATAGAATTCATCACTGGAAATTCTTATGAGAACTGATGTAATTATTTAGCTTTTGAATGATTAAAAGAGAGACTTAAAGCAATATTACACAGACTTAACAAAACATTAAAGTTATCAAGGGCTTAACTACATACAGATGGACTCTATGGTCCTGCATGTGATTAAATCAACTGATCATGCAAGGAAACCACAGTAACAAAACACATCCGCACAAGAAGTGTAAAAGCTCAGCTCTAGCTTTGCTTCCTTAACTCATCAAAATGCAAACTCATCTAAGTTTTAAGTAACCGGCCACCTGAAGAACAATTCTACTTCTCACCTCGTATTCTGTAAGTGACTGTTACTTTCAGAACAAGGTTTCACTCATAACGTTTGTACATAAACCACACAAATAAATTGCATGCTGGGTGAGAAGTGAAGGGTTGCCCTGCCCAGCATTCCACCCCTGGCACTATTCATTCTATCTATCTGTAGGAAACCAAGCCTACCCTCAGTGGGGATTCTCAATGGCAGGAGGAGCTTTCAAAAGAATTGCCAGTAGGTAATCCTCTCCAGACTAAGAAAATTAAAATCTCTGATGGTGACCCTACATGTTTTGAACCACAAAAGGATATATTTGAAGCTTTTTGGTTTTCCTTAATATTTAATTTATATTTTCACTTCAATTACCTATACAGTAATGTAGTTCAAAGTTTACTCTAATTGCTTTTTCTTTAAAAAAATTTTCCTTAACCTTCTAAGGCATCTCTTTGGTAGAAGACCCTTTAAAACTCATCACATTGCTTTTATAGCTGCACTTTTTTTCAGACAGTGAAACTGTAGTATGTGTGTATGTATGTATATAAGTATATATACATATGCATACATATACGTATTTAAATACACACAGAGACACATACAGCTATTTTTAATATAAATTTATTTATTTTAATTGTTTTTAAGCCAAAACAAAACACGCCATGATTTAGAACGATTTCCAGGTATTGGCAAACCCTCATTTTGTACAAGGGTAAAAATTGTACATTTCTGGTTTGTTGTAAATTCTTCTCACGGTGAGGTTTTGCAGTATAGTATAACCTGGGCCACAACTCAGATCTTCAGAAAATAACGGTCTAGCAGAGCACCCAAAGCTCATGCTCTGGAACAACCCAGAGGGGTAGGGTGGGGAAGGATGTGGGAGGGGAGGTTAAGGATGAGGGAGACACATGTATACCTGTGGCCGATTCATGTTGATGTATGGCAAAAAAAAAAAAAAAAAATCAACATGTTGTAATTATCCTCCAATTAAAATACATAAAAAGAAAATAATGGTCTAGTGTGGGTCTTGCCTTGAATTCCACACCAGGGCCGTTAAGCACAGTCAGGAGTGCTTTCACAATTCCCCAAACCAGTTACACAATAAGCCTTTTCTGTTCACTGACTCATGGGGTTTTCCTGTGTTCTTCTAGAGTCCACTGCTCAGAAAAGTCTGCTTTCATCTAAGATTGTGCATTTTCTCCAGAATTATTTGTCATTAAACAAGAAGCCAACAAATCCCTCGAGTTCCACTGTTATCAATAGTATTTAATTTTGCAGGTAACTTATTTTATTAAATGACATCAGAATTTATGTCCCTTTCAGAAACAAAATAATTTTTTTTTTTAATTTCTTTTTCCTTCTTGTCTGAACCATTACAAAACAGGCCACATTAAATGAGGACACGAGGTTAGGATCAGCATTATTCCTGAACGCAGAGTCAACAGTGCAGTATCATGGAAAAAAGGATGAGTTCTCTCAGATGAGAAGTTGTAAGACATAAGTTTCAATCAGCACCCATGAACTGAGAAAACAAAAATTTAAAAAGAGAGCTGGCCCTCCAAACCCATGGTTTCTACATCCAAGGATACAAACAACCTCTGACTGAAAACATTCAGGGGGCAAGAAGATAATTCTAGAAAGTCCCAAAATGTAAACCTGTAAAATCAAGAGTGGGTTTTCTGAAAGGGTAAACAAAATCAATAAACCTCTGGCCAAGCTCATCAAGAGGAAAGGAGAAAGGATCCAAATAAACAAAATAAAAAATGAAAGAAGATAAATAACAACTGACACTGAAAAAACACAAAAAGTCAAAAAATAAAACTTGAATTGATCATGGGCAGGCAACAATATATATAATTTACATAGCATTTATATTGTATTAGGTATTAAAAATACTCTGCTACTGCTGCTAAGTAGCTTCAGTCGTGTCCGACTCTATGCGACCCCATAGACAGCAGCCCAACAGGCTCCTCCGTCCCTGGGATTCTCCAGGCAAGAACACTGGAGTGGGCTGCCATTTCCTTCTCCAATGCATGAAAGTGAAAAGTGAAAGTGAAGTCGCTCAGTCGTGTCTGACTCTTCGAGACCCCATGGACTGCAGCCTACCAGGCTCCTCCGTCCATGGGATTTTCCAGGCAAGAGTACTGGAGTGGGTTGCCATTGCCTTCTCCGAGGTAATTTAAAGTACACAGGAGGATGTGTGTAAGCCATATACAAATACTACACCATTTTATATAAGAGACTGGAGCATCTGAATGCTTTGGTATCTGTGCAAGGGTCCTGGAACCAATCCTCACAGCAACTAAGAGGCAACCTCTTGCTCAGCCTGAAGTGTAATTAATACTAACAAAGCAAGAGTACTAAATAAGCAGGTGCAATTTGCATGAAATAAGTATTAACAAAACACGAAGCTCCTACTAACGGAAAATAGCTAGGAGCTACAGATTCCGGAAAGAACTACAAACGTTGAGCTAGAAGAAAATCAGTTCATCCACTGCCACCCTTCTGGAGATAAAGAAACAAGGCCGGAGATGACACAGGAATCTCAAGTCACTCGGCAAGCATGGGGCTAGCATTCGTAACTTCTGCTTCTAGAGCCTCACACGGCCACTCTAAACTTACAGGGTGTACCGCCTACAGGCTTCCCCCATTTACTGCACTTCACTTTACTGTGTCTTTCACAAATTGAAGGTCTGTGGCAACCCTGCCTCAAGAAAGTCTACTGGCACCATTTTTCCAACAGTGTTTGCTCATTTTGTGTCCGTGTGGCACATTTTGATAATCCTCACAATTGTTCATACTTTTTCATTATATATATTATATATATGATAACAATGTACACATTTCTAGTACTTACTACGTTCCAGTTAACACTGTTTGCAAATGACACATAGGAGCTGATCTGGTCCTCAACCACTCTATGAAGATACACACAGCACGATCACTACACCCCATTCTGAAGCTGAGGGAAGCAGGGCAGGAGGAGGACAGTGGTTCACCCGCGGTCACACAGCTGCAGGGGCGGTGGGGCAAGAATGTGACTCCATTCGCTTGGGCTTCAAAGTCTGTGCTCTTTTGCTATTCTGACTCTAGCATAACAAAACAGAGACACTTCTAGGGGAAATTGTTCTAGATCTAATTCTGAACAGAAAGAAACTGGCCAGTAAAGGGAAAGTAGCAAAAATCTTGGAAGGAAAAAAACATCATTTTGGCAGAACGAAGAGAGGGAGGACAGAAAAGAGCCTTGATCTGCATGTGTGGGATCCACACTGGGAACAGAATTAAAATCAAGGAAGACAGCATAAGAGAGTAATCCCCAGACACATTCAGCAATTTTGTTTCCCAAGCTTAAAGAATCCAATCCTACAATAACAATAATTAAAAAAAATATTTAATCTATCACTGTTACGACTCCCCCAAATCAGAGACTCAACCTAGCAAACTACATCATCTTTGTAGACATGATAAAAATGGGAGCTGGGGACTAACATAATTTTGAGGATTTGTATTTAATTGAATAATACTATGTCTAATGGAAGCTAGATTGTACATCATAAGGTTTCTAGTGAATTCTGTCCTCTATGAAGTCCAGTTTAATAATTCTATTATAATGACTTGAATAATAACCTTGAAAGTCATGTTATCTAAAAGTTTAATTAGCATATAGCGAGGATGACAGAATCAGCAATTAAAAGACCTGAAAAGTCTTTAGATGAAATTAAACAAGATGTTAAAATAAAAATAAATTTAAAATTTTCTAATTGGGATCTAAATAAATAATAAGAAAAATAGAGGGCTAGAGAAATGGTGTTTAGTTGAGAAGAAGACTTAATTAATGCAACCTTTAATGCAACCTTTGCTGAAGTTATTCAGTTTCTCTATTGATATAACTAATGTCTTGTCTAAAGGATATCTAAGGTCTATTCCATCTCAAAATTCTATGAAATATTTAATGTTTATTATTTTTCTTAAAGTCCTGTATTTTGCAATTGGTTCTTCCTTTTTGGATTACCTATTTCTTAAAATCGGAGAAGGAAATGGCAACCCACTCCAGTATTCTTGCCTGGAGAATCCCATGGACAGAAGAGCCTGGACAGCTACAGTCCACAGGGTCACAAAGAGTTGGACACAACTGAGCGACTAACATACACACACACACACACATTTTCATTATTATTATTGTATCGGTGATCTGTGATCTTGGAGGTTACTGTAATTGTTTTAGAGCCCCATGAACCATGCCCATATAATGATGGTGAACTTACTAAATGTATGTGCTCTGACTGCTCCACTAACTAGCAGTTCCCCCATCTCTCTCCCTCTCCTCAGGCCTCTCTATTCCCTGAGACACAACAATATTGAAACCAGGTCAATTAATAATCTACAATGCCCTCTAAGTTTTCGAGTCAAAAGTGCACGTCTCACTTTAAATCAAAAGCTAGAAATGATTAAGCTTATTAGTGAGGAAGGCATGTTGAAAATTGAGATGGGCTAGGCCTCTCATGCTAAGCAGCCAAGTTGTGAATGCAAAGAAAAAGTTATTGCAGTAAATTAGAAGTGTTACTCCATGAATACATGAAGGACAAGCAAGCCAAACAAGCCTTATTGCTCATATGGAGAAAGTATTAGTGGTCTGGATAGATGATCAAACCACCTATAATAATCCTTTCAGCCAAAGCCTAATTCAGAGCAAGGCCCCAACTCTCTTCAATTCTGTGAAGACTAAGAGAGGTGAGGAAGTTTAAAAAGAAAAGTCTGAAGCCTGCAGAGGTTGGTTCATAAGGTTTAAGGAAAGAAGCCATCTCCATAACATAAAAGTACAAGGTGAAGAAGCAAGTGCTGATATAGAAGCTGCAGCAAGTTATCCAGAAGATCTAGCTGAGATCATTAATGAAGGTGGCTACACTAAACAATGGACTTCCCTGGTGGCTTAGATGGCAAAGAATCTGCCTGCAACACAGGAGACCTGGGTTCAATCCGTGGAGAGCCCCTGAAGAAGGGAATGGCAAGCACACTGCAGTATTCTTGCCTGCAGAATTCCACAGACAGAGGAGCCTGCTGTGCTACAGTCCACGGAGTCACAAAGAGTCAGACGCAACTGAGCAACTAACACTTTCACACTAAACAACAGATTTTCCATGTAGGTGAAATAGCCTTCTATTGGAAGATGATGCCATCTAGATGATGTCATTCATAGCTAGAGAGGAGAAGTCAATGTCTAGCTTCAAAGCGTCAAAGGACAGGCTGACTCTTGTTAGAGGTTACTGCAGCTGATGACTTTATGTTGAAGCCAATGTTCATTGACCATTCCAAAAATCCTAGTGTCTTTAAGAACAATGCTAAATCTACTCTGTCTCTGCTGTATGAATAGAACAACAAAGTCTGAACAACAGCACATCTGTTTACAACATGGTTTTACAGAGTATCTTAAGCCCAATGTTAAGAATTTCTGCTCAGAAAAAAAGATTCTTTTCAAAATACTGACACTGTTCATTGACAATGCGCCTGGTCACCCAAGAGCTCTGATGGAGGTGTGCAACGAGATTAATGTTACTTTCACGCCGGCCAACGTTGTGGATAAAGGACTAATTTCCACTTTCAAGTCTTCTTATTTAAGAAATACATTTTATAAAGCTGTAGTTGCCACAGACACTGATTCCTCTGATGGATCTGGGCAAAGTCAATTGAAAACCTTCTAAAAAAGGATTCACCATTCTAGATGCCGTTAAGAATATCTGGGATTCCTGGGGAGAGGTCAAAATAACAGCATTCACAGGAGTTTGGAAGAAGCTAATTCCAAACGTCATGGGTGACCTGAGGGGTTTGAAGCTTCAGTGGAGGAAAGAATTGCAGATGTGGTAGAAACAGTAAGAGAACTAGAATTAGAAGTGGAGTCTGAAGATGTGACTGAATTGCTGCAATCTCACAATAAAACTTAAATGGCTAAAGACTTGCTTCTAATAAGCAAAGAAAGTGGTTACTTGAGATGGAATCTACTCCTGGTAAGATGCTGTAGATTTTTAAATGACAACAAAGAATTTAGAATATTACATAAACTTTAGCTGATAAAACAGCAGCAGGGTTTGCGAGGACTGAGTCCAATTTTGAAAGAAGCTCTATTAAACAGGATTGTATGTTGCAGAGAGCTCATTAGTGAAACAGTTGATGGATGTGGCAAACTTCACTGTTGTCTTATTTTAAGATACTACCACAGCCCAAACTTCAGCAACCACCACCCTAATCAGTCAGCAGCCATCAACATGTAGGCAAGACCCTCCACCAGCGAAAACATCACAACTCACTGAAGGCTCAGAGGATGGTTAACATTTTTAAGCAATAAAGTTTTTTAAATTAAGGTATGTAAATTGCTTTTTTAGAAATACTGTTACTGTGTGCTTAATATACTATACTATATGTAGACATAACTTTTATTTGTACTAGGAAACAAAAAAATTTTATGTGACTTGCTTTATTGGGATTACTCACTTTAATTTCAGTGGTTTGGAACTGAACCCACAGTATCTCGAGGTATGGATATTATCTATAGATCAGATCAGATCAGATCAGTCGCTCAGTCGTGTCCGACTCTTTGCGACCCCATGAATTGCAGCACACCAGGCCTCCCTGTCTATCACCAACTCCCAGAGTTCACTCAGACTCACGTCCATCGAGTTGGTGATGCCATCCAGCCATCTCATCCTCTGTCGTCCCCTTCTCCCCCTGCCCCCAATCCCTCCCAGCATCAGAGTCTTTTCCAATGAGTCAACTCTTCGCATGAGGTGGCCAAAGTACTGGAGTTTCAACTTTAGCCTCATTCCTTCCAAAGAAATCCCAGGGCTGATCTCCTTCAGAATGGACTGGTTGGATCTCCTTGCAGTCCAAAGGACTCTCAAGAGTCTTCTCCAACACCACAGTTCAAAAGTGTCAATTTTTCGGCGCTCAGCCTTCTTCACAGTCCAACTCTCACATCTATACATGACCACAGGAAAACCCATAGCCTTGACTAGATGAACCTTTGTGGGCAAAGTAATGTCTCTGTTTTTGAATATGCTATCTAAGTTGGTCATAATAAAATGTTGCCAGTCAATAGAAGATAGATACATGCTCAATATTACCAATAATTTGCATGAAAAGGTTGTTCATTTTTTGCTCCTTCTAAGATCTTTGAAGAATGAAGTTGCACTCTCAGTGGTCAGCATACCCAGTGAGCTGCCATTCACTGGATCTGTGACAGTACAAGAGTATTTGAACTTTGTATGCCTCAGCTTACTACCAATCTACAAAATGGGGATAACTGTACCTACTTCACAGGATTAGTATAGGGCATTAATTACAAGTATTAACTTAATACCTATAATGCAATTAGGAGAGTGCCTGTCACACAATGACTGCACAAATATTAGTCAAACTCTCTTATTACTTGGATCCCTTGCACTTACTAGCAAAATCATCACTGAGTACTTGGACTACTTCTATAAGACAGACAGAAATGTCATCACTGCCTTAACACTTCCCAAGAAAATTCCTAAGATCATGAACCATGAAACTAGACTCAATTTTTATTTCTACTTCTAAAGTATTGAGAAATTAGTTTCTTTGGTTTGCCCGTCTCTGAAACTGGTACAACAAAGCCTGCCACTGGTCAGCTGTTGTAAAGATAAGGCAGTACATTAAAACCCTAGGAGCAGCTTAGAACACAAGGTGTTTCACAGATTTATGCAGAGAATGTAAAACTTACTGCTCAGAGTCATAGTAGTCCATCCGCTTCTTTTTCTTGTTATAAGCGGCAACTCGAAAGGGAACGATCTCCAAGGTGATCAGGCCCGGGGCCATGGTCAGCACTTTGGCGCCATGAGTCGGCTCATAAAGATCCTTCCCTGTTTCTGGATGGGGCATGCCAGCAGGGTCTCGGCCAACAATGTAGAAGTTGGCTCCCGCAACCATCCGTGCTCTGCAATGCCACTGGACCTAGAATAGAAATGGTCACATTAGACAACCACGATTTCATGACCAGCACTTAGAAGTAGTAAGTGGATAATAAATGTATATACTTCCTATATAATCAGTATCTATCAGCAGGAAATCTCAACAAATTAAAATCATCTCGGGAAGCCAGGAAAAAAAAAAAAAAAACACCTGGCAACCCCTCCCCTTCCAAAAAAATCTACAAGTATATATGTATATGGATCTGGGAAGCATAAGACAAGGTGTTGGCTGTGACTTAACAGCCAGCTGCTTTCAAAGGTAGCTCTGTAGCCTATACCGTCACATTGACTCACTGTGTAAAAACAAAAATTACTTGGTCTAACACCTAGAACTATAGAAATGTAGAAGTTAAAGTAACTGGAAGAGAGCATCATTCTCATTAAAACAGGAAGGAAGTGAATCCTCAAAGGTTAAGTGACTTGGCCAACAGAGCGTAGGACAAACCCAGATCCACACACTTGGTCTTCGTTTCCTGTCAGTGTACGGCTCCATTATTTAGTGATTTACAAAACCATCTCAGTTCTATGTGAACAGAGACATAAATGATGGCCACTGCATATCATTTCATTTTATCTCTCTTGATAGCCTCTCTTCTACCAAGTACTTTATTTTTATATCAACATAGTTCAGAAAGTCCAGGAGTATGAAGGCAACCCCATACCCTATATTTGAATAGGTCACCCTGAGGATTTTCAACTTTTCTAGTTGTTTCTACTGATATTTACCTCTATATTTCTAAACAGTACGTGTATACAGTTGTAACTTGACTGTTAATTTTAGATATTATATACTGTCATCCCTCCATATCTGTGGATGCTCAAGTCCCATAGTCAGCCCACCGTATTCAAGGTTCTACATCCATGGATTCAATCAAGCACAAATCATGCAGTACTGTACATATTTACTGGATAAAAACCTGCATAAAAGTGGACCTGCATAGTTCAAATTGGTCATGTTCAAAATTGTAATATAGGCATAATTTCCACATGATTATTTACTACTATAAAAGAAGATATTTGGCTCTTACTCCACTGTCTTCATTCCCTATCCCATTTATTCAATAAACACTGTGGTATCAATACTTTGGTGAAGTAACCATTTATCTGTAAAATGGGGATTACAATTGTATTTACTGGATACAATTTTTAATAAAATTAACGTATGAAAAAACTGAGGACTTAGAATAGAACCTGGCACAGACTAAGTACACAATAAATGTTAGCTGTTATCATCTTTATTTTACTCCTCTCCTTGTACAACTGTTTTTCCTAGAGTTAATAATTGCCTTAATTTGTTTTCTGCTTGCTTAGTTTTCCATAGACCTTTGTTTCTATATACCTTGTACTGTCTTTCTTCCTAAACACACAGTTTAATACAATTCTCAGTCTCCCCACCACTGAGTTCTGACCAAAGAAATGAAAGCCAAAGTGATGTGTGCCACTTGCAGATGTGGATCATTACAAAGCCTCCTGAGCACTAGCCTAGTTTGCTTTCCTCATGAGCCAGCTGGAGAAAGGACCCAAGGCCCTGTAACTACCTCTTTTTCCACTACAGTGTTACTTCTGCTTGCAGTGAGCTGCAGTAGTTCTGTATGCACCAGATGGCAAAGCATGAAGCCACACGACCTTTGTTCTCCACATACACCACCCCTTCCTCCATTCACCCCAGATTCAGCTCTTCATGAAATATCTGCTCATTTCCCTCTGCCCCTTCGCAGCAGACACACAGAAGAATTCCACTTGTTCAGACTCAATTTGTATCAAGGGGTCAGTCAGCATCAAATCATCAATTAAGTACTCTGCAACTCCACTTAAATGTAAAATCTTCTCTGCCTCATGAAAAATAGCTACTGCTTACAGAGTTAAATTAAAAGGGCAGTCTAAGTTTTCTGAACTTAGGTGAACTTACTTTGCTCATTATATATTTACGTCTGGATGCTTAAATCATTCAAGTGCCAACTGGTCAATAAGCCAGGAATATATTTCAAAAGCATATTGGTGACATGGGCCAGTTATAAGTCTGCCTTATAAAACTGTCAGAAAATGTAATTGCTTCTCTGACTTCTTTTAGAAGGTATATGAGTAAATTACATGTAAACACAACAAACATGGAGTCAGCTTTCCCCTGCAGGCGACCTAAATGGTTTCAATGTATATTTTAATGAATGGTTCCCTTATGAGAAAACTTTATGATTTTTAACAGCCATGAGTAAGCAAATCAAATGTCATTCTTCCAAGAAAGCCTAGTGTGAGTCAACTTATAACCTACTGAACAGGTAATATGTTTTAATGAAGTGAATACAAGTCAGCCATGGCCACTGGTATCTGGTTAGGAACGTAGGCTTTCAAGTCAGGCTGTCCTAGATTTGAACCCTAGCTTTGCCCCTCACTGATAGAAGGATCTTAAGCAACTTCTTTACACAAGCCTCAGTTTCCTAATTTATAAAAATGAGAATGATAACACGTAATGCATAAGATTGTTGGAAGTTTTGAAAGTACTCAGGATACTACCTGGCCTTCAATAAAGGAAAGTGGTTATTACTGCCACTATTACTATTACTCTGTGAAGTATTTCCTGACCATCACAGTTGAATTAATTGCTTCCTGACCAGAATTTCTAAAGAAAACTCCTTTCCTCTCTGAAGAAGATGACATGCTGCCCAGAAGATGGTTGTTAAAACCCAGAAAGAACTGTCTGTCTATCCGGCAGACTGAGGTCAGGATGTATTCCTTATCTTTTTATGCCACTGGCTAGCATAATTATCAGGAAACTGAATCCATACTGAAGGACTACATGATGATGCCTAAAAGTTTTCTATGAACCCCTATAAGAATCTGTAAATGGCCAACCTAACAACAAATGACTTATTTTCTACTTTACTTTCATCTGTGTAGCAAAGAACAAACAGCTTTGTCATTTTTTTCTGATTATAAGAGTAATTTAATTCACATGTGGCAAACACTGCTCGTTGCCTCCACAACAACTGATTTCTCTCTGAGCTCCCTATTCCTTAGTGACAGAAACCTCCCCCTAAAGGATGAAAATGCTACGTCCTTGCTTTCCCAGCAATATGGCATGGGTGCCCGCGCAAATAACCATCTCTTGGGAAGCTGTCTAGAGGATTCCTGAAAAACTTTTTTTCCCCATTAATAAAACTCTCAACTTTCACTTACCTGAAATGTCTTCCCTTCACCTTTATTTTTGCTTGACTATAGAATTCTAGATTACTAGACATGTTTCTACTTTTTTTCTCTCTTGAAAATGCTACTCCATTGCTTCTAGCTCATAATGCGCTTGAGAAGCCAGCCATCACTCTCATTACTCCCCTACTGTTCCCTCTTCCTCTCCCCATCTCTCTGCTTTTAAGGTTCCTCTCTATCATAAATTTTCAGCAGGTTGGCTACTATGTACCTAACTGTGGTTTTCTCTGGGTTTATCCTTTCTTATATTTACTGGGCTTCTTGAATTTGTAGGCTGATGTTTTCCACCAATTGCAGAAAACTTACAACCACTTTTTTTTTTTTCAAAAAGTTTTTGTGCCACATTCTCTTTCTCTCTCTTTCAGAACTTCATTCATACATATGTTAGATGGCTTGAGATTGTCCACAAGTTACTGAGGCTCTGCTTGTTTTCTCCCATTTATTTTCCTTTTTCAAAAAATTCCTACAGAGTTTTAAAAAACTCACTGACCTTTTTCTTCTGCCAACTCTAGTCAGCTTTTAAGTTTATCCAATAAACATTTCTGTTTCAGATACTATACTTTTTTAGCCCTTAGTTTTCCACTTGATTTTTTTCAGCTTCCACTTTTCTGAGATTCCCCATCCAAAGACAATATTTTTGTTTAAGAAGCTTCAATGGTCTTATTTGTTAATTCCAACATCAGCATCATCTAAAGGTACGCTTCTAGTGAAAGTTTTTATTCTGGATTATAAATCACAGTTCCTTGCTTATTTCCAATAATTTGTTGTATGCTGGACTTGTGAATGATTTGTGTTAAGGACCCTGAATAATGCTGTTCTCGTTTAGAATGTTAAGAGCCTGATTCCAGCAGGCAGGTAATTTACTGGCACGTCTTCTTATCTTTTTGAGGCTCAATTTTAAGCTCTATTGGGCAGGTTCAGTCCAGTTTTTGGACCAATTACCAACCTACTGCCTTTCAAATCCAAATTCACCCTTAGTATTTGCTGAGAAAATGGATTGAAAACTAGGCATTTCTCCTTCACAGTGAGCACAATGTTAAATCAGCAGAGGGCATTAGAGGGACACTGCAGGAGGAAGGATGTGTAGCGGTACCTGAATATGGGGCCATTTGGTGGCACAGGGGTCCAGCAGCAAACCCAAAGTGCACACTCCTTCGACAACCTCAAAGCCCTAGCCTGACTCCAGTGATCACCTCGCTACAGTCCTCCTAATGCAAACACCAGTGCACTCCAAGCCTCCCACTAGCAGCTTCCTGACTCCCTCTGCTTACTCACGTATCCCGCTGTGCTAGACTGTGCCTCAGAGAGTTGCTTCCTGCATTAATTGCTACATGGGTATCTCACAGTGTGCACCAATCTGGCAGCAAGCCAGCTCCCAATGAATGCTGTGACCCCCACTGAGCTCACCAGTCTTTAGCCTCAGCTAGCCTGTGAACCTGGAGAAGGCAATGGCACCCCACTCCTGTACTCTTGCCTGGAAAGTCCCATGGATGGAGGAGCCTGGTCGGCTGCAGTCCATGGGGTCGCTAAGAGTCGGACACGACTGAGTGACTTCACTTTCACTTTTCACTTTCATGCATTGGAGAAGGAAATGGCAACCCACTCCAGTGTTCTTGCCTGGAGAATCCCAGGGGCGGCAGAGCCTGGTGGGCTGCTGTCTATGGGGTCGCACAGAGTCGGACACACTGAAGCAACTTAGCAGCAGCAGCAGCAGCCTGTGAACCAGAAAGAGGGTTGTTCCCTGTTATCTGGCATCTGGCACACTGTTATGAACCAGTGTGGTCCAGAGAGTCCACTCAATTTCACCATCCAGTGGGAAGAAACCATACCTTTTCCAATGAGATCTGAAGCCCAGCCTTGGGGAGAGGATCCCTTTTCCAATTCTACCCTTCCTTTGGTAATCTCCCTCAGCCCTAGGGTACCCTTCAGAGTTCACTCTGCATTTTTTAGTTACTTCTCTATTAAAGTTCAGAGAAGGCAATGGCACCCCACTCCAGTGTTCTTGCCTGGAGAACCCCAGGGACGGCGGAACCTGGTGGGCTGCCGTCTACAGGGTCGCACAGAGACAGACACGACTGAAATGACTTAGCAGCAGCAGCTATTAAAGTTTAACAATTCTTTAAACTTCCCCTGTCCAATTCTGTGTGATTTCCCACTTACTGACTGTAAACAAATTGATAACACGCTTTCTGGACAATGTGGCCTATTTTCCAAAAGCATGTGTTTCTGGTGTCTTAGCTGCATATCTAAGATGTTAACAAGATTTCTCCACTTTAGCTAGGCTGCAATGTCATCTTTCAACAATGAATAACCTCTAGTACCTTCCATCCACTCTCAAACTTATTGTAGCTACTCTCTACCAGGCCTCAGAGTCTTGCCCTGCACAAATGCAGGCCAAGGAACCCTGGGGAACACCCTCACATCTTCTCTTGTCCTGAAAGTGAAAGCACTAGTCACTCAGTTGTGTCCGACCCTTTGTGACCCCATGGACTGTAGCCCACCAGGCTCCTCTGTGGAATCCCCATGGAATTCTCCAGGAAAAAATACTGGAATGGGCAGCCATTTCCTTCCCCGGGGATCTTCCTGCCCCAGAGATTGAACCTAGGTCTCCCGCATGCAGGCAGATTCGTTACTAACTGAGCCACCAGGGAAGCCCTGCCTTAGTTCTGTGCTGCAAGTCTCGTTGCTTCAGCAGCCCTGAAACCCAATCTCTGCCTTCTTAGCTCAACAGCTATATTTATGCAATGGAATACTACTCAGCCACAAGAAAGAATGAAATCCTGACATTTACAGCAACATGAACGTATCCAGAGATTATCATACTAACTGAAGTGAATCGGAGAAAGACATTTAAAAGATATCACCTATTGTGGAATCTTTGGCTGCATCCCTTCATTCTTTCTGGAGTTATTTCTCCACTGATCTCTAGTAACTTCCTGATGTTCAAGCTGGTCTTACAAAAGGCAGAGGAACCAGAGATCAAATTGCAAACATCCACTGGATCATGGAAAAAGCAAGAGAGTTCCAGAAAAGCATCTATTTCTGCTTTATTGACTA
>NW_011494961.1:9021461-9021613 GCF_000754665.1 Bison bison bison | reverse complement strand
CACAAGCTGGAATCAAGATTGCCAGGAGAAATATCAATAACCTCAGATATGCAGATGACACTACTCTTAAGGCAGAAAGTGAAGAAGAACTCAAAAGCCTCTCGATGAAAGTGAAAGTGGAGAGTGAAAAAGTTGGCTTAAAGCTCAACATT
>NW_011494961.1:9010744-9021361 GCF_000754665.1 Bison bison bison | reverse complement strand
AGAATTGATGCTTTTGAACTGTGGTGTTGGAGAAGACTCTTGAGAGTCCCTTGGACTGCAAGGAGCTCCAACTAGTCCATTCTGAAGGAGATCAGCCCTGGGATTTCTTTGGCAGGAATGATGCTAAAGCTGAAAGTCCAGTACTTTGGCCACTTCATGCGAAGAGTTGACTCATTGGAAAAGACTCTGATGCTGGGAGGGATTGGGGGCAGGAGGAGAAGGGGACGACAGAGGATGAGATGGCTGGATGGCATCACTGACTCGATGGACGTGAGTCTGAGTGAACTCTGGGAGTTGGTGATAGACAGGGAGGCCTGGTGTGCTGCGATTCATGGGGACGCAAAGAGTCAGACACGACTGAGCGACTGATCTGATCTGATCTGATCTGATTGTGGAATCTTAAAATACTGGTACAAATGAACTTACTTACCAAATAGAAACAGACTCACAGACATAGAAAACAAAGTTATAGTTACCAAAGGGGAAAGGGGAGGGGAATAAATTAGGACTATGGGATTAACAGACAGACATGACTATATATAAAATAAATAAGAATGTTCTGTATAGCAGTATATTCTGTATTGTTACTATATTCATTATCTGGTAATAAACCTATAACGGAAGAGAATCTGAAACTAACACAACATTGTAAATCAAATCAAATCAAAAGGATGGGAGAATAATAACAATTCACAGCCAGCAATTGTCATTGAAAAAAATCGGTATTTGTTTCAGAATTCCCTCCCCAAGTACATTTTTGCAGCTAATGTTTTTTTGACTCCACATAACTTACTTCAACAATGTAAGCGATACAAGTAAGAATTAAGTTTTGCTACCCAATAGTGCTAAAAGGGGAGTATTCACAATTCAAATTATAATCAGTTCTCAAATAATATTGATCTATGCAAATCCTGTTATGGTTCTCCCTGCCATCCATCACAGATTAAGATATTGTGCAACTAACAAACCAAAAATCAGTGACATATAGGAACCAAAATTACTTATCTCTATACACAGAATATTTACAATGTAAACACTTTAGAATTAGAATAGTTCTTGAATCATTGCAATATGATGTTTAATCCATGCCCCTTTTTATAAACATAAAAGTCTCATTTGCTCCCTGACTCCATTAGAAAATAGTTACCTATCATCTACCAAAATCAGATTATATTCTTTGTAGCCAAAGATGGAAAAGCTCTATGCAGTCAGCAAAAATAAGACCAGGAGCTGACTGTGGCTCAGATCATGAACTCCTTAATCCCAAATTCAGACTGAAATTGAAGAAAGTAGGGAAAACCACTCGACCACTGAGGTATGGCCTAAATCAAATCCTATACAATTATACAGTGGAAGAGAGAAATAGATTCAAGGGATTAGAACTGATAGAGTGCCTGAAGAACTACGGATGGAAGTTCATGACATTGTACAGGAGACAGGGATCAAGACCATCCCCAAGAAAAAGAAATGCAAAAAAAGCAAAATGGCTGTCTGAGGAGGCCTTACAAATAGCTGTGAAAAGAACAGAAGCGAAAAGTAAAGGAGAAAAAGAAAGATATACCGATTTGAATGCAGAGTTCCAAAGAATAACAAGGAGAGATAAGAAAGCCTTCCTCAGTGATCAATGCAAAGAAATAGAGGAAAAAATAGAATGGGAAAGACTAGAGCTCTCTTCGAGAAAATTAGAGATACCAAGGGAACATGTCACACAAAGATGGGCTCAATAAAGGACAGAAATGGTATGGACCTAACAGAAGTAGAAGATATTAAGAAGAGGTGGCACGAATACAAAGAAGAACTGTACAAAAAAAGATCTTCATGACCCAGATACCTACAATGGTGTGATCACTCACCTAGAGCCAGACATCCTGGAATGTGAAGTCAAGTGGGCCTTAGGAACCATCATGACCAACAAAGCTAATGGAGCTGATGGAATTCCAGTTGAGCTATTTCAAATCCTGAAAGATGATGCTGTGAAAGTGCTGCACTCAATATGCCAGCAAATTTGAAAACTCAGCAGTGGCCACAGGACTGGAAAAGGTCAGTTTTCATTCCAATACCAAAAAAAGGCAATGCCAAAGAATGCTCAAACTACTGCACAATCGCACTCATCTCACACACTAGTAAAGTAATGCTCAAAATTCTCCAAGCCAGGCTTCAGCAATACGTGAACCGTGAACTTCCAGATGTTCAAGCTGGTTTTAGAAAAGGCAGAGGAACCAGAGATCAAATTGCCAACATCCGTTGGATCACCATTAAAGCAAGAGAGTTCCAGAAAAACATCTATTTCTGCTTTATTGACTATTCCAAAGCCTGACTGTGTGGATCACAACAACCCATGGAAAATTCTTCAAGAGATGGGAATACCAGACCACCTGACCTGTCTCTTGAGAAATCTGTATGCAGGTCAGGAAGCAACAGTTAGAACTGGACATGGAACAACAGACTGGTTCCAAATAGGGAAAGGAGTACATCAAGGCTATAAATTGTCACTCTACTTATTTAAGTTATATGCAGAATACATCATAAGAAACCCTGGGCTGGAGGAAGCACAAGCTGGAATCAAGACTGCTGGGAGAAATATCAATAATCTCAGATATGCAGATGACACCACCCTTATGGTAGAAAAAGAAGAACTAAAGAGCCTCTTGATGAAAGTGAAAGAGGAGAGTGAAAAAGTTGGCTTAAAGCTCATCATTCAGAAAACTAAGATCATGGCATCTGGTCCCATCACTTCATGGCAGATAGATGGGGAAACAGTGGAAACAGTGACAGACTTTATTTTAGGGGGCTCCAAAATCACTGCAGATGGTCATTGCAGCCATGAAATTAAAAGATGCTTGCTCCTTGGAAGAAAAGTTATGACCAACCAAGTCAGCATATTAAAAAGCAGAGACATTACTTTGCCAACAAAGGTCCGCCTAGTCAAGGCTATGGTTTTTCCAGTAGTCATGTGTGGATGTGAGAGTTGGACTATAAAGAAAGCTGAGTGCTGAAGAATTGATGTTTTCGAACTGCGGTGTTGAAGAAGACTCTTGAGAGTCCCTTGGACTGCAAGGAGATCCAACCAGTCCATCCTAAAGGAAATCAGTCTTGAATATTCATTGGAGGGACTGATGATGAAGCTGAAACTGCAATACTTTGGCCACCTGATGTGAAGAACCGACTCCTTTGAAAAGACCCTAATGCTGGGAAACATTGAGGGCAGGAGGAGAAGGGGACAACAGAGGATGAGATGGCTGGATGGCATCACCGACTCGATGGATGTGAGTTTGAGTGAACTCCGGGAGTTGGTGATGGACAGGGAGGCCTGGCATGTTGTGGTCCATGGTGTTGCAAAGAGTTGGACCCGACTGAGCGACTGAACTGTAGTATACTGTATCCTCCGCTCTCAAACCTACCAAAGATTTTGGTAAATTTAATTTTCAGTGGCTTCTGAGAGAAAAAAAAATTTTATTTTTCAAATTTAAAATTATATTACATCATAATATTATAAATCTGGACTATACCACATAACATATAACACCACTAGTCCTATACCTTCTTCCTACCCAACGGTGGAGAAATTCCACTGTCCTAGAAACCTGGCAGATTAAGCACATAATATTTTCAATTTTGTTTAATTAAAAACACTGAAGATAACAAACAGAACATTTATTTAAGTCCCTACTTAAATCACCTATTTCTTTATACATTTCACATCAAGATTTTCTTTAACTATAATGAAGTCTATTAAAGTAACCACATCATAAAGCCAAATTCATATATTCAACTGATTTGTGAAAGAACTTCAGACACGGAAGCTGTTTTTGTAATGCAAATTTTCTTTTCCAAATTGTCAAAAAGGTACTTGTCTTAATGCTACAAAAATTCTTTAAAGTCAAACCAATTAACTACTTTTGTTGGGTAAAAACATCCGTATTTTCATTCATCTCTTGAATTTCACGTTAAAATTCCTGCACATCTTGGTTATACATTATCACAACACTTTAGTATTAACCTATTTTCTTGAAATTCCCAAATCTGAATGGTCTGCCTCTTGATCTCTCAATGGCAAGAATGATTTTAATCTCTTCAAGTTGACTGGGAAAATCTAGAGAGGCAAATGAAAGACAAGGTATACCCTTGCCGTCACGTAGATCCTAGGTACTTATCATTTCCAATCTCTGCACAACTAAGCGTTCTAAGCGCTTCTACCAATTCCCATAGCTCTGCACAGACATGGAACAATATTCAGTCATCGTAAGAGTCATAGTTCTGATTTGCAATGCGAAAATTATGAGATCTACTTACATATGCCATTCTCCAGCTTGTAGACGAGAATTAGACACACCTTATAATTATGCCCATCACACAATTTTAAGAGTTGAAAAGTAGTGTTTAGATTATGGAATCCAAACCCTTCATTCTGAGCATTAAGAATTGAGGCCTGATTCGTAAAATACAGACTTTCCCAAAGATTTCCTCTCTCTTCAAGGATAAACCTCAGATGTCTCAGGGTTCAAAATAACAAAACTCAAATGTAAGAGAAGGATTTGTTCAGAACCATCAGCAACCAAACTGTTTTATTCTTGTAAATTACTTTGCCCTGGTTGAGCCCAGGCCACTGGCAGGTGTAAAGAGGGTCATGGGGGAGAGAGCAAATCCACAGTCCTCCTCCCACTTCAGCCTCCCAAGCCCAGGGACCCCAAAATTTGTTTTTCGTAAATGCCAAAAGTCTTTGACTCTTTTCTGTCTCTCCACCTCCTCAATGATTATTATTTTAAGGAACCACAGGAAGGCAACCATGATGTCACTGGAAAACATTTCATGAGATCCTTCACAGGGGCGAGTGAAGAAAAAACAGGCGCTAGTTATTAAGTTCTTCCTAACATGAAAACAAAGTGTTTTATGAATATTTCATTTAATGTTTACTACTATTAAGTCGCTTCAGTCGTGTCCGATTCTGTGCGACCCCATGGACTGCAGCCTACCAGGCTTCTCCGTCCATGGGATTCTCCAGGCAAGAACACTGGAGTAAGTTGCCATTTCCTTCTCTAACATGAAAGTGGAAAGTGAAAGTGAAGTCGCTCAGTCGTGTCCGACTCTTCTTGACCCCATGGACTGCAGCCTACCAGGCTCCTCCATCCATGGGATTTTCCGGGCAACAGTACTGGAGTGGGGTGCCATTGCCTTCTCCCATTTAATGTTTAGAGTAAATCAATAAGATAGTCAATATTTCTATTTTACAAATAAGAAAACTTTCAATAATACACTCAAAGTTGCAAAATGAATAACTAAGAGGAGTATTTGACATTGGGTTTCTCCAATGCCAAAGTCCATGCATACCTATTCACGTGGAGCTACTTAACTGTCATGCCCTACAAGATAGGACTCAGAGCAGGAGAGAAAATACAAGCTACATTTAGGGAAGAAACAGCATAGATTACAACTGCAGGGAAAAGTGAAAGGCCAAACTAAAAGACAATATTTGATCTTGATGCTGCCAGAGTAAGAAACAGACAAGAACAGATTCTGAGCTGGAAGTCTATGGCAAAGTCAGGAGGAAAACAGGGTATATTCCTCCTTCCCTGTGAAAAGCATCTGAAACACCTATAAAATCTAATGTCTCTGAATTAAATTAGTGATTTCACTTTTCAAGATACATATAAGCTAAAAGTGTATAAAATAAAGATGCTGCTGCTGCTCAATCGCTCAGTCGTGCCTGACTCTTAGCGATCTCATGGACTGTAGCCCGCCAGGCTCTCCCCTGTCCATGGGATTTCCTAGGCAAGAATACTGGAGTGGGTTGCCATTTCCTTCTCCAGGGATGCAACCCATGACTCCTGCACTGGCAGGCGGATTCTTTACCACTGTGCCACCAGGGAAGCCCAAAGTTATTTTTAAAATAAATCAACAGACTTTAAATGTTTTTGTGATAAAGATCCACAATTCCCTATCCAAAAATCTGAACTTCATTTTTTTCCAGCTTTAACAAGATGTAACTGACATACAACATTATGTAGGTTTAAAGTTTTCAACATGATGATGTGATACATGTACATACTACCAAAGGGATGTGTTCAATCTGAACCATCTGAAATCCAAAAACCATTTTTTAAAACTAACATTAGCAAAACTGATCAAAACTGACAAAGTTTATCTGTGGCCTTTGCTGATCCCAATTAATGTGGAAAAGCATTCATTTTGTTAAGAAATACTAAATGTGTTTTATGCCCCAGGCCCATAAGCAGGATTAAGTAATACATGACCCCAAGTACTTCAGATAAGAGATTGTGAATCTGTGTTGCACTATTCCAGAAACATTAATAAAATAAATGACCAGAAGACAAAATGATCAAAGAGCTCAAAGAGAGTCAAAGGTTATAATTAAAACTCGGGGGTTTATGGCTCCTATACTTAGGCTCAGATCCTAAGAGTTGTCCCTTTAGTTGTTAAAGGCTTGGAAGAGTTTAATGGGGAGGAACAGGGTTTAAACCTTAATAGACTTCCTATTTACTGCTCCAGATATCGGTGTAAAGCTTGGACTAATTAAACGAATATATTGCATCAACGTGGCAGAATGCTCCTACTGTCCCTGATTAAGGGCATTTGCTCAATTAAATACAATCAGTTGCTACTAAGGAGTCATGTACTAACTGCACCAATAACTTTCATGGCAGCTTATAATGATACATTTTCTCCAGAATTCAACCAGTAATTTTCATTCAAATGCCTTAAAGACCAAGAGAAAACTTACTGCACATGTCTACATTCCAAGATATATCTTACTTTCAGCACGTTCATGTAACACATCTTAAAAAGCATTATTTGTCCTTTATATAAATGGATTACAGCATTTAGTGAGATGGGACAATTTTTTAACATTAGAGAAGTAGCTCTCCCACCACATGCTGCCCTGCCCCCACCTACCCAATTCCTAAAATGGAATTTAGGAATCAAGCCATCAAATCTTTTACAGACTGGAAAATCAGGGACATCCTGTTGATAACCAAATAGGCTAACAGCTGCTCATCATTCTGAGAAGCATTTGTGCTGGAGAAACAAATCTGGTACCAATGCCTTCTAAATGACCTACAGAAAATGATTAAAGGAAGAGTCATTGCTTTTATTTTATTATTATTAGTTGGCGAATGAGCATTACTGGCAAACTTTGTCCTGATGTCACTGGAAAAGCTACAAAAATGAGTGTTGTGTGTGTTTTTTTAACTATAAAAAAATTCATTTGAGGCTGTGAATAAGCCAAATAAGTCAAGCACACAAGTGAGGCACTTGAGAAAAAGAAATGGATAGTTTTCAAAAGCCACTCAATATAACAGTTTAAATCCTGCCAGGTCATAAACATTAAAATATTTAATAGTTTAAAATATGGAGGTATTTGTCAGAATTTCTTAAGTTTGTTCTGTAGAAGTTCAGAAGTTAAAAATTGCCTTTGCTTGGGTACCAGATGCAGTGCTTTCTGACAAGAGCCACAGCTCTTAGCATGTAACTGACACCCCAGAGATTTACACGCAGAAACTGCTCTAATATGCCTTTATTCCCTTCTAGGAAGCCTGGGAGCTCTGTGTAGGCACGGGGCATCTTTAACCTCTTTGCCCTCCTACCGACTGCTATGGCCCCTGACAGGCTTCCAGGCAGCAAGGAGCCTGATGAAAAGAAGACACAGGCTTTGGAGTCAGAAAAGCTTGAGTTTCAGGTCCATTTGCACATCTTGCTGGTTTTAAGATATGACCAAGATTCCCTCCTTGACCTAACTTTGAAGAGGTTCCTCCAAGCTCTCAATGCCCTGACCTTCAGAATCCACCTTGTAGGGCTTATACTACCAACTGTGGCAAAAATCTTGCTAAGTCAGTCTACAGCCCCTCCATCCCCAATACATGATCAAATTCTTCATCCCTACCACCTCCAAGTGGTATGTGAACAGGCTGTCCTGCCTTCAGCAAGGATCCTGCTAGGTCCATTTAACCAGAATCATCCCATACCCGTTGTTTCTGATGTTTCCTTCTAGTAATTTTCCAGCCACTGACCACCACTCTGCTCCTTGGCTATAAATCTCCACTTGACCATGATGGATTCAACTGAGCCCAGGTCTCTGTTTCGGTCTCTTTTCCCCATGTTGCAATAGTCCCCGAATAAAAATCTATTTTTACTGCTTTAATTACTGTCCAGCTTCAGTTTTCCTGTACAGACCATAGTTACATTACTTGGCCTCTCTGAACTTCAGTAACTTCAGCTGTAAAATGGAAATAACAGCTATCTCACTGAACTGTTGTGGGGATGAGGTTATATAATATGCACAAAGAATCTGCTCGGTATATGATAGCCACATATTCAGGCATTCAAGAAATGGTTATTTTCATTTGTCTTCATATTCTTTATTTGAGCTTTATCCTGTCAAACACCAATGGATATTCCAAATCAGAGGATCCATGCTCTGATGTGGAGTCTGTTAGGAAGTTGGTCATCCCAGGCTCTCTGCCATAATCAAAACACTACAACTTCACACAGATGGATGAGCAGCCTTGAGATGTACACAGCTCCCCTGAGACAGGGACAGAATCCCAGGGATGTTAAGAACTTGCAGCAACACAGTTTGTTACTGTTTTTTAAGGCAGTTGATATTAATTACCATGTATTGTCACAAGCTAGGCAATGTGTTACTGATTTATATTTATTCTATTTACTTCTCACAACAACAGTTAAAAAAAAATAGGCAGATGTGACTACTACCATGAGGCGGGACGAGATGGTTGGATAGCATTACCGACTCAATAGATGTGAGTCTGATCAAACTCCAGGTGATAGTGAAGGCCAGGGAAGCCTGGACTGCTGCAATGCATGCAACTGCAAAGAGTTGGACACGACTTCAAAACTGAACAACAATGAGGCAGCCATCAGAAGAATACAGAGAGTAAGGGAATTTCCTGGTGGCCCAGTGGTTAGGACTCCACACTTCCAATGCAAGGGGCACAGGTTTGATCGCTGGTTGGGCACTAAGATCCAGCACGTTATGCGGTGTGTCCAAAAAAAAAAAAAGAGTTAAGAATATAGATTAAACAAGGGCTTCACAAGTAGCACTAGCGGTAAAGAACCTGCCTGTCAATGCAGGGGACAAAAGACAGATGGGTTTGAGCCCTGAGTCAGGAAGATCCCCTGGAGGAGGGCATGGCAACCCACTCCAGTATTCTTGCCTGGAAAATCCCATGGACAGAGGAGCCTGGCAGATTACAGTCCATGGGTCAAAGAGTCGGACACAATTGAAGCGACTGAGCACGCACGCACAGATTAAACAACGATAATCACAACACACAACTGTGGTTTGTGACAAACGAAAAATAAGTTTGAAAAGCCCTGTACTAAAGATTCTACCTCTGATAACAATGTCAGCCAAGGCCATCCTAAATCACTGTTTTGTAACTTCTATAGGATACTTTAAGAATTTATTTCCAGTCTGTTTTCCAAAAATCTGTGGCCACATATTTTAATTTTATATGATAAGATAAAAGAAAAACATTCTGTGGCAGTTAGAGCCCATGGCTCTGGAACCAGACTATCTCAACACTACCGTGTGATCTTGAACAGGTATGTTAACCCCTCTATCTCAGTTTCCTCATCTCTGAATTGAGAATAATCATCATCTATCTGCTCTCTGAGCGTCGTTCTAAGGATGAAGTTAGCTGATACACATAAAGCACTTGGAACACTTGTCTGCCGGAAGCGCTCAATAAAAACAGGCTATTCTTATATTCTCAATCATGGTATATACATACAACCCATTTACTTCTCCATTTCCTCTTCAGTGAAACTGGTTCGATGAAAATATTTTAGAGGTTGGTTAAGAAACAGTAGATGTTGCCAGCCAATTTTCTAACGTGGTTGAATTTTAGCGATACATTCTCATCAGCAGTGTATTTCTTGTATTTCAGTGTACTTCACAGTGACTTAGCATAAGAAACAGTAAAAGTATATACAGGACACTTGGTTACATACAGCCAGAGGACCAAAATGGCTCAAATGAAACAAGTAACCACGTTTAGCTAAAGAAATACACTGCTGATGAGAATGTATCGCTAAAATGGTACAAACACGTTCGAAAATTGGCTGGCAACATCCACCAAAGCTGAGCAAAGGCTCACCCCTAGAATATCTAGAATTCTAGGTATTAAACCAACAGAAATGCCCACGAAAAGTCATGCACGAACATCTTCACGCCAGTACTATTCTTAATAGCAAACAACTGGAAACTGTGACGCCCATCAACAGTACTGGGTGCAGTGACACGACAGGATACTCCACGGGGCAGAGAGTGACCAACTACAACCAGCTACACAGAAGAGTAAGGTGAGTCTCACCAACATACGCAAAGGGAAAGAAGCCAAATGCCAGAGCAGGCACAGTGTGATTTCAGTTATAAAAGCACGAGGAAAGGCTGGACTAGGCGCCGTGATACAATGCCCAGGCCCCCAAGGGAAGAAGGACTGCTTCCCCACTTTGAGGAGGGCTGCCAGCACACACCCGGCAGGCTGTCAGCCCTCTTTAGAAATTGCCCCTGCAGAAAGAAGACGCAGTGGTCAAAGGCAGGCCCCCTCCCTGGGCAGCCAACCACTGGTCAACACA
>NW_011494961.1:9008382-9010644 GCF_000754665.1 Bison bison bison | reverse complement strand
TGGTCAACACAGAGGTTTAAGTGACTACTTTTTGTGCAACTGAAAGCATCTTTGAAGGGCCTTTCCAGAAGCCCACCCAGGATCAACTCAGGCTTCCACTAAGACCGAACTGCAGCTCAGCTTCTCCTCCAGCCCAACTCTGCTCCCTGCCTTTCTCTTTCTTCCACAAGCGCTGCTTCCAAGAGCTATCCTCCTGAAGGCTCATCTCTCTCTTAGAGTCTGCTTCCCAGAATTGCCAATGAGCTCATGGGATCTACGCTGTGAGAAGCGAGGACAGTGATGACTATGCCGGGGAGGACGGCGGGGAGAGGAGAGGGCAGGATGCAGATCATCAAGGGTGCTGGTAACAGTCTTTTCACCTGTCTGGGTGCTGGTCACACGACTGTTTAAATGGGAAAAATTCATTTAATTGTATACCTGGGAAATGTGCACTTTCTCCTTTGTATATTATAGTTCAATATGAAGTTAAAAGCAAATAAGACAAGTAAGAAAATAAGGAGAATGAGACAGAACCTTAAAGAATATTTAGTCCCACCTCCTGGTGCATGCCTTAAATTACCCTTTTCTGGGAGCTTAAAATGTAGCTCAGAGAAGTCGAACCTAAGATTAGGTGGCAAACCAGGCCAAGGATGGTCCAAGAGCCTATGCTGTTTTAACCAGACCACGCTCTCGGGTGTAGCTGCTGCTGCTGCTGCTGCTAAGTCGCTTCAGTCGTGTCCGACTCTGTGCGACCCCAGAGACGGCAGCCCACCAGGCTCCTCCATCCCTGGGATTCTCCAGGCAAGAACACTGGAGTGGGTTGCCATACAGGAGTCAAATCTGAGGCCGTGAGAGGGCTTGCTGCAGCCAGCTCACCTCATCAGCTTTGCCTTGCAAGAAGGAAGACTCTGAGGAAAGCCAAAATGCAGGCACCCAAGGGCACCTTTAGGTACCTTGATCTCTGAATTTTCCTCAAGAGACACACCTGGCTCTAAAATGACGGGACTTAAAAACCGTGTTTTTTTTTTTTAACTTAAATTTATTTATTTTAATTGGAGGCTAATTACTTTACAATATTGTATACAAAACAGCATGTTTGACCCTGTGTGGTGCTCTCTCTTCTGTTTTTATTATTTGTCTATCCCCTCGTTGCCACCTTCTCAAAAGCAGTTTTTAGTTTATTTAGGTAATAAAATGTCATACCTTCCCTTTCAGACAGGAATCAGAAACACAAATGGGACAAAATATGTCCTCAGTAGGCCAAGATTAATTCTTTCATTTTCCTCACTGGCTCTTAATGAAGTTATTGATAAACAGCCCTGAACCCTAAATTCATTTCCATCACTCCCACATTGAAAACCACTCATGTGGTAATTCTGGAGAACTTCATTCCAAATGATTCCCTTAAAATGATGGTGATGAAGACAGAACCAAAAAAGAGGTTGGGAAACTACTGGAACAAAATTGTTACTTTATTTCCAAAGTAACTCAGGAGAGAGGGGAGTGCATGTACCTGTGACTGATACATGTTGACAGATGGCAGAAACCGACACAGTATTGTAAGGCAATTATCCTCCAATTGAAAATAAACTCTAAAAATAAATAATATCTTAAAAAATATGGATGCAAAAATCATAAATAAATATTAACAAATAGAGAAAAAATAAGATGTAAGAACTAAAGACACGGTGATCTCTGGGAAACTAAAACAGCTTTCAGCACCCAATTCTTATGAATATTTTATACCAACAAAGAGGGAAGATTATGAGGAATTCTACCTGATGTCTTCTAATATATTATTCAGGCTGATCCAAGAGAAGAATCAAATACCCTGTAAACTTTTAGCCTGCTGTTACTGTAATTTTCTGTCAGTATTTCTTAGATAAAAAATATACAACCCCACAACTAAGCTCCAATAAAACTTTTCAGGCTTGATCCCAAGGAACAGCCAAACATGTTTTATTTCCTTAAAAAAAAATTTTTTTTAAGGAAGCTATCACAGAGTATCTACAACTTAATTGTTTTTATCCTTCTAAAAGGGTTTGCCTCCCAAACATACCTAGTAAGTAAATTCATCTCCCTTCAAAGTGAAAACGAGAAAGAATGCAATAATAATGTGCATTTCATTCTTTATCTTAAACTCTCAATACGAAGCTGGCTAGGAATTTTTCACACACTGTTTTTCAGGACATTCACTGATTTATCCACTTATTCAAACAAATATTTTTTGAAAGCCAACTCTACCTTGAAGCAAAAACCTAAGTCTTCTTCCTTATGTATGGT
>NW_011494961.1:9003413-9008282 GCF_000754665.1 Bison bison bison | reverse complement strand
ATGTATGGTTATAAAAAGATCTCAAAACGTTCCTTTTGACTGCTAAGTAGAACTCTAGAACTCTACTCCACCCAAAATCAAGAAGCAATTTTATTTCCTGACTCGATTAGTCCTTCAATAGAGAACAGATGAAGAATGTTTTCTTTAAAGATACCATCCTTTTCTTCCCACTCAAATACCAGAAGCAAAAATCAGGCCGATTCTGTCCCCTGGGAAGAGTGACTTAGAACTTTGTTAAAGGGATAAGATGCATGCTGTCAGATCTGTGTAACAAGAGCCAGACAACAGCCTGTGTCATACAGACTCAAGGTTGCCCAGCCCTCTGTCTGCAAGGAACTTTCCCTCCTTCACGACTGGGACCACAAACCACCGTAAGAGCAAGAGAACCTCTCTCTGCCTTCCCATTCCTAACAAGACTGCCTCCTGAGGGCCACCTCTAGAGCGCATCCCCAACAGAGCAGGTGAGTACTCCAGCCTCATGTTCAGAACAGATCTATGATCGGAGGAAATATCCAAAGATAAGTTTGTTGTGGCTACCTGCTGTGTTACTAACAGTGGTTTCAACACTGCTGCAGAGCAAATCTTAAAAGCTATCTACCTCAGTTGGTCCAGCATACATCATGGGAGACGGGAAGATGGCCACCACCGTGGTCTCAGGATTCAGGACTCCTTCCTCCAGCACTGCAGCGTGCTGCTTCATCCGCCACATCAGAGGGACATCATCATCCTTTGTCCAGCCCCCAAGGGGGTGAAGCAGAAGGACAGGGCGCCGGTAGCCCCTCTCCAGAAGCTGCCTGTGGGTGTCCTGCATTAACAGAGCATGGCCATTGTGTACCGGGTTGCGGAGTTGAAAGGCAAAGACAGCATCTGAAAGAGAATTTCAGAGTTAAGAACAGCACATTTCCAATGCTACCTTCCAAAAGATAAGCAATTCTTGATGCTCAGGATTAAGCAAACCTGTATGCTCAGAATCAGAAACGGGGGGAAAGCATGTACTGCGCTGACCACTTACTTCAAGGCAGCCTGATACAGTGACTATTAGTTTACACATCTTACAAGCCTCAGGATGTGTCACATAATAGTAATGGGCTTATAACAATTATTTTCTGCATTCATGGGCAACCTGAGGATGAAAATCAGACTGTCTGGCCCGAACACATCTCAGTTCAATGGCCTGCAATGCATATAAATTCTTGGTCTATGCCTTAATAATCCATCAGGTCAATCCCATCATCAGATCTAAGACAGTCCTTTATTAAAGAAAGACAGAAATGCAGGGGTTAGAAAATTTACTTACTATCTAAATAAGTTCATTTATACTGATTACTCTAATTGACTGTAATGCTATCCAGTTGTTCTGTGATGCCAGGTCTAGATTTTGGATTACTGTTTATGTGCTAAACCGCTCAGTCATGTCTGACTGTTTGCGACCCCGCGAACTGTAGCCCGCCAGGCTCCTCTGTCCATGGGATTCTCCAAGCCAGAATACTAGAGTGGGTTGCTATGCCCTCCTCCAGGGGATCTTCCCAACCCAGGGACCGAACCCAGGTCTCCCACAATGCAGGTGGATTCTTTATCATCTGAGCCATGCAACAACAATATCCCTTTCAAAGACCATTGCTATTACTCAAATGTTGAAAAGTGCTGAATAAATTAAAGTGGTTGACTATGTATCTTCTGCTTACAACCCTGGCTTCACTCCTACCTGGGGCTCTTGCTGTCAGGAGACCTTTCTCAGAAGGCAAGGCTCTTTGGGGTCATAGAGTAATTTTACAGAACAGAGTAACAACCCAGTAAGAGGAGTTCTAAAATCTAATCTAGACTCAGAGAGGAACATCTTCCCCTCCCCTAATAATTTTAGGCTGAATTGTATAATATCCCCAATCTATTCTCAGTTCTAACCCTCTTCTATCACGGCAACAAAAGGCACAGAAAGAAAACTATGGCACCTAGTTGACCAGGAGGTTTTTGGGGACACATTGTGTGACGTCCCAAGACTGAGAGCATCATCACTGTGCTATGAAGTTCTCCAGTTACCTTTTATAAATGAACAAGGCTGGTTTACACCAAAGAAATAGCTAGCAGGACATAAGGTACAAAAAAGAAATCTTAATACAAATATGTGCGTATCTAAAATTAATGGGCTTCCCTGCTGGCTCAGATGGTAAAGTATCTGCCTGCAATGCTGGAGACCCGGGTTCGATCCCTGGGTCAGGAAGATCCCCTGGAGAAGGAAATGGCAACCCACTCTAGTACTCTTTCCTGGAGAATCCCATGGACAGAGGGGCCTGGTAGGCTACTGTCCATGGGATCGCAAAGAGTCGGACACAACTGAACGACTTTACTTACTTACTTATCTAAAATTATCCTGCTTTAAGGAAACAGGAGGAGGGGTAATATCACAGTTTTTCTGTCCTTCTAAAAACACTTCAAATTATAGATATCAAAAGATTTCAAAACATCCCTTATTATATAGAACTCCCCTTGCCCAAGACCAAGAGTGAATCTTACTTCCTAATTATCATACTCCAGTCTTTCCAAAAAACAACAAAGACTGTCTCCTGAACACACACACTTCCACTGTTCCACTTACCCTGCATTCTGATTCTGGCCTCGATCTCATCAGTAAGTTTAGTTCTCTCCCCTCTCTTCCCTTCCCTTTACCCATTCTTTGTAAACAGCCTTGAAGAACAACAGACACTTACTAGGCATTAAGGAATCCTACTCCTGAGCTGATGTGTTACTGCACTGATGGGGAGGTGGGGGGCAAGTAGCTCAGGCTTGGACCACGGGGAGGAAAGAGACTAGGAGCACTCTGGGAGCCAGCACAAGCCTGCGGCACCGGGGCCAAGGAGACGCCTGCCTGAGTGGGGTCAGTGGGGCTAGAGCTGAGGAGACAGCTCGTCTGACTGGGAGACGGCACCACACGTGGAGGAACGGCAAGTAAGTAAATCCACGGAAGATGATGGGAGCCGGGATTCTGACTGTAGGAGAGGAAAGGCAAAAATACCAAAAAGGAGAAAGGCTAGAAAAGACCATGTGGTATTGGATTAGGGTTGAAAATAACAGGATGACCTGCCTGATGGCTTTCAGCTGTATGGATAGATGTATTCAGGAATAGATACTTGTGTGAGTATACATGTTTATTTTTTGGTTCTGTCCACTGAAAGGTCCTACAAGCAGTGGCAAAGAGCAAAACTAAAGCCCAAATTTTGCAACCTAAATACTACCCCCTATTTAAATAAACCAGGCTTCCTTGGCAGAAATGGCCAGTTCTAGGGCAGGTGTGGAAAGTACAACATGAGATGGAATGTCTTTTATACCATAAAGAAAGGAAGTGCTCAGAGAAGGATGAGGACATGTCAAAGGATACAGCAACCAGGACATGTCAAGGGACGCAGCCCCAGAAGCCAACCTAGGACAAGCTAAACATCAAAGTAAATAATAATTAATGGTTTGAAAACCACTGAGTAAAAGAGGAGTCTATGAATCCAGAAAGAATAAAATAAATGAAAAAAAAACATTGAAGAAGAAGTGGAAACTCTAACTTACAGTATAGAAGGTCAACTAACAAACATAATCAGAACGACAGAATTAGAAAAATCACCGTGTTTGCAGCATGCTAAAACTAACAGATAAAAATTTGATAACAATGGGATATTTATCGAGTCTCAAAATCTCTCCCCCAAAATACTTGTTAGTATGTACAAAATAACTTGTTAACGTTACAGCAGGAAAAACCTGGTAAACACGACCTTTAACACTAAAAGTTAACTTTTAAAAAAGCTAAGCTCATCTGTAAGAGGACAAATTAAAATCGTGAGCCACAAAATACGATGTGCCAATGATTCGGCCTTGCTTCCTATGGGATTCCTGACTAAATGTGTAACTAGAACCTAAACATGAGAAACAGCAGATAAACCAAAGCTGAGAGACCGTCAAGAAAGTAACTAACAGGCACTCTTCAGAAATGCCAAGTCTGTGAGCGACACAAGACAGACTAAGTGACTGGCCTGAATGAGGCCGACTGAAGACACGGCTGACGTCCGGAAGCACAGTGAAAGGTGGCAAAGGGAAGACTTCCGTTGTCACTGTTGGTTCTGTGATAAAGAACCAACTGGAACAACGGCATGATGGAGTGCAGGACCCAGATTGGTCTCATATCAGTGTATTTTTCTGTGTTTGATGAGCACACTGAGGTTAGGCAGGAGACTGTCCTTATTTTCAGTAAATACATGCGGAAATAACTAAGGGGTAATGAGACATTGTGTCTGCAACTTTCAAAGAAAGTGAGAATGAAAAGGCAAATAAACATAATGTTAATTATGGGATCTGGGTAAAATATACAGGAGCTCTTGGTACTATTATAATTTTTCTATAGATTTTAAAAATTATTTCAAAACAAAACGTTAAAAAACAAAGTAAAAAATTATGATGGGAAACATATGAACTGATTACAATGTGTGAATTTTACTTAGATCCTAATTCAAACTATAAAAACAAGAAATGTTAACTACTATGAAATTATCAGAAATACAAACATTGACTAGATATTTGATAGTATTGTGTGTGTGCTCAGTCACTCAGTCGTGTCCAACTCTGTGTGACCCCACAGGCTGTAGCCCACCAGGCTCCTCTGTCCATGGGATTTTCCAGGCAAGAATACTGGAGTGGGTTGCCATGCCCTCCTACAGGAGATCTAACAGACCCAGGGATCAAACCCGAGTCTCCTGCACCTTCAGCATTGCTGCTGCTGCTAAGTCGCTTCAGTCATGTCTGACTCTGTGCAATCCCATAGACGGCAGCCCACCAGGCTCCCCCGTCCCTGGATTCTCCAGGCAAGAACACTGGAGTGGGTTGCCATTTCCT
>NW_011494961.1:9003162-9003313 GCF_000754665.1 Bison bison bison | reverse complement strand
CAGCAGTGGCCACAGGACTGGAAAAGGTCAGTTTTCATTCCAATACCAAAAAAAGGCAATGCCAAAGAATGCTCAAACTACTGCACAATCGCACTCATCTCACACACTAGTAAAGTAATGCTCAAAATTCTCCAAGCCAGGCTTCAGCAAT
>NW_011494961.1:9001709-9003062 GCF_000754665.1 Bison bison bison | reverse complement strand
CCCATAGACGGCAGCCCACCAGGCTCCCCCGTCCCTGGATTCTCCAGGCAAGAACACTGGAGTGGGTTGCCATTTCCTTCTCCAATGCATGAAAGTGAAAAGTGAAAGTGAAGTCGCTTAGTCGTGTCCGACTCTAGCGACCCCATGGACCGCAGCCTACCAGGCTCCTCCGTCCATAGGATTTTCTAGGCAAAAGTACTGGAGTGGGGTGCCATTGCCTTCTCCGTTCAGCATTGCAGGCAGATTCTTTACTGCTGAGCCATTGGGGAAGCCTATTTGATAGTATTAATAAAGCTATTATTATTTAGGTGCAACCGTGATATCATGGCTCTATTTTTAAAGTCCTAACTTTTAAGAAATACTTTCTGAAATATTCAGATGGAAATGACATGAGGTCTGAGATGTGCTTCAGAATAACATGCAGGCATGCAGTGGGGTAAGCAGCAGCACAAGGGAAACACGATTAGTCAAGAGTTGGTACAACTGAATTTGGGGTGGAGGTAAATGGGGGCTCATTCTTACTATTACAAACGTAAAGTGTTACTTTAAAGTGTTACTTCAGATTCTTACCAAGGAAGCCTAATATATCTACTTACAAATATAAGTAGCATATATTTGAAGTTTTCTCTAAACATTTTTAAAAGTGAAGATACACACGGAAGAAGCACTGTTTTGGAACAGGATATTTACAGTTTCAAATCACAAGTCTAGCAGTTTTTAACCACAGACTGTGGTCTTTAAGGTCTTAATTTCACTTGTGACATCTTCCTAGTGGGGCAATACTAAAGTTACTGTTATGAAGATAATATAAAGTACCCAGCACGGTGAGATGCACACTGCAGTCACTTAATAAATCTAAGTTCCTTAAGACAATTCATTCTTTAAAAAAAAAAAAAAAAACAGAAAAGCATCATATCTAAAAGTTCCTGGCAGGAAAATTGAACCCACTGTTCTACTGGTGGCTCCAGGTCTACTGCAGACGAATACCCCAGTGAGTGTTTAAAGATGAGGGTGCGTTAGCTCTGCGCTGGGACATGCAGCCGTCGCTGTCCTTAATGAGGAACAGGTGTCTATGAGCAGGACCCCTGGGTAATACATCTCAGGTGTGTGATGACTACATTCCTAGGCTTCAGTCAGGGCAAATCTCATTCTGTAAGATCGCCATTTTGCAAGATTATTTATATGACAGGATGTGCAAAAGGAAACATAAAAAATAAATTCTGTCTCAAATACACATATTTCACAGGTTCTAATAATTCACCTACCTAGGCTTCCTTTCCAAAAAGAATTAATCTAGCTCCACATGGACATTTAACAGATAAAGTTAAGATGAATGACTTCTTAAAAGTTTAC
>NW_011494961.1:8965284-9001609 GCF_000754665.1 Bison bison bison | reverse complement strand
ACTGCCAAAATTTCTTCCAGGTAGAATTATTTCCTTGTTACCAGGTCCATTCAGAAATGCAGTGATCATTTGGTCTGCCCATTTTTTTCTTCCCCGTATTACCAGGCTTTTCCTAAACTTCCAGTCTTTTCAATCCCTTATAACTATTTATCAATGAATTACCCAAATGGTTTTAACTGTCTGTAGCTGCAGACTGCATTTTCATCCCTACCATCTGGTTTCTCCACTAAAGAACTTACATGGATGAACAATGTAACAGGAGTAACTGATCCATTGGAAGCTTACATTCCCAAGGTATTGTCCCAACTAACATAACCCAACATGCATCACTATTAAATTTTCCTCCATCAATTTTCCATCAAGGATGGACAAAGAATAATGGGCTACTATGGACCTTGGCCCACTGATACTCACAGCAACTCTCAATAATTTTTCACATTCTCATCCCCATTTCCTAAAGGACAGTGAATTCCCTATTGTCACACCATAACTGGTATAAAATATTTACCTTTTAACTTATAACTCCTAATGGCTTAGTTTAAGACTGAATGCTTTACCAAAGATCAGAGTTTCAACTGTGTTTGAAAATGGGACATTACCTACAAAATGACTGAAGCTTAATAGTAACATTTATGATTTCCATTTCTTTCTAGCCCTCTGTCCTCATTCCTGGGATGTGTGTGTGCGCCTGTGCTAGTTGCTGAGTCACGTCCAATTCTCTGTGACCACATGGACGGTAGCCTGCCAGGCTCCTCTGTTCGTGGTACTCTCTAGGCAAGAATATTATGATTTCCATCTCTTTTTAGCCCTCTGCCTTCATTTCTGGGAAAGGACCAGGAATTCTATTATTTTGGCTTATAGAAAGTACACTGTGAAGTTGCTAATGCTGTGCACAAAAGCAAACTTTTTCCTTCAAGAGCTGGAGTGAATATTTTACGCTTTTCAGGCTATGGGGTTTCTGCTGCAACTACTCAACTCTGCACGAGTAGTGCAACAATAGTCACAGAACGATGCATAAACGAGTGAGTGTGGATATTTCCCAATAAAACTTTATTTACAAGAACAAGCAGTAGGCCAGATCTGGCCTGCAGGCTGTAACTTACTGACGTCTCAAAGACAAATGAAATTTGGGTGATGGAAGTGAAAACACTACAGCCAAGCCACCTGGTGAGATCAAAAGTGTGGAAGCAGGAAGGCAGACGTGTCTGAGGACACAGAATTATCCATTTTGTCAAAGATGGAAAGAAGCCTAGCACGTGGTATCACACAGAATTCTGAAACACAGGTTAGGAAGGATACTGCATTCCAAACAGAGGCTATGCATTTATCAGCCATAGTTCAGAGAGAACTGGCCTAGGAGACTGTGCAGGGTTGATGTGGGTGAGAGTCAGGGGGTGGAGTGGAGAGACAGCAAAACCAGAAGGCTGCTGCAGAGAAACATGTGCCCCACATTTTCCATATAAAGTAAACCATCCTCCAGACTTCCACTGCCTCTGCTCACCCAATGTGTTCCTCCCCCAGCATACAGGCAGGCTCCTGTGACAGATCACAACCCCCACCCTGTGCGTGGGGTCATATACCGTAACCACATGGCAACAGTGAAGACAGGTGCTACCCTCGCAACATGGGAGACCTGGGTTCGATCCCTGGGTCAGAAAGATCCCCTGGAAAAGGGAATGGGTAGCCACTCCAGTATTCTTGCCTGGAGAATTTCATGAACAGAGGAGCCTGGCAGGCCATAGTCCAAGGGGTCGCAAACAGTCAGACACAAATGACTAACACATACATACAAATGAAATACTGAAGAAAATTTGGAGAGAAAAGAACCAACCCAAATGCATGATCTTAATATAATTGGTTTGGGTTTTTTGCAGTCTCCTAGTTTTTCTCCTTATGCATACATTTTTACACAGATGTGATCAAATGCGTATGACATTTTATACTCTGCTTGGCCCATTTTAGTCTAATCACCTGTTTCTGACATCTTGTAGTCCTCTCAGAACCATAAGGTTCACTGCTGGGTCCTATGACATTCTTTCTTTACAGACTCATTCAGGAAACTTACCCCTCTGCCTGGATTCAATTACCATGTGCATACAGATGGCTTCTGTTAGCTGCATCTCTAAGTCCTGACCTTCCAACTCATCAGTTACAGAGACTTATTACTAAAAACATTTCAATAGATATTGCTCATTACCGCTCCCACCCCCTCAATTTCTCCACCTTCACTATTACCCGCCTATCTCAAGCCAAAAGCAGGCCCAGCTCCCCAGACATCTACATTTCATGCCTAAGTAAGGACGAACCCCACAGTACAGCTTCTCTCCTTCTCCTCTGCATTCGATACCAGCCAGGAGCCAACACATTATGTTCAGTACAGTGTGATCCCTGCCCTGCAGCAGGTGGAAGGGGAAGAAGACAGTGGGGAAGCTTCTTCTGAGACTGCACTGACATGCGACGGGGAAGGAATGGCTCCAGAGTGTTTCCTGGTGGTGGAAGGAGGGTGGACCCCGACCGCCTGGATACAGGCAGGGCACAGGCTGCCTGACCGAGCATCACGGTCCTGGAACACAATGCGGCATACTGAAAACACCTGGGCCGGGCCCCTGCACTGTAGTTCCTCAGCAAAGGGCCCAGGGACGGCAGCAGGTTCCCAGCAGAGCTGCCGTGAGCCACGAATGGACTGGTCAGCAGGGGAGTGCTCCAAACTCCTTCCCCCAGATTTCTCAGAACTGCGCTTCGCTGCCCAGCCCACAGGCAGAGTCCTGGACTGCAGCCCAACCGCTAAACCCAGAATTACAACATCTTCCTGCTTCCTTCCTTTCAACTTCTCTGAAAACTGTCCTACATACAGCACTAATTAATAAGTCTTCTCTTTCAGTCCTAGGCAAGCTCTACTATCTGCCATTTTACTCCAAAACTGTAAGTACAGGCATTTCTGATTTTCCTCAAATCAGTGTAATAGCTGAACAAGAGTCCTGAGAACAGTGCCACGGCTGCCAGGGGAGAGGGGAGAGGTGAGGGCACTCTGTTTATTTCCGTGGGAGATTTTTTAAGATAGTTGGAAACAAACAAACAAAAAACTAGTTTGATCCCCCTCCTCCCTCGGGCCTGTCATAAATCACCAGTCTTTCTTTTACTTGAACTGCTCATGAGGGAATAAAGAAAAAAAATCCACAAGACAGAGATAGGCCACTTGAGTAAATACGAATAGCCTAGAATTTTTCACAAACAGGGACTCTCACACCCCAAACATGGCAGCAAGTTGTTTTCTTTCTTCAAAGTGCTTTCAAATTAACGTGAAAAGTAATGTTGAATATAAAGCTTTTTGCCAAATAGACCCTGTACTGTCTGCTCTGCATTCACCTTCCCCTCTAGTCCATGTCTCCTGTGCATGTGTGTGTGCGTGCACACGTGTGTGTGCACGTGTGTGTCCAGGGGCAGGGGGAGGACTGCACGCCTACCTCCCCAAGGCAGACCCCAACAGGCAAGCAGAGGATGGAGGAGAAAACATCTGCCCCCAGCATGGTGACCACAGCCACGCCCACACCCCAACTATCTCCTGCCTGCTACCCTTCCCTGCAGTGCCAGCCTTCTCTTTCCCCACTTAAGAAACCATGTCAAGAATGGTAATACTACCCCAAATTGCTAGTCCCCAAATGCCTCGTCATTCCTTGGCAGCTCCCTTAACCTTGACCACCCGTCTTTAAATACTCACTTTGTCAGATAATGCTCACAGCCTCATCTGAGTGTGCCCTGACCCGGCTGATAGAGGCTCTGTCACCCAACCTCAGATTGTAGCATCTCCTGCTCACTGCCTTGTGGCAGTGCCTTCAGAGGCAGACGATCTGCTTCCACCTCAGCTTCCTCATGTATCTATCATTCCCAACTTTGCCTAAGATATCTATCTACTGTTTCTATCAATTCATTTAAAATATGGTCTGGTTCAATAAACTCTACAAGGCTTTTTCAGATGTATTCAGCACTGTGCTAGCACACACTAGCTTGAAAGGAATTATGCCAATATTTCCTTTTGTAACCCAGCAGGACTCCACTGTGTATAATAAACACTAATGTGGCTCTTAATTGGCTTAAGTGAAATTCATTCTTTCCAAGATAATGGTCAATCATCCATGGTTCAAAGAACCTGCCACCTGGAACCATGACACCTGCAATCACATGGGTGTTAGTGATTTTCCAATCCTTCCAGCTACAGAATGGGTTAGAAACACCAAAACTGACCCTATCAATGTGCACAGGACAACAGCCCACACAAGGTAATCAGAGTTCTTCTACTATGATGAGGGAAGGAGGGGGAAGAGGTTAAAAAGGAATCCTAAGTAAAAGAAAAAAAAGAATCTCCTCTTTTCTCTCCCTTGAATTATGATTTGTACACACAAGTAGATGACTTGTTACTGGCTTCCGGAAAAGAATGAGTAAGAACTATAAAGGAAGGTCCTCAATCTGTTGTTTATTTGCTTTAGTCTAAAATGGAAAAGTAAACAAAATAACACCCCACCATCTTTTTTGCTTGATTTAAGGCAAATAACTGGCTCCCAGCTACTTTAAACAAAAGTTGCAATCATTCATTATGCAACAAATTCTCTAAATGATTTAAAACGTTTGGCCCCACAAGGAAGAATGCAAAACAGATGTAACATAAAGTCTCCGATTATGAATGATAATTTCATGATAAGACCCTTCAACAGTGCCAAAAGATTATTATTAACATGAGCTCCTGATATAAATTATATTGGAAAAAAAATACTCAGCAAGTCCTCAGTTAAACATGTTCCTGCTTACTAGAAAAAAAGAGGTCTATACGTGTTAAATTATCAGATGCTTCTGGCCACAAACAAGATAAGACTCAACTAGAAGCATCTTCTATAACTGAAACATGCATTAGGTCTTTTGAGTAAAAAATGTGGATACAGAGGACTCGAGGGTTGATCAGAAACTCAACAGTATAAGATTCTCATGGATTCTCATAGTTACAGAATGGCTGCCGGAGCTCCAAACACTGAACCCGTGCATGATCACGCCCAAAGCAAGAGGAAAAGAAGGATGGAAAAAGATAACTTTGTGTCCTAAGCCTGATTCTCTTCAGAAAGGAAAACCTCTCCCAGAAGCCCCGCTTCCTTACACTTCAAAGGCCAAACCAGACTTACACACGGACCTTTAAGTCACATACTGACAAAAGAGAAAGGGGCACCATCCGGACTTACAGCAGGCGTGATACAGTCCCCTGCGACTTGCCCAAACCTGTCAGCAAAAAGGAAGAAAACAAGCTGCTGTATCAGCAAGCAGCGGGTGTCACAGAGAAATTCCTGCACAAGTGGCTTAGGCCAAATAAGTGCTTCAAACTCAGAGGTGAGGAATAAAATTCAGAAGCAGAAATGTGGTCCTACACTATCAAATACCCTGAGGTGTCTAAGCAGGAAATGTGAATGAATGAGCAGGCTGCTGAGGCCCATGGAGCCCTGAAGGGGTGTGCCCAGATCACATCTCCAGTTCCTGATCCATTTCATGTCGTATCAATTATCAGCAAACTACAATAGAGCTATCTCCTCAATTTCTACACAGAAGTTATTTGAAAAAGCAGTACCCATGCTTAGGGTTTAACGATTTCCAGAGTGAGAATTCATAAGCAGTATGATTATAAGAGGCTTGAAATTCTTCAGACCTTAAAAAAGCCTCCCAAAATCTACAGCAAACGCTGTGGCACCTGTGGGTGTACCAGCATAAACACATTATTTACCTAGCTTTGTGTAAAAGACCTGCTAATCACAGATGTCTAATATAAGAATCCCTGTCCTGGGATACTTTCTAAGGCAGTATTATAAAGAAGGGTTTCTACAGACTCTCCACTTCCACTGCTCCACTTCATCCTAATTCAGAAATCTGAAATCATTATTAACCTACTCTTCAGTGACTTTTTCTGTTGTTTTTTGACTGTCTCTCTCTAATACACCATAAGCTCCTGTTTACTTGTGAATACTCAGCGCTTGGCACTCAGGCACATATAACAGATGAGCAACGAGCACTTGGTGAATGAAGAGTGAACGTGTTATTGCTGTTCTATTGTTTTCTGCAGAATGTCATTATTTCTATTGTTTTACACAGAATGGGAGCGAACTACACAGGTGGATTCAGACTGACTATAAGCTTTCCTTACATATTCCATTGCTAACTCCACTTATCTTTACTCCTCAATCTGTCTTACTTTTTAGTAAGTATTGGAAAAAATCCTTAAGAACTTCCCCATCAAGCAGAGACTCCAAACAGTCCCATGTGAGATAATCAGATCCGTGTCTTACCTGCATTCATATCTTTAAACTTTTGCTTTAGCTCAGTAGGAGTAAAACGATACTGATCAAGACCATCATTCCAATAAATTCGGTCCAAGACTTGAAGATCTCCTCCAATCAGCCAATCTCCTTGTTCCATAACCATCTAATGGCAAGAGAAAGAAAATTATTTTTTTTTAAACAGGAATCAAGATCAAAATAAGAACATTTCTCTCACACAAGTTATATATACCTATAAATTATGCTCATCTTAAGGTTAATGGTAAATCTGTTTGGCTTATCAACTGAACTGGGAATGAGAAATGCTGTAGAATTAAAATACATTTTATAATTTCACAAAAGATTTGTGATACAGCTATTATATTTGCATATGAAATGCAAACAAAATCGAAATGAATAATTATAACCTTTTAAGTAACAAAAACATTCTTTTAATTGTTGCTGCATGTCGATTAACAGAGAAATGGGTCACTCTGCTCTCTTTGTGTTCTCCAATCCTAAACTTTTGAGCAATTAAAGTAATGATGATGAGAAAAGACAGGAGAAATCAGAGGAATACCAGCTAGTGATTAATGTTACAGAGAAAACAAACAGGGCACGGGAACACAGTATCCAGGGATACAGTGAATGGCATTTAAGGACAAAGGAGTCAGCGTATCTCAGTATATTCCCCTACCGACGATCAGGGCGAACCTGAGCCCCTGGAGTGGAAGTGTGGCATCTTAAACACTAGACTGCCAGCAAAGTCCCATATCTGCCTATTTTTTAAATTTAATTGCTCTTTTTTGTCCTACAGAAGATAATGAAATAAAATGTAGCACACTTCCATGATTTAAACAGATACTATATACATTTTCTGGAGAAGGCAATGGCACCCCACTCCAGTATTCTTGCCTGGAAAATCCTACGAACGGAGGAGCCTGGTAGGCTGCAGTCCATGGGGTCGCTAAGAGTCGGACACGACTGAGCAACTTCACTTTCACTTTTCACTTTTCACTTTCATGCATCAGAGAAGGAAATGGCAACCCACTCCAGTGTTCTTGCCTGGAGAATCCCAGGGACGGGGGAGCCTGGTGGGCTGCCGTCTACAGGGTCGCACAGAGTCGGACACGACTGAAGTGACTTAGCAGCAGCAGCATATACATTTTCTAGATATACAGAGCTACTAAAATTTCACTTAGGGCTTTTTTTTTTGGCTGCCCCATAAAGCTTGTAGGACCTCTGTTCCCTGATCAGGGATGGAACCTGGCCCCAGCAGTAAAAGCGCCGAGTCCAAACCACGGACTCCCAGGGAATTCCCTCAGTTTCTCTTACAGTTCAAAGTCTACTTTAAAACAAAGGACAGAAATGTGACTTCGGTGATAATGTTTCACATACAATACATAAAATAACATGAGGCCCTGTGAGGAGACTAAAACTGCACTGTTTGCATACCGGAAACACAATGTTCAATTAAAAGTCCAGCTTAGATCCACTCACCCTGCTGTGGGCTCCCGCAGCATCCTGCCCTCACATCCTACCCGTAACTACAAGATCAGTATCTGCTCCACCACCAGACAGCTCACAGCAAGCACGAAAGGACTGTGCCTGCCGTGCACACCACCCAACGTTCCCAGCACTGGCACCTAGCTCACGGCCTGGCGTACAGGAGGTGTTTAAACAATATTTGCTGAACATGTGTCTGCACCAAAATGACAAGCTTGTATGCTCATCACACGAATATAAGTTCCAGCCTTGATTCTGCAAAATATTAATGGTTCTGATGGCAGAGTTGATATACAGGTAATGCCTCACAGTTCAGCACAAGCATTATTGGCAAATCAAGACAAAACGCAGCAAGGTTTACTCAGGACCTTGATATAGGGGTGATTCTTGCATGTTGTTCCCCACTGCCTGGCACAGCGCTCCTCCTTCCTGTGTTCAAAAAACTCTGGATTGCGAAGAATAGCCACCCGGCGGCCCTCATACATCAGCGCAAATGCCGTGCAGCCATCCAGCCTCTCTTTGTCTTCCTGAGTAGCCGTCAGGACTATAGGTACTGACAGGTTAATGACACCCCCTGCAGGGCACAAAAGAAGATAAAGCGCACAGCTTATGTTACTCAACAGGTCTCATATCTACCTTTCACACTTCAGCAGACACTCTTCAAATAAAAGATTTACTACTCCAGTGATAAGTTCTATTGGCACCTGGCACAGAAAATCAGGGAGAGAACAAGCAACAAATCCAGAGTTTAAAAAAAAAAAAAAAAACAGCAAAAATTCAGAACATCAATTGTAGCAATACTCTTCATAACCATTCATGAATCTGTCTTTAGGGGGAAGAATCACAGATTGTAACAAGGAAGAACTGCTGGTTAAACCTAACATCACCAAAAATGTACGAGTAAGATTAGCAATTGTGCTTCAGGGCCCTTTCAGGACAAATATGAACCCTTGCTGATCACTACATTTTGAGTGGCAAGTTACTTGAAGATACTTGCTAGACTTGGGTCTAGATCCTTGAGAAAGGAAGACAAAAACATTCATAACGTTTTTTTTTGTTTTTTGATCAGAATGGAACTAATGTCAGCTATCACGGGTGACGAAACAAGTAAATAATCAGTGTCTCCATTTACATCAAAATATGCTGCTGGTGAGACAGAAGGCACATTCTCGGTTCCCAACCTTTCAAGAGCTAAAAGTGTTTTCTTCTTTTCCCACTCATCATGTACAGGTTAGGAAAATAAAATGCATTCTCAAATTCATATGTGGATGTTATTTACGTATCAAAGAGAAACCATATTTTTTTGGAAATCATGGCATGCCTTCTTGGGGCGAAAGATGTCAACAAAATCAGTGATAACTGCTTGACTATTTTAAAATTACCACCACAAGGTAGAGTTCAAAATGGAAAATTAATAGACAGATTTGTACCACATCCAAGACTGAATCATTACTAAGGAGGCAGTCCATAGTAACTTCTACCATTATTTCCAAAGAAGAAAATCAAAAAGTAAAATTCAATCCTTATGTTCTTGTGATAAAAGTTTCTTGAGATCAAGGATTAGGAATTACATTTTCTAGTATCTGTTTATTTCCCTGGTCAAAAAAAGTTCTTCATAACACAGAAGAACATGATTGCAATTTTGTAGGGTTCTATGACTTCTTTTTAAATGGAAGTATTGTAGCTGAGGTACAATATTACGTTAGCTTCAGATGTACAACACTGTGATTCAACATTTAAATACAATATTTAAATCATCATGAAATGATCACCGTAAGTCTAGTAATCATTTGTCACCATATAAAATTATTACAGTATTATATTTATGCTAATAATTATATGCCTGTGACTTATTTATTTTATAGCTATAAGTTTACCCCTCTTAATCCCTTTCACCTTAGCCTACTCCCACCCCTTCCCTTCTAGCAACCATGAGTTTGTTCTCTGTATCTACAACTCTATTTCTGTTTTGTTTGTGCTTTTGTATTTTAAATTCCACATATGAGTGAAATCACATGGAAATTTGTCTTTCTCGGTTTGACATGTTTCACTTTAACATAATAACCTCTAGGTCCATCCATGTTGCAACAAACGGCAAAAGTTCTTTCTTTTTTACAGCTCAGTAATATTCCTCTGTGTGCATGTGTGTGTGTGTATCTCTTCTTTATCCATTCACCAACTGATGGGTACTTAGGTTGATTCCATGTCTTAGTGATCATAAGTAATGCTGCAATGAACATATGGGTGCATATACCTTTTGTAGTTACTGTTTTTGTTTTCTTCAGATAAATACCCAGAAGGGGAATTGCCAGATCATATGGCACTAGAGCTCTTTACAAGTTAGTAATATCTCCTTTACTGTAGTAAATTAATGTTACCAACAGTATACAAAGTTTAAGGTAGCTAGAATGTAATGACAATATCCTAAATATAGATTTCTTTGGCAATTGCTTCAATGTTTTAAAATAAGAAAACCATCCTTTCAGCCACCTATCTCAGGATTTCTAAACTTGGACTCCCTGATTCCTTGTTAGAACACCTGGCTTAATAAGCAAGCATGGGCTTCAGTACAGCACAATTTAGAGACTATGTACACTTTTGGAAGAGGCTTTCCACCGTGATCAGGTAGATATGGAATAGGGAAACTGCATTCGTTTTTTAAATCCATTTTCAGCCCTAACCCCCAGGTTGTCCTTCTCCCTCACAATAAATCACAATCAGGAAAACTAAAACTGGAAAGAGGATCTCAGGATATACTTAAAATATTCAGTACTGATACAATTTAGTCTTAAAGTGCTATCTCCAATTAAGATGTTACCAGTACTCTCTCTAAACAGTGACCAATCCCTGCCAATATGTGCCCTCTTTTCCACACTCAATGCACCTGAATGTCCAAAGTCTTACCATCCAGAAGACAATCGAAATGAAGACACTGCAAGTACTCCCTCTCTCTCATAAAGCCGTTCAGCGGGGTTGCCCAGCCTTCTGCCAAAACCTGCACCCACTGCAGATCCACCTAGTAAATGAGACAGTAGAGAACAATGCTCTATTTCATGTTCTCAGCAACAAAAGCAGTAATGGTTTTCTGGAGTTTCATTTTGAAAGTAATGGTAACAAACTTCTCAAGAACGATTATAGATTATACAAATCTAATAAACAACAAAGGCACTAAGAAAATATGCATTTTTCTTAATAAATTTAAATAACATTTCTAATAAGAATAGCATCTCCTAAATCAGCATTCCTCAAACTTCAATATGTGTAAGAAACCTCTGGAAGACTTGTTAAATAAAGACCATTCCACGTCAGTTTCTGATTTAGCTGGTTTGCTATGGGGGACAAAGATTTGTATTTTTAACAGGTACCCAGAAAATGTTAACAATAACATTCTAGAAACTACACTCTGACAACCACTGTTCTAAACTAAAACAAACTTTAGATAAAAATACTTACCAAAAGGGTCCCTCACCAATGACATTCATTTTACAAACACTGTATTATTTCTTGAACTTTAAGATTTCTAGTGTATCTGATCAGAATATTAAAGAATTGATAAATTAATGATGAATTCATGTAAGCTGTGGGGGTGGGGGGGCTTCCCCAGTGGCTCAGCGGTAAAGAATCCACCTGTATTTCAGGAGATGCTAGCTCAATCCTTGGGTTAGGAAGATCCCCTGGAGAAAGAAATATCAACCCACTCTGGAAATCCCATGGACAGAGGAGATTGGAGGGCTACCGTCCATGGGGTTGCAAAACAGTCAGACATGACTTAGCGACAAAACAATGTAAGCTGGATATGCTCACTTTTAACTTGGTACATGTTAAAAGAGATTCTCAAAAGAGACAAGATAAAGCACCTGACCAAGAGGTGTGCAGTAAGATGTGGCTTACCATGTATTCCCAAAGTATGCTGGCCAGCATGCTCCACTGAAAAATCAAATAATGGCAAAGTACATCCCTCCTTCAATTCACAGGAAAAAATGATATTCATGCACCAAATTGTTTCATTTTCAAGTTCTCCTCTTATTAATTCTTCCTAAGCATCTGACATGGTCCCTATTTGTCTCTACTGGAATCTAATTCTAGATGGTATTTACTATAAACTGAATGTTTATGTCCCCCCTAAATATGTTGAAGCCCCCAGTGTAAACTGGAAATAGGGCCCTAAGGAGGTGATGCAGCTTAAATGAGGTCATAAGGTTGGGTCCTCATCCAATAGTCTGGTGCCTGCATAAGAGAAGGAAGAGACACCAGAGCTCGACTCTCACCCTGAGCATATGGCAAGAAGGTGTCTGACAGCCAGAGAGGAAGGGAGCCTTGTCAGGGGCCCAGTCAGCCAGCACCTAGGTCTTGGACTTTCTTTCTTACAGAACCGTGAGAAAAGAAATGTCTGTTGTTTATGTCACCCAGGCTACGGTTTTTGTTGTGGAAGCCCAAGCTAATACATTACATGATGTAGCCTACGTTTTTTAATTAATTATTTTTCATACTGCTAAGCAAAGAACAAACCACTGTATTGAAAAAGGTTCACATTTGAAAAAGCTACTATCTTTTTGGGTTACAGAGTCTGACTGACCTGGATTCGGATTCATTCATTCTCAGTTTCTTTCTTCTCTCTCTCCCCCTACCCCGGTGTGTGTGTGTGTGTGTGTGTGTGTGTGTGTGTGTGTGCGTGTGTGTTTATTCAATTGACACAAAGTCTGTTAGTGACAAAATCTGTTGTTCCTTAGTAAAGTCAGCTTTGAGTGACTCTGCTCCCCCACTCCCCCTTCTCCTTGCTCCCTGCAACATGTCTTAGCTTCCGGTTAGAAACCCAATCACACAAACCACCTAGACAATGTACTCCTATCAGGAATTTGAGTAAGTCTTTGAAGAGTCTTTCTCCAGCCTCAGAAAGTTTGGGGGTTTTATTTTTCCCTTCCTCCTTACTTTCAGATTTGGCACTTTCCTGGGTGTCTGGGATTTTTACTACACTAGAAGAAAGGCTGGGAAATTCTATTCCTAGTTTAAGTTCTTATTTCTAAACCTATTTTTAAAGTATATCTGAATGATACAATTTAAAATTCTCTAAAGATTTGAAAGTGATAAATTATAATCTCCACTGTCTTCACATCTAGTTTAAGCAGTTTCTTATTGGGAAAAACACCTAATGATATTACTAGAGCTACAATATACAACATAATTATTCTTCACAATATAAGAAAGGGAAAATCGGGGTCTTGGCAAGGGATTAGGAAACAAAGTTTAGGGGAAAAAAAAGTTCATTTTAATTATTAAAGGCTTTTTACTTTTTAGAATCCATTCCTTCTGATAAACCTAAAATCTTATATAACCTCTATTCTTTGGTATTTCAAAATAAATATTATGAGTAAAATAAAATCAAAGCCACGGTAATTTGGGAATATGGTTTTATAAATTAAACATATTTCCCATCCCTGGAAATGGTGATATATACAACTATGACCACCACCACCACTCATGCCCTCAAACCAACAACTATCTATAGGATTAAAGCACTTGATATGGAAAAAGGACAAAGCACTTACTTTATTAATTTTCAACGCTGGCAGTGTTTCTGCATCTGTTTTTGCCAAATGAAGTTTATTTTCTGGCACATACAGTTCTTTCACTTCATAAGAGGCATCCACAGGAACAATATCCTACACATTAACAAAAGCAAAATTAAATGCTTGATCCAACAATTTAGAGTTCTCCAAAAGGTATGTTAATGTTTCAAAAAGAGATTTTAAAAACAGTATGAGAAGGATTTAATCAATTTTCCTAATGACGGTTGGCCTACTCCCAAGCAGATAACATCCCACACGCAAGAAATCGTCACACGTAATTTCCCACTATTGAGTGTGAAAGCAATTCCCACAGTATACCATGTATGTCAAAATCAGGCAACTGCACAGAGGTGACCTCAAGTAAGTAATAATGATTAAAAGGATTTAGAAACAAACACACAAAAAAAGCACTCTAAACATCATCACTATTATCTGTAACATATTATGGAACCATTTTATTCCAGCTTCCGTACACATCTTTATCACCAGCCTCACTAACACCACCTAATTAGCCATGTAATACAGTACTCCAGAGCACGTCAGCTCTATTCCCACCACCTCGGTTTGAAAAAGAGCACTCTCTGACCTCCTATGAAGTGCATTCTGGAAATTTTATCCCAACTCCAAGTACTCATTTATATCATACTGGGACAAAGCTTTTTCTCATTTATCCCACAAGTATCTATTTGTGATGACCCAAACTTACACACTACTCTCAGACACTGCTCATTAGGTGACCTTCACGAGGCCTGTTCACACCTGTCATTCTCCTAGGAATAATTATCAAATGTGTTTAATTACTCTAAATTTTTAAAGTCAAATCAATCAAGTAACCTCCATAAGCATATAAAACTGGCACTGATTAAGTTTTTCATATATGTCTAAGCAATGTCTCATTTAAAAATACATTAATTCTCAAGAAAATGATAAAACAAGCCAGACTGAGAAAAAATATCTGCAAAAGGCGTATCTGAAAAAGGACTATTATCCAAAACATAGAAAGAACTCTTAAAACTCAACAGTAAGAAAAGAACCCTATTAGAAAATGGGTCAGAGACCTGAACAGACACCTCACCAAAGAAGTTATACAGAGGACAAATAAGTATATGAAATAATACTCTACATTATATATCATCAGAAAAATGCAATTCAAAACCATAGTGAGATAACCCTGTTAGAATATACTTATTAGAATGGTCAAAATCCAAAACACTGAGCACATGCTGACAAGGAGAAAGAGCAACAGGAACTCTCACTCACTGCTGGTGGGAATGCAAAATGGTAGAGCTGCTTTAGAAGACAATCTGTTCTGAGCAAGCTCTGAGAGTTGGTGATGGACAAGGAAGCCTGGCGTGCTGCAGTCCACGGGGTCACAAAGAGTCAGGCACGACTGAACAACTGAACTGAACTGAACCATATGCTCGCCATACAACCTAGTCATCATGCTCCTTGGTATTTACCCAGATGAGCTGAAAACTTATGTTCACACAAAACTGCCCAAACTTGAAAACAAGCAGTAGATGAATGAATAAATGGCAGTACATCCAGACAATGGAATATTAGTCATTCAGCCCTAAGAAGAAATGAGCTATCAAACCATGAAAAGACATGAAGGAAGCTTAAAGGCAGATTATTAAATCAAAGAAACCCACTGAAAAAGGTTACATACTATATGGTTCCAACTATAGGACATTCTGAAGAGGCAAAACGAGGATGAGATGGCTGGATGGCATCACTGACTCGATGGACGTGAGTCTGAGTGAACTCCGGGAGTTGGTGATGGACAGGGAGGCCTGGCGTGCTGCGATTCATGGGGTCGCAAAGAGTCGGACACGACTGAGTGACTGAACTGAACTGATGGACACAGTAAAAACATCAGTGGTTGCCCAACTGATGGGGAGGGGAGAAGAATAGGAAGAACACAGGGGATTTTCTAGGACAGTAAAGCTATTCTGTATAATACTACAATGGTGTGTAAATGTCATTACACAGGTATTATAACCCACACAATGTTCAACCCTAACGTAAATTATGAACTATGGATGATAACAATGTATCAATTTGTTGTTGTTTAGTAGCTCAGTCGCATCCCACTCTTTGTGACCCCAAGTGTTTAAGACACTACCTACTGCTTTTCCTAAGGAAAAAGTTTGGGAAGAAACTTCAACTTATATTCAGACTTATAGTAATATCTTCAGCAGATGGAAAAACCAGAGTCAGATGTGTGTCTCAAAACTAGATGACCTCATGAAAGCCTGAATGCCACCACTCAAGCAGTCTTTATGGGCCCTGTGAATCTAGAAAGAATTATTCTCCTACATTTCTCTGATATTCTGTTCCTTCAAAGATGGAACATGTGTGCTAAGTTACTTCAGTTGTATCCGACTCTTTGTGGCTCCGTGGACTGCAGCCCGCCAGGCTCCTCTGTCCATGTGATTCTCTGGACAAGAATACTGGAGTGGGTTGCCATGTCCTCCTCCAGGGGATCTTCCCAACCCAGGGATCATATCCGAATCTCCTGCATTGGCAGGGAGATTCTTTACCACTACTGCCACCTTGAAAGCCCATAAAGATGGAACAGCTCTGGCTAAGTCATGTACCAAAACCAAGTTCCTCCTGCCAGTAAATTCAAGGCCTCTGATCTTTCTCAGGAGAAACTCAAGAATGAATGAGAAGAGTAAATATGAAGAAAGAAAGAAAAGAAATAATGAAATTAAAAGACATAAATAAAGGAGCACTGATTGCTACCATGCCATGTTCAGCCAGCTCTCTGGGGGCCCTTTGTCCTTCGAGAATCCCACTGCTCAGGGGAAAGCAGAGAGTGTGTGTTAAACACAAACTGCAGAGCACAGAGAGCTTCATAAACCTTCCACACCTCCTTTTGCAATTAAGCCTGCAGCAGGCACCCACAGCAGAAGACTACTTATTATTACTTATTACTAACAGTAAACACTACATGAGCACCACAAAGAACAATGGTGAAGGAGGAGAGACAGCTTCTATAAGCTGCTTCCATTTTCTCTTTATAGATACTAATACAATACAACAAGGTAAAGTCTCTTTTTAAAATCTAGCAAGAGAAACAGCTTAAGGTAGTCCATTCTATACTTCTAACTCCAGGAATTATTTTTAACACATTTGTTTGAAATAATAAATTAATTATTTGATTATTTTTATAAAGAATAATTTATAATAATTTTATAAATAGTTAAATTAAATAAACAGTAGTAAAGAAAATGTGGAAATGAGAAAAACCCATCACCCTTATATATGGTTATCAACATCATTTTTGAACATTTCCCTTCAAGTGTTCTTCACCCATAGGTGTATCATAGAGCAACTGGTAGTTTGAGCAGTTTGTACAAAGTCTATTACTCCATCAACCAGAAAATAAAAATTCAGAATCCAAGTTTCCCAGAACACTGTAACATGCGTTAAGTGAACTGCACATGCACCCTTATGTTCAATTAGTTTCTTGGGTATGTGTAAAGCTCTCAAAGGTGCCTTGAGAAACACACATTTTTGCAAAATAAAGAATTCAAGTCTTCCACAACAAATACTAGAATTAAAAGTTACACAGTTAGACATTCACTAAGGCTTTTGAGAGAAAGAGTATGATAAAATTTCACAAAACACACTTGAAATTAAATATTTATATGAATCACAAAAACATCAGAGGAACATCACCTTCAAAACCAAAAAGATACAATAAAGCAACAGAGGTCTATAGGTCACTTATTTCTGATTTGGCTACTTAAGGCCTGAGATCAAATTCCAACTGTGCAACCTTGAACAGGTTATCTGCATTTCTCAACTTGTTTCTTTCTCAGCTGTTTAACAACAACAAGGGTATGAGTGTGTGTGTATGTATATAATACATATATGTGTGTGTGTGTGTGTGAGTATATGCATATACATATATATAGTTACATGGCTGTGTGAAAAATGACTTAAAGTATGTAATCTGTGGGGGTTCACATTTACTGGATGCTAACAACAAACCCAGCAATGCCTTAAGGGCATCACATGAATTAATTCATTTAATTTTCATGCAATCCTACCTATGAAAGTAAAAGAAACTATTGCTATCGTTCTTTTACAGATGAGGAAATTGAGGCTCAGAAGAGGTTAATAACTTACCCCAAATCCCTGCTACACTGTCTTCCAATGTGCTTAACACACAATAAATACTCAATAAATAATAATTACAGTGTGCTTGCTACATGCCAGGAACTGTTCTAAGCATGAATAGAATTCTCAGAACAATTTTGAGATAGGTACTATTTTTATTTCCCATTTCACAGATGAGAGGATCAAAGCCAAAGAAATTAGGTTATTTTTCCCAAGGTCATATAGTTAATTGATAAGTGTTGAGGCTGGGATTCCAACTCAGGTCCCAACACTCTTCTCTTCCAAATAAAAAAATAAACTAAAAAAAATTTTAATTAAAATAAAACCTTTACTGTTTCTCCCATAAAACTAAGTTATGAAACATTTTGTCACACATAGTGCTCTTAGTTTCTTTTCATGGTTTTATTAAACATTTACAATTCCCAGGGTTTCAGCATGTGATCTTTCTGTGTTAATAAAGATCTAGACAAAAAGTAAAGATATTCAACATTTCAGTTACACCTAAACATTTCTATTAATAACAAGTGAATGATTTTCAACAAACTTTCTCAAGCCCCATCACTGTAAATAAATCAAACACCTCCATTCTCACAACTTTGGATCCCTTAAAACTTTAAAAAACAGAATCCACAGTCTGGGAACAAATGACACAGCAACTCCAGGGAAGAGAAGGATTTCACTGATACAAACAACTCTACCTAAAGCTTTCTTTGGCATCTATGAAGCCCATACTACTTTGTAAGGATGGGATGCCTCTTTCTTGATGGGTATTGATGACTTTCCTCCACCCTCACCCCCGCTTTACCACTAACAGTTGTCAACCATCCTGGAGGGTCAGAGGAGCGCACCCAACAGACTGAATCTTTTGATCTCTGTTGGATACAACAGGGCACTTTTAGCTGGTTTGCTAAGCCAGCATCACTAGCATCAGCCACACACGCTAATGAGGAGCAGCAGCACTGCCCACTGCGGCACTCCCAGCACAAGGCAGGCTCTGTCCTCGCCTCACCTCGGTCCTGGACCTCCCTTCTGTATCACATACCACACTGGAGTATGCACCCCAGTATGTGAATCTGCACCCTCCAAGGAGAGTTTGTTCAAAATAAGAGCCGAGAATCAACAAAGGTTTCTATACATCATGTCCATTTCCTGCCAACCACACCCTCGGTGAAAAACCAAAAGGTACAAACAGTTGGTGAGCAAATCCAAGAGAACTTGTTTGAACATGAAAGAGCAGTATCTCTATTATAAGCCTGGCCAAATTATTTGTTTAATGTTTTGTATACTAATAATGCCATAGCTTTAGGATGAATGCATTTTTAGTAACAAGCCATTTTATCTGCATGAACATAGAGGCTATGATCATTTTTTTTTTTTTTTTAATTTTTATCAGCCATGCCACATGGCTTACAGGATCTTAGTTCCCCAACCAGGGATGGAACCTGGGACCCCTGCAGTGGAAGCTCTGAGTCCTAACCACTGGATCACCAGGGAATTCCCCTATAATCACTTTCTTTTTAAGAAAGAGGGAATTTAGAACTTCTCTGGCAGTCCAGTGGTTAAGGCTCCAAGAAAGAAGGCATTTTTTTTCCTTTTATCAAGAAAATAATTTTAAATTATATAAATGTTTATTCATCATTAAAACTTTAAAATTTGAGTGTTAATTTTTTTCATTACACGGCAGGTCACAAAATTCTTTCCTTTTCAAAATTCACACTCAGCAATTATTTTAAGAGGAATTTTAGCCTCATAACTTAAATATAAAATTCTTCTGATGCCTAACCAATGGCAAAATAAAGGTTTGAGAAGTTGCCACTGTTTTTCTCTTCAAAAACGTACATAAAGCAAATATGTTTGGAATTAACACAAACACAGCAGGAGTCAACAGGAACATGGAATACATGTTTGGAAGAAGCAGGTTCTCTGTAGACTGAACATGTAGAGAGGAGAGAACTATCAGGAAGACAAACTGTTTTTAAAATGTGGACACAGCCAGTTTCTATCACATTCTACTGAAATATTTTTAGTTTCCAAAACCACGATTAAACATCAAAAAAGATCAAAACCATCTCAAAGTGAGACAAGATATCTGGATAACAGAACATGAAGTCTCTGCCACATGAGCTATCCATTTTATTTGGGATTCATTAGGATTCCCAGAGATACAGCTATCAGAAAATGTGTTCTTCTGCAACATGTACATATAAAACCCTTTACATCAGGAAGCTTCCTTTAAAACAAAAATAGATCACAAGCCAGGTCAGGAACAGGTGTTTATGCACCTAAACCCTTCAGTTCAGTTCAGTTCAGTCACTCAGTCGTGTCCGACTCTTTTCGACCCCATGAATTGCAGCACGCCAGGCCTCCCTGTCCATCACCAACTCCCGGAGTTCACTGAGACTCACGTCCATTGAGTCAGTGATGCCATCCAGCCATCTCATCCTCTGTCGTCCCCTTTTCCTCCTGCCCCCAATCCCTCCCAGCAACAGGGTCTTTTCCAATGAGTCAACTCTTTGCATGAGGTGGCCAAAGTATTGGAGTTTCAGCTTTAGCATCAGTCCTTCCAATGAACACCCAGGACTGACTTCCTTTAGAATGGACTGGTTGGATCTCCTTGCAGTCCAAGTTAACTCTGATCTTAACAACTCCACAGTCACCATTTAAGGGTAAAGAGGAAACAGGGGTACTCCTAGGAGTTCTCGTGAATAGGAGGTTAACTAACAATTTACTAGGGCCCTCCCTAGTGGCTCAGATGGTAAATAATCTGCCTGCAACACAGGAGACCTGGGTTCGATCCCTGGGTGGGGAAGATCCCCTGGAGAAGCAAATGGCAACCCACTCCAGTATTCTTGCCTGGAGAATTCCACGGATAGAGGAACCTGGCAGGTTACAGTCCATGGGGTCACAAGAGTCAGACACGACTGACAGACTAATTGGCTGACTAACGATTTACTACCATTAATGAGGTAGGTCTAGAAATATTCAAATATTCATTTAAACTTAATATGTAACATAGATACACAAAACTTTTTTATTTGATTGACTAAATACAATCTAAGACCTAACGTGTTGTATTCATACCTTTGTTCAGAGACAACTCCTCATTTTTTCCTGGAAACTGGCTGGTAGAATATTCACTACCTGAAAATAGTAGTCCTTCCCTTCTCTTTTTAATGCTCCTAACTGTGAACACGTTAATAAACAGAGTGACTTCACATTTTAAATTGTTCCTTTAAGTATATTCTGAACTTTTTCTTAAGCCAAATCTGCTCAACAGATTTGAACGCTAGAGCTCAATCATTTTTTTTATGTAACTATTAAATTTCTATTATCTAAACTACATGCATCCCAAGCATGAACACCAAATGACATTCTGGCATCACTTGAAAACGGAGCTGCAAAGTCTGGTTTTAGTACAGTATAAAATCCATTTAGAGCACTAAACCACCATTTCATAAAAAGACAAACCTTTAAATAATTTATAGCACCACTAAATCTAGAGTTCCTAGTAGATTTAAAAACAGTATTTAAAATATCACATTAGATTAAAACCATCAGCAAGAAGCCTACTTCCTTATGTCATAACCCGCCAAGTGAAAATGCAATACCAGCAGGCCATCTAGTGACCATTCAAGGGTTAGGAAAAAAACTTCAATGAATTTAAAAACCTTCAATATTTTCCAGTGTCTTCTATCTTCTTAAATAAAAATGTGTGAACCAAAGCACACTGAGAAAATAAAGATGCTCTGACAAAATACTGAAAAATTAAATACATAAATGACTCCACTGTCTATTCCAATTTTACTACATAAGCCAGATCAAAAGAGAAATAAGACAATCCAGAGATGCCAGAACCAAAATACTCTTCATCCTAAAATACCCTTTGTAGAGCACCCTAAAAATATTTTTTCTCAGTGAAAATCGATTCTATATATTAGCAATGATAAAATAAAAATTTGTATTATAAAGCATCCACCTGCAACACGGGAGACCTGGGTTTGATCCCTGGGTTGGGAAGATCCTCTGGAGAAGGGCATGGCAACTCACTCCAGCATTCCTGCCTGGAAAATCCCATGGACAGAAAAGCCTGGCAGGCTACAGTCCATGAGGTCACAAAGAAGTGACACAAGTGACTTTGCACATTTGACCCCAATAAAAATTTTCCATTTCTTTCTTAGATGGACTGATTAATTTTTTGTTGGTAGTAGAGAATACTGAAGAAACAATACCTGGTAGAATTCACTTCGTTAAGTCTCTCCAATACCAAGCAGCAGATAGAAAAAATTCCACCCATCACCAGGGGAGGCAGCACTTCTCAATCTTGGAACAAATAACTTCACCTTCCTGAATTTGTTTTCTCATCAGTAAAACGAGGAAAATTACAACTACTTCTCAGAATCTTACAAATTCAATGCAATAATGCTACTGAAGCGACTACCAAAGGCTTTTGCACATGGTAAGAGTCCTCACAGGAGTTCTTGTTGCAGATTCCCACCTCTGTCCATGCCATCTCCTTCCACTCACAATTACATTCTTACACGTAATGCTGGTCAACACAGACCCACCGATAAATCTTCACATCCCCACTCACACACTCTATAAACCTATGGAGATTTGGTTACTATTCTTTGCTTTAAAATACCACTGTATTCAACATATTCATTCTTTCCACTCCCAATCTATATTTGTGACATTTGGCCACCTGATGCAGAGAGTTAACTCATTGGAAAAGGCCCTGATGCTGAGAAAGATTGAGGGCAGGAGGAGAAGGGGATGACAGAGGATGAGACGGTTGGATGGCATCACAGGCTCAATGAACATGAGTTTGAGCAAACTCCAGGAGATAGTGAAGGCACAGGGAAGCCTGGAGTACTACAGTCCATGGGGTCACAAAGAGTCAAACACAACTGAGCGACTGAACAACAACCCACCTTTGGAAACCCTAACAAATGGCTTTGTGATGACAATGAAGTTCAACTGCACTGGCTACTCCTGGATCACCACGTAGAAAGTTTGTTAGAAAAAGTGCACATTATAGTAAGTCACCTTGTGATCAGGGTGCTGCAGGCAAGCAAACTCCTTGCATCACCATAAACTTTGAGCTGAATGTCAAGTATTCACTGGTTTCCCCATGTGCCCTAATGCTCATTTGAGATTCAACTTTGTGAGAAAGTCAATCAAAAGAGAACAAACATCAGAAGAGAAGTACTTATGTATGTGTGTGAATTTCTTTCTTGAATTTTTTAAAAATTCTATCTCATGTTATAAAAGAAAAGAATTTATACAGTCATTCTAGCTTATAATTATAAATAATGGTTCTAAGAACCAAATATCCAAAAATAAAGGTTGTAAGGAACAAAGCTAGTGGAGGTGATGGAATTCTAGCTGAGCTATTTCAAATCCTATAAGAGGATATTAAAGTGCTATACTCTATATGCCAGCAAATATGGAAAACAGCAGTGACCACAAGACTGGAAAAGGTCAGTTTTCATTCCAATCCCAAAGAAGGGCAATGCCAAAGAATGTTCAAACTACCACACAACTGCACTCATTTCACATATTAGCAAGATAATGCTCAAAATTCTCCAAGTTAGGCTTCAACAGTACCTAAACCGAGAAATTCTAGATGTTCAAGCTGGATTTAGAAAAGGCAGAGGAACCAGAGATCAAATCGCCAACATCCTTTGGATCATAGAAAAAGCTAGAGAATTCCAGAAAAACATCTACTTCTCCCTCACTGACCATGCTTCACAGCCTTTGACTGTGTGGTGGTGGTTTAGAAGCTAAGTCGTGTACAACTCTTGCGACCCCATAGACTGCAGCCTGCCAGGCTCCTCTGTCCTGGATTCTCCAGGCAAGAATCCTGGAGTGGGTTGCCTTTCCTTGCACTGTGTGTATCACAACAAACTGTGGAAAATTCTGAAAGAGATGGGAATACCAGACCACCTTACCTGCCTCCTGAGAAACCTGTATGCAGTTCAAGAAGCAACAGATAGAACTGGACATGAAACAATGGACTGGTTCCAAATCAGGAAAGGAGTACGTCAAGGCTCTATACTGTCACCCTGCTTATTTAACTTATATGCAGAGTACATCATGCGAAATGCCAGGCTGGATGAAGCACAAGCTGGAATCAAGATTGCAGGGAGAAATATCTATAACCTCAGATATGCAGATGACACCACACTTATGGCAGAAAGTGAAGAGGAATTAAAGAGCCTGTAGATGAAAGTGAAAGAGGAGAGTGAAAAAGCCAGCTTAAAATTCAACATTCAAAAAATGAAGATCATGGTATCTGGTCCCATCACTTCATGGCAAATAGATGGGGAAAAAATGGAAACAGTGACAGACTTTATTTTCTTGGGCTCCAAAATCACTGTAGATAGTGACTGCAGCCATGAAATTAAAAGACACTTGCTCCCTGGAAGGACAAACCTGGACTGTGTATTAAAAACCAGAGACATTACTTTGCCAACAACAAAGCTATGGTTCTTCCAGTAGTTGGATGTGAGACTTGGACCATAAAAAAGGCTGAAGTTGGTGCTTTTGAGCTGTGGTGTTGGAGAAGACTCTTGAGAGTCCCTTGGACTGCAAGGAGACCAAACCAGTCAATCCTAAAGGAAATCAATCTTGAATATTGGAAGAACTGATGCTGAAGCTGAAGCTCCAATACTCTGGCCACCTGACGTGAAGAGCCAACTAAGTAGAAACGACCTTGATGATGGGAAAGATTGAAGGCAGGAGGAGAAGGGGACGAAAGAGGATGAGATGGTTGGATGGCATCAATGACTCAATGGACGTGAGTTTGAGCAAGCTCTGGGAGATCATGAAGGACGGGGAGCCTGGCGTGCTGCAGTCCATGGGGGTCTCGAAGAGTAGGACACAACTGAGCAATTGAACAACAAAGGACCAAAAATTAAGGTTCATGAGGCAGGAATCTGTACTGTGTAATTCACTGCCACACCCACAGTGGTTTGCACGGTGCCTAGTATGTACGGCACCGAGTATCTGCTAAATTAATCTACAGGATCGATCAGTACAAGCAGAAATACATACTTTCAAATGTGAAGTGAAATAATTTCCTTAGGAAAGCATACAATTGAAATCCTTCCCCAAAAGAGGGTGGTACCTGAAAAAGCAACTGCGTCAAGAAAGCTTTTACATTTCTTTTGTCACGACCCAAATGAATAATTTTTCAAAAGAAAATTTCTATCTTAAACTAGAATAGTGCCAGAATATCCTTCTGCTGTAAAATTATTTATATTGTACTTGAGGTGTAATGAGGCCACTTGAAAGTAAAAGCCAGAAGCATGTGAAAATGAGTTCTAGGAATTCATGTACCTGGAGTCCTAGATACAGAATCCAATATATTCATGAGCAGGTTAGCACAGATCTCTGAAATACTCATAGGTTAACTGTGTGAATACAATTAGATGACATATACACTCAGTGCAAAGACCAAGGGGGAAACCACGATAGTAATTCAAGGGAGAACTGGTTAGAAGCTAAAGAAGAAAGACCACTTTCCCCCAGTTCTAACCATCAAAGCAAATACTTTAAAAAACAAAGCCCCACATACATGTCCTTTACAACAAGCATTTATTAGACATTAGTTCCTTATCTATTCCTTTTTCCAAAACCTTGAATGAAACTGTCCAATTATGAGACTGTCTAGCAAGCACAGTATAGACTAATAAAAGGAGGAAGAGACCATAACACAGACAATATAAAAGGAAGAATCATTAATTAGGAACAAACAAATTAGGAGCAAGGCAAAAATTAAGGCCACAGAGATTAAGGCAAGTAACAGCATCAAAAAAAGGAAAAAAAAACAAACAAACAGGTAAACACTGTAGTGAAAAATATAAGAAAAAATGCAGCTTCAAACCAAACTATGGAGAACCTTGAACACAAGTCACCTTAATCCTACAAACACTGGGGAAAATCAATACATATTTTAGAGTAAATGACAGAAAGGATCAGACTACATTTTAGAAAGATGATTCTGCCAACAACATAAAGTGGAATAAAAGGCATATAGAACTGGAGGTGGGGTGACCACTTGAGGGAATATCGAGTAGCATGAGCCTAAAATTACAGTGACAGTCAATCCTGCCTTTTTTACCACTGGGTTGGGGGGAAGCAAAATCCTGTGCATAACAGACATCATGTGAGCCTGTAGTTTCGCTTTACAGAATCATGGTTAAAAGTAAGTCCATACAGTGAAGAATCTTGGATTGAATCAGAGAACAGGAAAGGACATTAGTGGGAAAACTGGTGAAATCCAAATAAGCTTGTGCTTTAGTACCAAGGTTAATTTCACAGTGCTGAGAGACGATCTATGATTATGCAAGTTATTAACCTAAGAGGAAGCTAATGAAGGATATATAAGAACTCTGTCCTACTTTTAGATTCACAGAAGAGTCACAAAATTTTATTAATTAAAAAAAAAAAAATCATCTGACCACTACTACCAAAAAAAATAGCCTCTATGTACTAAAGGGTCAAATTCAAATGATGCTATTCTGAGCAGGGTCCCAAAGAAGTGTTTAGGAATTGAAGGAAAGAAAGGAAGGAAGGAGGATGGCCATCACTTATTAAGTAACTAATCCCTTTTTTAAGTGTCTGAACTATCTGGAATTATCTAAAGCCCATAAAATGGATTCAGAGATTCATGAACCAAAACTTTACAATATCTATGTGCATTTTTCTGAAGTTTCATAACACACATAAGAATCACTAGATGTAGAAAATAGATAATTCAAACTAACAGAAAATAGAACTATGTATAACTTTCCAACATTGATATGACAAGTCTTAAAAAAGAAAATATGGGTTCACAACACAAAACATACAAACAAAATTATCTCAAAATATAAAGGAAGGAACTTCCCTGGTGGTCCAGTGGTTAAGAGTCCACCTGTCAATGCAGGAGACATGGGTTCGATCCCTGGTTCAGGAAGATCCCACATGCCACGGAGCAACTAAGGCCCTGTGCCACGACTACTCAGCCCACGCGCCCTGCCTACTGAGCTCATGACCCGAACTACTGAAGCCTGCACGCCGGCTCGAGAAGTCTAGGCAATGAGAAGACCATGCACTGTGATGGAGACTAGCCCCAGCCTGGTGCAACTAGAGAGAGCCTGCATGCAGCAATAAAGACTCAGCACAGCCAAAAATAAATTTAAAAAGAAAGAAAAAATACTGAAAACACAGCTCAATGAAAATGACACAGAATACTTACTGTGCGTGCGTGCTAAGTTGCTTCAGTCATGTCCGACCCTTTGCGACCCCACGGTCTGTAGCCCTCTAGGTGCCTCTGTCCATGGGATTCTCCAGACAAGGATATTGGAGTGGGTTGCCATTTCCATCTCCAGGGGATCTTCCCCAACTCAGGGACTGAACCCACATCTCTCACATGTCTCTCCCTTGGCAGGCAAGTTTTTTACCTCTAGTTTCACCTTACTAATTTCATACAAATTTATAAGAAAACTATAAACAACCCCACAAAGGAGAGTAAGGATAGACAGTACACTGAAAATGAAACAGATCTCCCAAATGACCACCTAACAAAGAAAAAGACCAGTTAATCTATAAAATCAAACTTTCCTGAACCCATCACAGAGCTGAGGTCCTAACTCAGTAACATGAACTGCTTCCAAAGAGTGACAAGTCCCACCAAAAAAAGTCAAGACACGTGAATTATCTCCCTATAGTAGAGGATGGGAAGAAGAGATGGCTATAGTAAAGACAGAAAGAAGAAAACAGCTTTAAAGATTTAAAAACTCCAATGGCTGAGTGTGGACTTGTGTGGCAGGTTGTTATCACTGGGAACTCAGACACTAGGAGTTCTGCACTCACCCTAAGCGGGCCTGTAACAGGTTTGCAGAAGGAAGATGAGAAGCAGGTCTGGAGACCGGAGAGTGAGCTCCCTCAGTGGTGTAGGCACAAGGCTCTGCCTGCCCCCTGCAACACTGTCTCATCCAACACAAAAGCCTTAAGCTGAAGGAGGACGGCAAGGACCCCTCACTCCGCCCAGGGTCCACTGTTTTGGGGGAGTTCTGTAGAAGCAAGTAGTCATGTACACACGTGAGAGTTGGATCATAAAGATCCAACTGAGATCTTTATGATCTTCAGCTGAGCACTGAAGAATTGATGTTTTTGAATTGTGGTGCTGCAGAAGACTCTTGAGAGTTCCCTGGACTGCAAGGAGATGAAACCAGTCAATCCTAAAGGAAATCAACCCTGAATATTCACTGGAAGGACTAAAGCTAAATGAAGCTGAAGCTCCAATACTTTGGTCAGCTGATGCAGAGAGTCAACTCACTTGAAAAGACCCTTATGCTGGGAAAAAATAAAGGCAAAAGGAGAAGGGACCAGAAGAGGATGAGATGGTTAGATAGCATCACTGATTCAATGGACATGAATTTGGGCAGACTCTGGGAGACAGCGGAGGACAGAGGAGCCTGGCATGCTTTAGTCCATGGAGTCACAAAGATTTGAACACAACTTAGCGACTGAACAACAGCAACAATAGAACCAAGTATGGTCCACCGAAAGGAGGTAGAAGAAACTGTCTTGGCCCAAGACCCTGAACCAATACAAACCAGGGATCTACACGTGAGGAGCACAAGACTCATCCTCCAAGACCTCCCAGGTTCAAGGAGAGGCTAGCTACCGTGCAGGGAGGGGAAGAGACATTGAGAAAGAACCCCCTCAAGCCCTAGGGACACAGGTCCTGCTTAAGACTGAAGCTGGGACTTCCCTGGTGGGACAGTGGATAAGAATCTGCCTGCCAAGGCAGTGGATATGTGTTTCATCCCTGCTCTAGGAAGATCCCACGTGCCACAGAGCAACTAAGCCTGTGCACTACAACCACCTAGCCCATATGCCTAGAGCTGTGCTCTGCAGCAAAAGAAGCAACCCCAGTGAGAAGCCCATGCACCACAATGAAGAGTAGCCCCTGCTCACCACAGCTAGAGAAAGCCCATGCAGAGCAATGAAGACCCAGCGCAGTCAAAAAATAAAAAGAAAGAAGTTAATTAATTTTAAAAATATTGTGCCTCCTTTATTAAAAAAGAAAAAAGACTGAAGCTGCAACTTCAGTAGAACTGGAAACCACCACCACTTCCCCATCATGAGCCCAGCTGCTGCTGCTCCTGCTAAGTCGCTTCAGTCGTGTCCAACTCTGTGCAACCCCATAGACGGCAGCCCACCAGGCTCCCCCGTCCCTGGGATTCTCCAGGCAAGAACACTGGAGTGGGTTGCCACTTCCTTCTCCAATGCACGAAAGTGAAAAGTGAAAGGGAAGACGCTCAGTCGTGTCCGACTCTTAGCGACCCCATGGACTGCAGCCCACCAGGCTCCTCTGTCCATGGGATTTTCCAGGCAAGAGTACTGGAGTGGGGTGCCATTGCCTTCTCCAAGCCCGGCTAGCTCGAGGTAGTAAGTGGTAATAAGTGTGGTAATAAACCACAGTAGTTTACTGCTGAGAGAGGAGCAAGAACACTAGTACAGGCATCGAGTGAATGCTAAAAGCTGCAGGTAAAGTAGAAACACTGGGGAAATCTCTCTGCAGGCCAGATCCCACACTAAGGACGAGGTGGAACAGCTCACCACTGGAGAAATCTGGTAGTACATTAAAAGTAACCATAGAATAAGGAAACAACACAGAAAATCGTAGAAAATCTGCAAGAGACTACCAAATACTACTAGAGTTAATCAACGAATTTGGTAAAGTTGTAGGTTACAAAATTAATATACGGAAATCTGTTGCATTTCTATACACTAACAATCAGCTATCAGAAAGAGATCTTAAGACAATTCCTTTTGCAATCACATCAAAAAGAATAAAATAGGAATAAATCTAGCTAAGCAAGTAAAAGACTTGTTACCAGAAAACTATAAGACACTAATGAAAGAAACTGAAGATGACAGATGGAAAGATATACCTTGGCCATGGATCCAAAGAATTAGCTCAGTTAAAATGAGCACACTACTCAAGGCAGTCTACAAATTCAATACAATCCCTAACAAATTACTAATGGCATTTTTTACAGTAGTGGAATAAATAATCTTAAATTTTGTATGGAAACACAGAAGACTCCAAACAGCTAAAACAATCTTGAGAAAGAAGAACAAAGCTGGAGGTATCACGCTCCCTAAAAATTTCAAACTACACTATAAAGCTACAGTCCTCAAAATGTTATGGTACAAAAACACACAGATCAAACAAACAGAATAGAGAGCCCAGAAATGAACCCACACTTATATGGGCAATTAATCTACAACAAGGGGGCCAAGAATATACAATAGGAAAAAGACAGCCTCTTCAATAAACAATTTTAGGAAAACTGGATAGCTACAGGCAAAAGAATCAAACTGCCAACTTTCTCACACCATATAAAAAATAAATTAAAAATGGATTAAAGTCTTAAATGTAAGACCTGAAACCATAAAACTTCTACAAGAAAACACACACAGTATGGTCTCTGGCCTTAATAACATTTTTTTTTTTTTTTTTTTTGGCTATGTCTCTTCAGCAATGGAAACACCATCAAAAACAAACATATGGGACTACATAAAAACAAAAGCATTTGCACAGCAAAGGAAATTAACAACAAAACAAAAAGGTCTCCTACTGAATGGGAGAAGATATTTTTCAAATGATCCATCTGATAAGGTTAATATCCAAAATATACAAAGAACTCATACAACTAACATAAAAAAAAAAGATTAAAAAATGGGCAGAGAACCTGAATGGACATTTCTCCAAAGAAGACATACAGATGGCCAACAAACACACAAAAAGATGCTCAACATCAATGATCATCAGGGAAACACAAATCAAAACCAAAATTAGACATTACCTCACACCTGTCAGAAGGGCTATTTTCAAAAAATACAACAAGTTATAGCAAGTATTGTCAAGAATATGGAGAAAAGGGAACCCTCATACTCTATTGGTGGAATATATATTAGTGTAGCCACTTAGGAAAACAGCACGGATAGTCCTCAAAAAAATAAAAATAGAGCTATCATATGATCCAGCAATAACTCTTCTAGGTATTTGTCCAAAGAAAATAAAAACACTAATTAGAAAAAATATACACACCCCTATGTAGCATTATTTACACATCCCAGATATGGATGCAACCCAAGTACCCATCAATAGATGAATGAAGTTGTGGTAGATGTATACAATGAAAATTAGCCATAAAAGAGAATGGAATCTTGCCACTTATGACAGTATGGATGACCCAGAGGATATGATTAAGTCAGACAGAGAAAAAGAAACATTGTATGATTTCACTTATATATGGAATCTAAAAAAACAAATGAACAAGCTTAACAAAACAGAAACAGAGTTATTGACACAGAGAACAAAAGGGTGTTTACCAGAAGAGAAGGGACTGGGGAGAAGGAAAGAAATAGGTGAGGTTGATTCAGAGGTACAAACCTACAGCTCCAAGAGAAATATACAATGTGTGGAATATAGTTAATAACTAAGTAATATTTTTGTGGTGACATGTAATAATTAGATTTATTATGGTGATCATTTTGGAATGTATAAAAACACCATTCTGTGGTGTGACAGAAACCAACCCAGGGTTCTAGGTCAACTGGAAGAAGCACAAGCTAGAATCAAGATTGCCGGGAGAAATAGCAATAACCTCAGATATGCAGATGACACCACCCTTATGGCAGAACGTGAAGAGGAACTAAAGAGCCTCTTGATGAAAGTGAAAGAGGAGAGTGAAAAAGTTGGCTTAAAGCTCAACATTCAGAAAACGAAGATCATGGCATCCGGTCCCATCACTTCATGGGAAATAGATGGGGAAACAGTGGAAACAGTGTCAGACTTTATTTTTGGGGCTCCAAAATCACTGCAGATGGTGACTGCAGCCATGAAATTAAAAGACGCTTACTCCTTGGAAGAAAAGTTATGACCAACCTAGATAGCATATTCAAAAGCAGAGACATTACTTTGCCAACAAAGGTCCGTCTAGTCAAGGCTATGGTTTTTCCTGTGGTCATGTACAGATGTGAGAGTTGGACTGTGAAGAAGGCTGAGCACCAAAGAATTGATGCTTTTGAACTGTGGTGTTGGAGAAGACTCTTGAGAGTCCCTTGGACTGCAAGGAGATCCAACCAGTCCATTCTAAAGGAGATCAGCCCTGGGATTTCTTTGGAAGGAATGATGCTAAAGCTGAAACTCCAGTACTTTGGCCACCTCATGCGAAGAGTTGACTCATTGGAAAAGCCTCTGATGCTGGGAGAGATTGGGGGCAGGAGGAAAAGGGGACGACAGAGGATGAGATGGCTGGATGGCATCACTGACTCGATGGACGTGAGTCTGAGTGAACTCCGGGAGTTGGTGATGGACAGGGAGGCCTGGCATGCTGCGATTCACGGGGTCGCAGAGAGTCGGACACGACTGAGCGACTGAACTGAACTGAATGTTTTAAAAACACACAAACATACAAACAAACTCACAAAGAAAGAGATCAGATTTGTAGTTACCAGAGGAAGGGGCGGGGAGGGGAGGGAACTGGAGGAAAGTAGTGAAGAAGCACAATCTCCAGTGATAAGGTGAATACTGGGGATGTCATGGACAACATTACAAGTGCCATTAGCCCTGCTGTATGTTATATACTAAAGTTCCTGAGAGAGCAAATCCTAAGAGTTATCACACACACACACACACACTCACAAACATTTCTATTTCTTTAATTTTGGGTCTATATGAGATGATGGATGTTCACTACACTTACTGTGACAGTCACTTCATGATGTAAGTCAAATCATTATGCTGTACACTATAAACATACAACGCTGTGTGTCGATTATGTCTCAATAAAATTGGAAGAAAAAAAAGAACTTAAAATATACATGTTACTCCATATTACCACCATCCTTCATTTGGAGAGGGAATGTTATAAATCGGACATAATCATTCTCTGGGAATTCGCTCTTTGACATCCTCTTACCCGTTCCTGTAGAAGCTCCACCACCTGCTGGACACAGTCATTTACATCACAGGAGTCTGTTTTCAGCACTAATTCAGGGGCCTCTGGCTTTTCATATTCAGAATCAATCCCAGTGAAACCTATAAAAGGTAACAGATGACAGAGAGGGTGCAAATTAAAATAGGTTTGTTTCTTCAGCGCAAGTCTCTGCTATGCTGAAGTTCATTTTTACACTCCCCTTTAGGTTACAGGGTCATATTACTGAAACTTCTTTCTGGGGAGAAGATTTCTAATTAAACTTTTGTTCCCTCTCTGAACATAAACAGTCGATCCTCCTTATTCGCAGTGATCATATTCAAATGCCACAAACACAGATGTAGTGAATACTAAACCACAGCTCCAAGCAGATACATGGAGGTGGGTTCCTGTGAGCCTCCTGTCACCAAATTTTTATCAACCAATTAATATATAACTTTTAATGTTTATATATATATATATATATATATATAGTTGATTCATTAACACCAAAATAATGGCTACAAGCACCAGAATTCACATCTGAACAAAACTTACTTATCTAACACGTGTATTTTCTCCCCAAGACAGGTCAGTCTTCCTGCAGTTCAAACAACCAGACAACACTTCAGCACCATGCCAAGGTAGAGGAGTGCATTTTAAAAAAGCAAAATCACCAAAAAGCTAAAAAATAAAAGACATGGCACTGAACAGGCCGTGTAAAGCACACTCCTTTGCAGCATGAGAGCTGAAACACAAAGGCGTTGTTCAGACTTGAGCCGGGACCGTGTACTCTGGGTGACTAAAACGCTGCTCCTCTGTGTGTGTTTACAAGCCAAAGCACTGTGGCTACACTGATGTGGGGGTTACAAATAAGCTTGAGTGAGTAGGCACATGTGCAGACCTGGAGTCTTCAAATAATGAAGTCAGACAATACTTCTATCACCTTTCCTTCCCTCTGTTAAGTAAGTGCCTTGTAAGAAGAAACAGGAATGAATACAAAGTGACCCAGAGCATCCAATTTCTCCACAGGGACACAGGACATAGTGCCTAAGCTCTGGGCATACAACCAACCTCATCGAGGTCTTTTTTCCTCTCAGTGAAAAAACTGATGCCAAGTCAATCTGTCCATTATATTCACCAGGATTATCTGCAGCCAAATTAAAGCTCTGCAAGCTTCTTCTGCCACCACAGTCAGTGTTCAAGATCACATTAAGTTAATCAGGATCTATTAACTACTATTGGCTCAAGTAAAACGTAGGTGAGGAATCCTGTTATATCATCAAATACGTTCCACAATCAAATGCAATCAATTTAGGTATTAACCACTATTTGGATTTTCCCTATCATATATGTGCTACTGTGTAACTGCTAGAAGAGAAAGAATACATGTTGCTACCACAGAATGGGCTGACTGAGCTAAACGTATGCTATTCCTGTCTTTCACATTATTCCATACCTAAGTCATTCAGGGCCTATTTGCCTTGGAACACCAATTCCTGGGTTAGAATGGTAAATACGAATTTAAAATCATTACTATTAAGAGGCATAGGCATCAAATGAACCGACTTACAAAACAGAAAGAGACTCACAGGCTTAGAGAACAAAGTTAATGATTGCAGGAGGAGAAGGATAAGGGGAAGGGACAGTTGGGGACTTTGGGATGGACATGTACACTCTGTTATATTTAAAATGGAAAACCAAAAGGACCTACTGTATAGCACAGGGAACTCTGCTCAAAGGTATGCAGCAGCCTCGATGGGAGGGGAGTCTGGGGAAGAATGGATACATGTATCGTGTGTGGCTGAGTCCCTTTGCTGTCCACCTGAAACTACCACAACATTGTTCACTGACTATATTCCAACATAAAATTCAAAGATTTTTTTTTTCTTAAAAAGAGGCATAGGTATCAAAGAAGCTTTGAGATGAACACTATAAGTCTACAACCCACCTATTTCATTCTTTTTCTATCTCATATTCCTAAGTATCACATAAAGTCCCAAGCCCAAGAAGAAATTTTTGCATTACTGATACTTCCAACAGTATCACTGGTAAGTCACAGTAACATAGATCGGGAACAAACAAATCTGGTTATTTAAAACTCTAGTTCATAAGTTCTAATTCTCAAATGTGGCTACAACTTGGAATCACCACGTCCTACCCTCAAGAGATTCTGATTTCACTGGTCTGGGGTTCAGCCTTGGCACTAGATTTTTTAAGTTCTCCTAGGTGATCCTTGTGTGCAGCAAAGCTTGAAGATCACTGTGTTGGGAGGTTTGGTTTAACATTTTAAAAGTCCAGGAAGTTTCCTCCTCCTTAATTTATCCCGTAAGTGATTATAATAAATGTACATTGTGAGGAAAACATTTATATAAGTAGATTATAACTACTTAAGAACTAATCATGAAAATAATCTAGGTATTAAAAGTATCTGACTTAGGCATACACTTACAGTTTAGTAATGCCATATAAAAGCCTGAGGTCCACTGAATGGATGTAATACCACCTGTCCTTGAATTTTTACCATCAAGGATCATTGCTAAGAAACTCTCTAAGCACCATTCTAACAACGAATGATTTCTAAAGACTACCCGGTCAGGAACTCTAATATTATGGCTAACCTAAAATAAATAAATGTGGGTACACTCAAGCACACGGGTATACATTAACCTAAGGAACGTTTTATCAATGCCTAGTCAGAGGAACTAAGAAATACTTGGCAAACAAGCAACACGTAGAAAACTGAACTAATACAAACATACTCCCAGATGCAGAATGCAAACTGCAAGTGACTTAAGCTATTTTGGCTTTGGTCTTATTCAACTTTACATCCCTAGCACCAAACACAAACTTTGCAAATAGACAGTGGAGATCTATGTGCTGAACACATGATTTCTACTCCACCTTCCATACCATCCCACAAGCATTTACTGTGTATGTACTAAGTATTATGCTTTGGGCCATTTGTTGTTGTTCAGTTGCTCAGTCGTGTCCGACTTTTTGTGACCCCGTGGACTACAGCACATCAGGCTTCCCTGTCATTCACCATCTCCCAGTATTTGCTCAAACTCATGTCCATTGAGTTGGTGATGCCATCAAACCATCTCATTCCCTGTTGTCCCCTTCTCCTACCTTCAATCTTTCCCAGCAGCAGGACCTTTTCCAATCAGTAGGCTTTTCACATTAGGCGGCCAAAGGTTTGGAGCTTCAGCATCAGTCCTTCCAATGTATATTCAGGGTTCATTTCCTTTAGGATTGACTGGTTTGATCTCCTTGCTGTCCAAGAGACTCTCAAGAGTATTCACCAGCCCCAGAGTCCAAAGGAATCAATTCTTTGGCACTCAGCCTTTTTTACTGTCCAGCTCTCACATCCATACATGACTAGTAGAAAAACCATAGCTTTGACTATATAGACTTTTGATGGCAAAATAACATCTCTGCATTTTAATATGCTGTCTAGGTTTGTCATTGCTTTTCTTCCAAGGAGCAAGTGTCTTTTAATTTCATGGCTGCAGTCACTGTCTGCAGTGATTCTGGAGCCCAAGAAAATTAAGTCTGTCACCGTTTCCATTGTTTCCCCATCTGTTTGCCATGAAGTAATGGGACCGGATGCTATGATCTTTGTTTTCTGAATGTTGAGTTTTAAGCCAGCTTTTTCACTCTCCTCTTTCACCTTCATCAAGAGGCTCTTTAATTCCTCTTTGCCTTCTTCCATAAGAATGGTGTCATCTGCATATCTGAGATTATTTATATTTCTCCCTGCAATCTTGATTCCAGCTTGTGTTTCATCCAGCCTGGCATTTTGCATGATGTATTCTGTACATAAGTTAAATAAGCAGGGTGACAATAT
>NW_011494961.1:8934676-8965184 GCF_000754665.1 Bison bison bison | reverse complement strand
CTTGACCTGCATGCAGATTTCTCAGGAGGCAGGTAAGGTGGTCTGGTATTCCCATCTCTTGAAGAATTTTCCACAGGTTGTTGTGATCCACACAGTAAAAGCTTTAGCGTAGTCAATGAAGCAGAAGTAGATATTTTTTCTGGAATTCTCTAGCTTTTTTTATGATCCAACGGATGCTGGCAATTTGATCTCTGGTTCCTCTGCCTTTTCTAAATCCAGTTTGTACATGTGGAAGTTCCCAGTTCACATACTATTGAAGCCTCGCTTGAAGGATTTTTTAAAATTAATTAATTTATTTTAATTGGAGGCTAATTACTTTACAATATTATAGTAGTTTTTGCCATACGTTGACATGAATCAGCCATGGGTGTACATGTGTTCCCCATGCTGAACCCCCTCCCACCTTCGCTTGGAGGATTTTGAGCATTACTTTGCCAGCACATGAAATGAGGATAATCGTGTGGTAGTTTGAGCATTCTTTGGCATTGCCTTTCTTTGGGATGGGAATGAAAAGCGACCTTTTCCAGTCCTGTGGCCACTGATGAGTTTTCCATATTTGCTTGCATATTGAGTGCAGCACTTTCACAGCATCATCTTTTAGAATCTGAAATAGCTCAGCTAGAATTCCATCACCTCCACTAGCTTTGTTCATAGTGATGCTTCCTAAGGCTCACTTGACTACACACGCCAGGATGTCTGGCTCTAGGTGAGTGATCACATCATTGTGGTTATCCAGGTCATTATGATCTTTTTTGTATAGTTCTTCTGTATATTCTTGCCACCTCTTCTTAATATCTTCTGCTTCTGTTAGGTCCCTACCATTTCTGTCCTTTATTAAGCCCACTTTTCCATGAAATGTTCCCTAATCTCTAATTTTCTTGAACAGATCTCTAGTCTTTCCCATTCTATTGCTTTCCTCTATTTCTTTGCACTGATCACTTATAAAGGCTTTCTTATCTTTCCTTGCTATTCTCTGAAACTTTACATTCAGATGGGTATATCTTTCCTTTCCTCCTCTGCCTTTCATTTCTCTTCTTTTCTCAGCTATTTGTAAGGCCTCCTCAGACAACCATTTTGCCTTTCTGCATTTCTTTTTCTTCAGGATGGTTTTGATCACCGCCTCCTGTATAATGTCATGAACCTCCATCCATAGTTCTTCAGGAATTCTACCAGATCTAATCCCTTGAATCTATTTGTCACTTTCATCGAATGGTCCAGCGGTTTTCCCTACTTTCTTCAATTTAAGTCTGAATTTTGCAATAAGTTCATGATCTGAGCCACAGTCAACTCCCTGTCTTCTTTTTACTGTCTGTATAGAGCTTTTTCATCTTCAACTACAAAGAATATAATCAATATAATCAATCTGATTTTCATACTGACCATCTGGTGGTATTAATGTGTACAGTCATCTCTTGTGTTGCTGAAGAGGGTGTTTGCTATGACTAGTGCGTTCTCTTAGCAAAACTCTGTTAGTCTTTGCCCTGCTTCATTTTGTACTCCAAGGCCAAGCCAGCTGCTACTCCAGGTTATCTCTTGACTTCCTACTTTTAGGCCATGCTTTGTGCTAAATTCTAATAACACAAAAAATGGTAAAGAGGGTGCTTACTCCAGGTGGGCAGACAAATCTACCTCCCTCACCAATCCATCCTCGCAAAAACAACAAAACCAACTACAGTTAAAATAAGTAAAAGATTGAGACATCAGGATCCTGGACACATCCTTCAGCTTCTCTTTGCAAATCTCTATGACAAACAAACAGAAGTGAACACTGATAATCAACAGAGAGAGCTGTGTGCTCATTCACTGAGTCGTGTCTGACTCTGCAACCCCATGGGCTGTAGCCCACCAGGCTCCTCTGTCAATGGAATTCTCTAGGCAAGAATACTGGAGTGGGTTGCCATGCCCTCCTCCAGGGGTCTTCCCAACCCAGGGATCAAACCCAGGTCTCCCACATTGCAGGCAGATTCTTTACTGTCTGAGCCACCAGGGAAGCCCATGAATACTGGAGTGGGTAGCCTATCCCTTCTCCAAGGGATCTTCCTGACCCAGGAATTGAATCGGGGTCTCCTGCATTGTAGACGGATTCTTTACCAGCTGAGCTACCAGGTAAGCCAGAGGGTGACCTAGAAACTAAATGGATAAACTGGTTCCCTTCCTGTTGTTATCACATTCAGGACTGTTCTCCCTGAGTCAAGAAAGTACAAGCTTCATGGGTCAAACTGAGCTTCCAAGGTGGCAAGACTGGACACGAGCCTGCCCAAGGAACCAAATTCACCACCAGATTCAGTGGAACTCGCCCCAACTGCTAATGCATTCCCAGGCCCAGACAAAAGAGCTTAACAAGCATTTTCCTTCCTGTTCCACCTTTTCCTTTTCAGGGTCAGAAGCTGGTGCCAAAATTTATACTTCATGGAACTCCTGGGAGCTTCTGATAGTCCCAGGCTATCACATATTCCCTGCTGGGAAGGCAAATAAAAGTTACCAGCATGAATTGATCCCAAAGAGTGTAAACTAAATACCTATCTTTGATGCTTTTTTCATGTTGGCCTGCTCTCTCTTACTGTTAATAATAATAACAGACCAGGACTAATGTCAAAGGATGTCTAAAAGATAAATAGAATGATTGGTATCAAAGGCCACAGAGGAACAAGTTCTAAATGTCTCTATGCCAAATTTTCATCAGAGTTGAAACTCTGGGAACAGACTATAAAACTGAAAATATAAGCTGCATGTACTTTGATATGTTAATTCAATCTAATGCAACAATCACACATAGAATGAATTTCAGATCATTCCAAGCAACATGTTATACATAAGAATGAGACATTTTCCTTGCTCTCAAAATGCTTATAATTTAGGCATTTTCCCCATTCACTATGGAATTTCTTACATTTTCACTAGAACAAAGACCACAGAAGTGCTAGGCACCAAATTACACCAATATGTTTCCACCAGCCCCCAAAATCCAAGTCCTCTAAAACCTGTCTTGTGAGTAGGATTTTAACCTGATGGATGATACGGAGTGTACACAGTACTACTACTGGTTAGGCCTGAGAGATCCAACTGTGTAGTAAGACCCACTCACTCTTCTCAAGGAGCTTCAAGTTGTTCGAATACTTTCATCCGTCTCAGATATGGTAAGATGAAATATTTAAGGAAAGACAAATTGGGGAAAAAACGTATTACTTACCTTTAATTTCTCCAGCCCGTGCTTTTTTGTAGAGTCCCTTGACATCCCTCTGTTCACAAACATGCAGGGGAGCATCGACAAACACTTCAAAGAAAGGCAAACTCGCACCCTCATGAATCCGCCTTGCATTGTTGCGATCCTTAGGAAAAAGATGTGCGCAGAAACGTAACAAAGAATAATCACAGGAACCAAGGGTACGATAGTAATAACAAGGACAAGTCAAAGAGCTTTTCGGTTGAGTTAGTGCAAAATGTATTACTCAAAGTTTAATTTATATTTTAAAAATACAAACTGAAAATAAAAACCCAAGAAATCAGGTTAAGAAGCCCATTCTGCACTAAGAATTTTAAAAGGGTTGCTATTCTGAAAATCGGATATATTGGGAAGTTCCAGGAGGCAGAATAAATGCCCCACAAGAACTTTCACCTAAACTTTATGAGGAACGTGAGCCAAAGCTCAGCTCCAATGCAAATGCCATCAGGCCGCTCTTTTAATAACTCACTTAACCTCAGCCTGTGCTGGCCTAAAAGTAACATCACCAGAAATCCATTCAGAACCCTGAGGCTAGTTTATTCTCTTGCCAAATACAAACCCCTGCAGCCACTGCACATCTCTAACACACCCCAAACTTTATTTTTCTGCATGGCTCCTAACCCCCAGCTCTGGTAATTACTTCATCGCCCAGTCTAAAACCTCTCCACTCTGTCTTCTGGAATACTCCGCCCTTTTCAGTGAACTACTACTTCTTTCTGGTCTTAACTAAAACCAAGTTCTCCCTTCAGGCTTCACTCCCCTGCCTGTTCTCAAAGTCAGGCTCCACACTCACTCTATCCATCCAAGGCAGTACCACCATTTTTGCTGTCATTTACCATCATTCTTATGGTCCCTCCACTCAAGCCTACTTCCACTCTTACCAACGGCTACACCTCTGACTTTAAAAAGAAAATCCCCAGACACGAATGCTCTCCATCTCCCCTCTGCCGTATAAATATACCTACATCCCCTCCCGCACTCCTCCTTTCACAGATTCAAAATGCCCTAGCCCACAATGGAATACCACTCAGCCATATAAAAGAATGAGCTTTTGCCATCTGTGGCAGCATGGATGGGCCTGGAGGGCATCATGCTGATGAAACAAGTTTGACAGAGAAAGACTAACACTGTATGGGATCACTTACACGTGGAATCTTAGAAAACACAACCAACTAGTGAATATAACAAAGAAGAAGCCAACTCACAGAGAGAAAAAAATCAGTGATTACCAAAGGGGAGAGGAGGGAAGGGGCAACACAGGGGTGGGGAGTGAGAGAGACAAAACTACTCGGTACAAGATAGGTTCAGGGATGCACTGTACCACACAGGGAATGGAGCCAACATTTTGTAGTAACTGTAAATGGAAAGTAACTTTTAAAATTATACGTTTAAAAAAAATCTCCTTCTGGATAGTTGGGGGGTTGGGGATGGACATGTACACACTGCTATGATTAAAACGGAGAGCAGACAAGGATCACACAGAATTCTGCTCAATGCTGTGTGGTGACCTGGATGGGAGGGGAGTTGGGGGGAGAATGGATACGTGTGTATGTATGGCTGAGTCCCTCTGCTGTTCACCTGAAACTGTCACAACATTGTTAACTGGCTATATCCCAATACAAAATAACAAGTTAAAAAAAAAAATCCCTTCCCTCTAATGAAACTTGCTCAGTCCTCGATTCCTACTTCATCCAGAATCTTCAACCTTCTCTTTCTTCACGGACAACGAACAAGTAAAAGTCACTATTTTCCATTAAAAACAGGTGAACAAACAAATGATACAAAAATCCCCATGGTCATGGGCACTTGCCAGGCCATTCTGCCCACATTTCACACTACTGACCGTCCATACCCCAACAAGGCTGCTCCCTGGTGGATCCCACACAGGCTGCCCAGGGCTCCTTCCACTGCACCCCTCGCTGCAGCACTGGCGGTGCCCACAGCTGATCAGGAGCCCACTGCTCACCCCACACAGTCCTGGAGCACTCTTCTCAACTGCTTTCACAGTGGAAACTACAACATACACACCAACTCTTCAGCCTGAACTCTCTCCATTTCTGAAATTAAACACCCTTTTGAAACTTGCTCATATACACACCCTCCTGGACATCCCCCTTGCTGCTGCTGCTAAGTCGCTTCAGTCATGTCTGACTCTGTGCAACTCCATAGACGGCAGCCCACGAGGCTCCCCCATCCCTGAGATTCTCCAGGCAAGAACACTGGAGTGGGCTGCCATTTCCTTCTCCAATGCATGAAAGTGAAAAGTGAAAGTGAAGTCGCTCAGTCGTGTCCGACTCTCAGCGACCCCATGGACTACAGCCCACCAGGCCCTCCATCCACGGGATTTTCCAGGCAAGAGTACTGGAGTGGGGTGCCATTGCCATGTACCTTGAACATGTCCAAAAACTGAAAGCATTCTCTTTCCTCCCAGGCTCTCCTTCCCACTCATACTGCCCAAATCAAGGGATAAGAACGCTATTCTCCTGGAATCCCCGGAGTTTTCCTGGTTCCTTCCCTTTGCCGTCCCATCTTGTGCATTTTGTCCCAAAGTCCTTCAGATTTTACCTCCAGACATTACACTAATCCACTCCTTGCCTAACTTCTGGTTCCACCTTATTTCTCTTGCCTGGACAAGTGTGACACACTTTTAATCAGTCTACTGGCTTCCAGCTTTGATCTTCTCAAAGGCACACTCTACACTGTACCCAGGATGACAAGATGATGCAAATTCAACCACGTCACTAAACTCTTCAGAGACCCGCCCCCCCCCGCCCCGTCTCAATCGCCATCAGGGTAAAAGCCAAGCTTCTCAGAGTGACAGGACAGGCCTCCTTCACCTGGGCCAACATTCTCAAGTCTTGCATTTGACGTTCTATTGATAATTAATGCCAATCTTTCCACCAGGCTGCTTGGATCTGATGCCTTTGCCATAGCCCCTGCAAACACGCTCACCCCTGTCCTGTGGCTACAGCAGTGCGCTCACTCAGAGTAAGCGCCATGCTAAGTCCTCAGGAACCCTGCCCCACACGTCCAGGCTGGCTGAGGGCCTCGCTTCTCTGAGTTCTCAGTGCTCAGTCACTCAGTAGTGTCCAACTCTTCACAACCCCATGGACCGCAGCTCACCAGGCTCCTCTGTCCATGGGATCTTCCGGGCAAGAACTGGAGTGGGTTGCCATTTCCAACTCCAGGGGATCTTCTGGACCCAGGGATCAAACCCATGTCTCTTGCGTCTCCTGTACTGGCAGGTCGATTCTTTACCACTGTGCCTTCTGGGAAAGTACCCACAATGTACCTCTGTCACAGATCCTAATGTACTGAAATAATTTCACGAGCTTTATGACGTTAGTTTCTGGCACAGCAGCTCAATGGTGATCCTACTATTCCAACTGTCCTTCCAAATGAAGGTGTTCCCAAGTTTCCATCCGTCGCTCTCTTCTCATTCTCTGTACTCTTTTGTTTTTCAGCTTCATCAAGGCTTCAACTAATCGAGTTAATGACTTCCAAAACTATATCTCAACTCTATACAACGTTCCTGAACTCCAGAACACATTTCCAAATAACCCAGTGGTCATCTTCACCTAGCTACGCCACCGACACTTCAAATCTTACCCACCTAAAATGACACGGTTTTCTCCTCCCTTCCTACTCTACATCTTCTAACTCGATCAGATCATCTTCTCTTCAGAAAGCACCCTCCTTCATGTTCACCCCCAATTCAGCAATCAATCCAGGCACGACATCCCACTGACACTACATGCTCAAGAGCTCTCAAATATGCCCCATCTTTTCTATTCCCACGGCCGGTGCCTGAATTCACCCCAAAAGCCTCCTAACTATTCTCCTACCTCTCGACCATTCTCATTCCAGCCTTACAGTGACCTCATAAAAATACACACCCAGAGACACCATTCCCCAGCACAATCTCAGCTCTCCACCACGCCTGGGGCAAAGTCCTGAGCAGTCTGGAGTTTGGCGTGAGACTGCTGCAAATGGCTCGAGCTGCATCTCTCCTCATGTTTATCCTGCAGAGCAGCCAAAACAAACTACCTACAGGTCCCCAGGTGCAATTCCCTCACATGTCCATGCTTTTGTAACTACTGCAGTATCTCCTCTGTCTGAAATAGCTTTCTCCCTCTGGTCTAACTGGTACACTGGGTCACCCTTCGTGACTCACCTCAAGCAACACCACCTCTTTGGATCTTCCACAGCAGTTTTCATATACATACCCAATTGCTTGCCTTAAGATCACATCTCTATGCTCCCACCAAATCACTTACCAACTCCTTAAGGATAAGAATTATCAGGTTTATTTTTACAGCCAAGATGCCCAAGTTCAAGGGGGTGACACAGAAGAATACACATATCCTATATGACTTGGTACAAATATTATCATGGATTTTTGACGTGCTCTAAGCATAATCTTTAGATTTCCACTCATTTCCACTCTCAGCGCTTTTAGGCATGAGATCAACAAAAGTTTTTTTCCATGCTAATGGAAACAACAGGGCCAAAAGAAGCATATTAGCATATACTTCTAGATACCCAGGTCTCAGCTGCTAGCTTTCCAAAGGTATTACTGGCTTTTTCTTTTTCTAAGAACTGCAAAGATTTCCAGAAGGTGCAAGAATATCACCATTATTATATATCACTGTGAAAACTGTTTCTATCCAAGGATTGAGGAACTGTAACAACTCTCATTCTCTTACACATTTCATTAGCTAGGATACTTTAAGCTGATGTATTGACACTGATCCCAATGCTTCAGGAAAATGAAAAGCAGCTAGTCCTCAAAGGGAGAAGGCAATGGCACCCCACTCCAGTACTCTTGCCTGGAAAATCCCATGGATGGAGGAGCCTGGTGGGCTGCAGTCCATGGGGTCGCTAAGAGTCAGACACGACTGAGCAACTTCACTTTCACTTTTCACTTTCATGCATTGGAGAAGGAAATGGCAACCCACTCCAGTGTTCTTGCCTGGAGAATCCCAGGGACGGCAGAGCCTGGTGGGCTGCCATCTATGGGGTCACACAGAGTCGGACACGAGTGAAGCGACTTAGCAGCAGCAGTCCTCAAAGAACCTTTTACAACTCCTGCCACACTTCAATTAAGTGAATCTCTGTGATTAACACTCAATCTCATACTTAATCTATAATCTTTACAGCTTAAACTTTTTTAAAAATCTAAGTAACCCATCCAGATTTATGTTACAATAATAGAATTGTGCTATTACTTATTACACTTACTGCATACTTACTATACATCATCCCTGTGCTGACAGCAGTGAATGCATGAATTACCCAATCCTCAGAGCAACTCTAGCCTGGAAAATTCCATGGGCAGAGGAGCCTGGTGGGGCCACAAAGAGACACAACTGAGTGACTGAGTGCACGCACACACACATGCACAAGCGTATACACACACACACACACACACATATACACACCAATCCTACAAGGTAGGCATTACCCGAGCTTGGAAGGTTAAGTAAATTGGCCAAGGACCTAACAGTAACTGGGAGAGCCGAGATTTCAGTCTCTTGTTTCTGGCTTCTAAGCTGCTATCTTTAACCACTAAGCTATCTCGCCTGATTTTACATACCTGGGCTCCCTAAGAGGCTATGCTATCACTTAACAAATCTCTACTGTGTTCTAAATATCTACTGTGTTCCTCCATCTGGGCTTAGCATCAAGATAATAAAGACAAATCAGACAGAACCTCAGCATCAAGGAGCCAGGGGACTTTAGAGGCAGCAAAGCACAGTGGGCAAGAGCATGGATCCCAGTGACGCTGTCTGGGAGCAAATCCTTGTTCCTCCATGCAGTGTGTGAGCCTGGGTGATTTACATCTCTGTTTCCTCACCTCCACCCTCCTTATTGAGTGATGAGAACTAAGTGAGCTAGTTCACGTGAAAGCACTTTAAAACTGTTATCAGTACACAGTAAGTGTCTAGTAAATGCTGGCTGCTATTATCATCATCATCACTGTTATTACTGCTGCTGCTGCTATTAGCATCATCAACCAAAAAACTGGTATTTATAATAAAACAATGTGACTGCCCTGGTGGTACAGTGGATAAGAATCCATCTGCCAATGTAGGGGACACGGGTTTGATCCCTGGTCCGTAAAGAATCCACGTGGCATGAAGCAACTAAGCCCGTACGTCACAGCTACTAAGACTACACTCCAGGGCCCACGAGCCGAACTAGTGAAACCCACGCACCCTTAAACCCGTACGCCACGACTACTGAGCCCATGTGCTGCAACCACTGAAGCCCATCATCCACCTAGAGCCCGTGCTCCAAAACAGAAGCCACCACCACGAGAAACCTGCATACCACAACGAAGAGGAGTCCCTGCCCACCGCAACCAGAGAAAGCCCGCACAAAGCAACGAACAGCCAGCACAGCCAAAAATTAATTAATTTTTTTTAATGTGTTAGGTACAATACCAAGGGCAACCAAGACAGATACCCTGCAAAGTCTGAGAGGAGGAGATACCCAACCTGAGACTCAGACTGACCAACTGATGCTGAGGTGAGGCGAGGAAAAAGAAGGTGAACGCCTTCTAAGGCAGAGAGAAACGAAATTCTCATGAGGAAAAACAACATGATTTTTCTCAAAGAAATACAAAGATGTGAATTAGTGCTGCTATGGTCTCTGTGAAAAAAATATGATGAAAGATGAGCCTCAGGAATTGTGAGCAAAAAAAGTCCCAACCGGACACATGCTAAGAAATCTAACATTTTCCCTGGTGTTTAATGCATATTGAGTCTTTACTACAGGTTTTATGAACTGAAAAGTCAAACTTGAAATAATTTGGCCATTGACTTGGTCAACAACTTTGGTTATACTTGGTCAACAACTTTAGTTATACTTGGTAGGGGCCAGGGGATGAGTGGGTCACAGCAAGCTTTTCAAAAATGAATTTACTTAGAAAGCTGCAGCACAGAAATGCTGTAGGTTAATTGTTTTAATTTGGATTTAGCCTCAAAGTACATGTCAATGTTTATACTACTTGCTTTTTCTGACACCATATTCTCAATATATGTAATTAGAACCACAATGGTGCAAAAGCCACATACCTGAGTATAAGGTGATATAAAACTTGTGATGCATACTAAGCCAGCATCTGCAAACAGCTTAGCTACTTCTGCGATGCGTCGAACGTTCTCTTCCCTGTCTTCAGGACTAAAGCCAAGATTTTTATTGAGACCTTGACGAATGTTGTCACCATCCAAAGTGTAGCATGGAATACCATGGCAAACCAAGTATTCCTCCAAAGCCATGCTTACTGTGGTCTTTCCTGCTCCAGATAAGCCTAAAAGTGAACAGTCCACAGATTTCAGATAGAAAATTGAGGATAATTACTTAATAATAAATAATTTTAATCACAGGCTTAATTATATTCATTATTCAAAGCAATCTCTTAGTAACATTCTTATCCAATACTTCTCTGTAAGATTTTACTATGTCTTAGCTAGAAAAACATCTATAATTTAAATATAATAAGCATTTATGTTTTAGTAATTCCTATCTAAATGCAAAGGCATCCCAGAAATCACTGAGCTACAAAGGCTTAACCAATCTGAATATTATATTTGGTTGATACAGATATTCACCAAGTCCTCTCGTTACCACTATTCTAAAGCTGCATGCCAATTCTAAAACAAAGTGATATGCCCAAATTACTTCTGGTGAGGGTAGAAAAAGAAAAGACCTAAGTCAGTGAAATAAATATTAGAAAGTGACCTCTAGATCCCAGAATCAACACTTCCCAAAGGCTATCACGATAAAAGTAACTGAGAATCTAATCCATAACATAATTAATCTAGAAAGAAAAGAATATTCTCATTTCACCTTCTTCTACTAATGATGTTTAGTCACTAAATGATGAGAAGTGAAGGAAAAGGAAAGAGTCTATTTATGCACTAATATGTGCCATCTTAGGGAGTATGTTATTACAGAATTCACAAGTAAGACAGTTATGAGACAAGAGATACTGAAACCTCATGTACTGAAACTCTTGACGTGTCAGTATAGAAGGCAAAAAAAGATGATATGTTAAAAGGATCAATATAGCATTAGATGCTTTCTACATTAAAAATGTATATTAACAAGCATAGCAAGTAGTATATTTTGCAACATTGGCCTAAAAGCTTTTTTACAACAGGACATTGCCACTGTCCCATTCACAGGCAGAGTCTATTGTATTTCCCAGCCTTTGAATCTGGGCTGGACTTAGGACTCACCTATAACCAAAAGAATACAGTGAAAATGATGATGCGTGACTTCTAAGACCGGGTCAGAAAAAGCTATTCAGCTTCTCTTTGGATATTTAATTTGAGAGGAGCCAGCTGTTAAACAGGGCTTCCCTGGTGGCTCAGCTATAAAGAATCCACCTGCCAATGCAGGAGGCTCCAGTTCGACCCCTCGGTCAAGAAGATCCCCTGGAGAAAGAAATGGCAACCCCCTCCAGTATTCTTGCCTGGAGAATCCCCTGGACAGAGGAGCCGGGCAGGCTACAGGCCACAGAGTCAGAAAGAATCAGACTCGACTTAGCAACTACACAACAGCTGTTAAATACTCTGAGACCACACGCTGGAGAAATGAGAAGTAGGTGTTCTAGTTGAGAACCCCAGCCAGCTAAGATCCCGGCTGACAAGCAGGACCTACCGTGAAGCTCCTGCAGACACCCGACCAGCTTTACATGACTGGAGCCCAAGCCAGCGCGACTGCAACCAAGCAAGACCCAGAGGGCAACTGCCCAGCAGAGCCCTCCTGACCTCCTTACCCACAGAATGGTGAGCAAATTAAAATGGCTCTTCCTCACCACTAGGTTTGGGGTAACTTGTTACGTATCAACAATAAGTGCACACAGAGGCTGGGGAGACTGGGTTTTTCTGTCCTTTGCTTACTGTTGTTTTAAACAGGGTCTCTGTGCATGCAATTACTTAAACTAAAATGAGGTCACACAGGACCTGGGATGGGCACTAAATCCAGGGACTGGTGTTTTTATAACAAGGCCACATGAAGGCGAAAGCAGACTGCAGTGGTGCACCTACAAGCCAGGGAACGCTAAGGACTGCCAGAAACACCAGGCGCTAGGAGAGGGGCTCGGAGCAGACTGTCCCTCAGAGCCCACAGGAGGAAGCCACCCTGATTTCAGGCCTCCAGCCGCCTCCTAAACTTCTGTTGTCTGAAGCCACTCAGTTTGCAGCAATTTGTTACAGGGGCCCTGGTAAAATAATATACAAATCAACATAAAAATACAAAGAAAGCTGATCTGAAACAAAATCTGAGAAAAGACAGTGTTTCAAGAAAATGGCGTACAAACTTGGACAGGTCTGGTTAAGCTATTGAATTGAAAGAAAAAGAAAGAAGTCATGAATTCTGTATCCAACGATATTGTCAGAAAAAAAAAAACCAAAACACACAATTAACAAGCCTGGTCTGGTGAATGTATATAGAATACTGCCCATGTCAGGGGAATGCATTTTCTTTTCAAATAGACAATTATGAAATTGATAACATCCTAGACCTGAAGTACCAATAAAAAAAAAAAAATCTGATAAACAGTATTTATAAACATCATTAGTGGTAAAATAAAGGGAATATATTAGGTTCAAAAAAAGGAGTACTCAATTTTTTAAAGATCCACCCCAAATTGATCTTTAGATACAACATAATCCCAAACCAAATCCCAACAAGATTTTGGGGGAATTGGTCAAATGGATTACAAAATTCATACAATACAAAGAGCCAAAAAAAAAAAAAAGTCAAGATACTTCCAATGAAGAAGGTAAGAAGACTTACTCCACTGAATTTCAGGACTTTATAAACATACAGTAATTAAAACAGTGTGGTAATAAGAGAGGAATAGACAAGTAAAGTATACCAGTGGAATCGATGAGAGTTCCCAGAAACAAACCCACACGTAAGTGGAAACCTGATCTATGATAGCTGGCACAGCAGATCAAAGAGAAAAAGGATACCCTTATCTATATATTCTCTTAGGATAACTGATTATCTACACGGAAAAAAAAGAAAATGGATCCCTCCCTCACACTACATACAAAAACCAACTGCAGAAGATAAAGAGCCTAAAAAACCAGATACATGACTTTGCTGGCAAAGGTCCTCTAGTCAAAGCTATGGTTTTTCCAGTAGTCATGTACGGATGTGAGAGCTGGACCATGAAGAAGGCTGAGCCCCAAAGAACTGATGCTTTTGAACTGTGGTGCTGGAGAAGACTCTGAGGGTCCACTGAACTGCAAGGAGATCCAACCAGTCCATCCTAAAGGAAACCAGTACTGAATATTCATTGGAAGGCCTGATGCTGAAGCTGAAGCTCCAATACTTTGGCCACCTGATGTGAAGAGCTGACTCACTGGAAAAGACCCTGATGCTGGGAAAGATTGAGGGCAGGAGAAGGGGGCAACAGAAGATGAGATGGTTGGATGGCATCACCGACTCAATGGAGATGAGTTTGATCAAACTCCAGGAGATAGTGAAGGACAGGGAAGCCTGGTGTGCTGTAGTTCATGGGGTCGCAGTCAGACATGAACAACAAAGAGCCTACATGAGAAAAGCAAAACTTCTGAAAGAAAGTATAGGAAAAGTAATAATTCTTCATGAATGCAAAAAAAAAAAAAAAAAAAAAAAAAAAGGAGCAGAAAAAAGTCAGATTAGTCACAACATTTAATAGAAGAAAATGGAGTAATGTTTTAAGAATTCTAAGACAAAGAAAGTAGGAACCAAATACATATTTTACCCAACCAAGTTGTCATAAAAGATGGGTAAGACATTCTCAAACATAAAAACTCAGGCAATTTAGAATCTAACAGAAAGCCATCTTACAAAAATCACTTCAAAAATATATACCATAGAAACGTGACTCAAAGAAAGAGCTCATGAGCAGACGTGCCATAATAAAAGAACTGATGATTAGGTGGTTAAGGGTGAACCAATTTACTTACAGAACTCAAATACAAACAATTATGTATATTTAAGATTTGGAACAGAATATGTTACAAGCATGCTCAGTCGAGTCTGACTCTTTGTGACCCCATGAACTGTAGCCCTCCGGGCGCCTCAGTCCATGGGATTCTCCAGACAAGAATACTGGAGTGGGTAGCCATTTCCTTCTCCAGGCGACCTTCCCAACCCAGGGTCAAACCCACATCTCTTGAATCTCCTGCACTGATAGCCAGATTCTTTACCACTGCACCACCTAGAAAGCCCATTACAAGTCTAGACAATGTAAACATAACAATTTAACATCAATCTCAACTTAAGAATGAGGAGATGGGAAGAATGCAAAAGTGCCACATACAGAAACATATCACCTATTTACAACTGAAACTTTTAATTTATAAAAACAAAACATGAGAATGCTGCTTTTTGGCAATCAGCAAAAATTTTAAGGATGAGTAATATCTATGTTGACAAGACACTGGAAAACAGACCCTTATCTACATTAGGAAAATGCTGCTGCTAAGTCGCTTCAGTTGTGTCCGACTCTGTGCGACCCCATAGACGGCAGCCCACCAGGCTCCCCCGTCCCTGGGATTCTCCAGGCAAGAACACTGGAGTGGGTTGCCATTTCCTTCTCCAGTGCATGAAAGTGAAAAGTGAAAGTGAAGTCAGTAAGTCTAAATTTTAGTGGGTTGTGTGGCTGTTAGAGTAAGTGATGCCATCTTGGGCCAGTACAGTTCCTCCTGTCCTTCCACTGACCCTACTCAGGACTAAATTTCACTTCTCTGTCATCAAGAATTTGCAGTTAATAGATACTGTTCAAAGATCATTAGGTCCAGGATGCCTCTATGCTCTGTTAATTCCCAACAATGGTGAAGACCTTAGCTAACATACTCCTGGTACCCGGAAGACTAGTTATCCATTCATAAATATTGACTTAAGAATGCACTTCCTATGTCCAAGCACGTACTCCCATGCCCTAGGTTAACTATTAAATTGTCCCAGGGGGTCCCTCGGCAGTGCAGGGTGCAGCTGAGAAAGCTTCCAGATCACTGCCAGATCCCACCCAGTGAGTAGGTTACCCTACAATAAACTGATCCATTGACTAATGGAACTGCCTGCCTTGTTATTCAGTCTCAAGATACCTTCTCAATTCAGTAAGCACTCTTCATTCCCTCTGTCCTCCAACATGGGTAAACTGGGAAGATGCACCAAAATTTTAAATCAAACTCCTAGAAGTGAAAAGATCCATCATTTTTAAAACTACCTCCAAAACCTGGATCAATTTACCCTCTCCAAGACAGACTCTAGAAAAATCAACACAAGACTCAATCAGAGGCCAAAGCAGAAAAAGAGTGAGAGAAAATGTGAAATTCTTCATCGCTCATTCTTTCTCCTCATATGGTCTACATTATTAGCATCTTGAAGGCAGAATCCAGTTCTTATTTGCATGCAGAAGTTAACAGAATGTAAAGTAATTCTAAGATGCATTCTGATTTTTCCCATTTAACAGCAATTTTACTAAGAACAAGAGGAATTAGCAAAAGAAAATACGTTATTGCTGAGTAGCTATATTATGATGCTCCAGATACAATAGGACTCAAAAATTTAAATATGCTTATTCCCAGGTCAAGGCTGTCTATAATAAACACTGTTTTTGAAAAACTGGTTGAACTCTCTGGACCATACCTGTTAGCCAAACTGTACAACCACGAAAGCCGCCTCTGGTCCCCACCACTTGTCCTCTCTTGTTTCTGCTGACATGGTGGGCTTGATAGGTGACATTAGTTGCTCTCTGCATCCCCTGGAAAAAAGGGGGGAAAAAAGAAAGAATTTTGGTCTACTTGAGTTCCTTAAAAGGTAAACATATATTCCTTGCAAACATACAGTAACTGCCCCATGTAACATGACAAAAGCAAGGAAAAAAGATGAATACTAACAGCTTTTCCTTTCTTTAGAGTACCTGGCACGGTGTCCAGTTCTTTACATACACCGATTCAGTCTGCTGCTGCTGCTAAGCTGCTTCAGTCGTGTCTGACTCTGTGCGACCCCATAGACGGCAGCCCACCAGGCTCTCCCGTCCCTGGATTCTCCAGGCAAGAACACTGGAGTGGGTTGCCATTTCCTCCTCCAATGCATGAAAGTGAAAAGTGAAAGTGAAGTTGCTCAGTCGTTTCCAACTCTTAGCGACCCCATGGTCTGCAGCCTACCACGCTCCTCCGTCCATGGGATTTTCCAGGCAAGAGTACTAGAGTGGGGTGCCATTGCCTTCTCTGATTTAGTCTGCACAGCTCCCCAAAGATGCAGAAAGTCCTACTACTATGGTTTTCCAGATTAAGGTGTTAAACCTGAGAAAAGTTAAATAACCTGCCCCAGTTCCCATAAATTCTGAATGGTGGACTCCAGAGCCCTGTCTTCTCACTCATTCATTCATTTATTCATTCATTCAACCAGTGGTTCCTGAGGCCATACTTGTACACCAAGTGAACAAAACAGGTTCCCTATCCTCATTGAGCTAATATTCCACTGGGAGACAGACCAATAAAACTTAATTATTAAATCAGAGAGTGACAAGTGCTCTCTGAAAACAGGATAAAACTGGAAAGAGAGATAGGGGGTGACTGCTTCTTTAAACAGGATCATCAGGAAAAGCCTCTTGAGTAGGTAGCATCTGAGCAGATTCCTGAATGAGGTGTGGAAGGGATGTCTGCAGGTATCACGAAATGGGTAATGATAAAAAAAAAAAAAAATGGAATGCAACTGTTGTTCTCTCAAATTTTTTTCTTCTTAAACAAAAAGAGTATAAAATTACATAGGCTTCAAAGGATCTTAATAGACATTTCTCCAAAGAACAAACACAAATGGCAAATAAGCACGTTAAAAGATGTTCTAGCACATTAGCCATCCAAGAAATTAAAATCAAAACCACAATGAGATACCACTGTACACCCACTAGGATGGCTATAATCAAAAAGACAGGCAAGGGGGCTGCCCTGGTGGCTCAGTAGTAAAGAATCCACCTGCCAATGCAGGAGTCACAGGTTCGATCCCTGGTCCAGGAAGATCCCACGTGCTGCAGAGCAACTAAGCCTGTGCACCACAAATACTGACGCCTGTGTGCCTTAGAGCCATGCTCGGCAACAAGAGAAGTCACTGCAATGAGAAGCCCACGCACGGCAGTGAAGAATGGCCCCAGGTCGCCACAACTAGAAAAAAGCCCATAAGCAACGAAGATGTGGCACAATCAAAAATAAATAAGTAAAATAAAATTATTTTTAAAAAGACACGCAATAACAAGTGAAGTTACAGGGAAACTGGAATCCACATATGTTCACTGATGGAAACGTACAGCCACTTTGGAAAAGAGCAAGTCTACAAAACATTACATATGATCACCAAATGATTCCCACTCCCAGATTCATACTCACGAGACGCGAACACAAGTCCACATGAAACTTGTACATATATGCTCTAACAGCATGATTCACAAAAGCCAATGGGTCAAACAACCCCACTGTGCATCACAATAATTAAACAAATTTTTTTTTTTTATTGTATGGTATATCCATATAAGGAAATATTATTTGCTAATAAAAAAGAATGAAGTACTGATACATCCTACAATATGGACAAACCTCAAAAACATTATACTAAGTGAAAGATGCTGGTAACAAAAGCCACATATTGCATAATTCCATTTGTTAATATGTCAACCATCCAGAACAGGAAAATTTAGAGGGATAGAAAGTAGATTAGTGACAGCCTCAGACTGGGATGTTAAGTGCCTTCTAATGGGAACAGGGTTCTTTCCTAGGGTGGTTAAAATGCTCTAAAACTGACTGTGCCGATGGTTGCACAAGTCTGTAAATATACTAAACAGCGTGTATTTACAAATTGTACATTTTAAGCGGGTAAACTGAATGGCAGGCAAATTTATCTCAATAAAGTTGTTTTCTAAAATTGAAAAAAATGAATCATATAGGTTCTGTTTTGCCCTCCCATGGAGCAAAAATATAATTATAGGGTCTTTCCAACAAGTTATGCCTTTGTAAAATAAGTGTCAGCATTCTTTTAATTGGGTGTCTGTATCTGATACTTCGTATAGCTCTTCAACAGTTTTATTCATCATTCATTCAAAGACATTTACTGAAGGCACACTACATGCCTGATATTCTTCTAGCTTCTGATAAAAATACCTATAAAATCACTGTCCTCCTGAGGCCTTTCTAATCCTCCCTGCCAAGACAGGAGTTCTCAAAGCCTGGTCCCTAATCAGCAGCGTTGGCATCTCCTGGGAAATGCTGGTGAAGAATCCACCTGCCAAGTCAGGAGACACAGGTTCGATCTCTAGGTCTGGAATATCCCCTAGAGGAGGAAATGGCAACTCACTCCAGTCTTCTTGCCTGGAAAATTCCATGGACAGTGGAGTCTGACAGGTTACAGTCCATAGGCTCGCAAAGAGTCGGACACCACTGAGTGACTGAACAAGCACGCGTGGGAAATGCCAGACATGCAAATTACCAGAACCGATCCCAGGCAAACTAAGTCAGAAACTTTCGGATGAAGCCCAACGATCGTCATTCTAAAGCCTTCAAGTGACTCCAATGCCAATTCAAGTTTGAGAACCCACTGGAAAAACAGAGGAGGGCAAATACACCAAGATAAATATGGAAAGTATGTAAATTAGAAATAGTATCAAACAGAAGGGGAATGTAAATAAAGCCAAAAATGAGAAGAAGTATCAGAGGAAGGGTGATGTTTAGACAGGGTGGCCAGGGAAGGCTTCAGCCAGAATAAGGCAGTGAAGGTCTCTGAGGACCTCTGAGGGAAGCCCCTTCCAGATGGGGAACAGCAAGCGTAGAGAAAAGCAAGAAGTAACGGGGAGCTCCAGAATGACTGCCGGGGAGCTGGAACAAAGCATCTGAAGTCATTTAAAGCCAGAGCAGCGGCCATGACTGTGTGCTTCCACAGCCACACGAGTGGCTCATGTTGACGCATGAAACAGTCAGAGACAGAGGTCATCAAAACGGGAAACAAACACCCTCCCAGGTATACACACATGGACTTCGAAACGGGACTATTTTTCCATCGAGATCTTCAACTTCCAGATGTATTCTTATCTAAAACTGGCCAGCCGAAAGAAGTGCTGGAGGTTCAGAATCTTTCCTCATCTCCCTGCACAACTGCCGGGGCTACAGGAGAAAGCACCTCTGTCCATCTGCCTCTTACTGTCCATCACCCATTGCCCTTGGGAGTGGGCGGGATCCTCAGGAGCCAAAAGGACCCCTCCCCCACTAACCATCTCATTAACAGATTGTCTTCCAATAATCACGAAGAATACTAATAGGGGTCTCCCATTTCATTTCCATTAAACGGAGGAGGCAGACCTAACTTTCCGGCTCTGCATTTCCAGGATTTTAAACAAAACACGGGATATCAGACAGACATCTGCATCTCTTGGCAAGCAATGGCACCTCTTTCCTGAAGTGTCCAGTTTCAGCTCCCAGCCAGGCAGCCTGGGAGGAGACAGAAGCCGAATCTGCTGAGAGGGGACACAACAGGAACGGGTGGTGGGGGGCGGCACCAGGAAGGTGCTGTCTACACTCGTCAGCTGGCTACACTTGCAAAACCTGTTCCACTTGGTCATCTGGTTTGGGGATGTTTTTCCAAGTTACTTTGCTTTAGGGCAAGAAGAAACCTGTATCTAATGAATTTTAATTCATTTTGGCACCATAAAATACCTTCTGCTTTTCTTTTTAAACTGAGTAGAATGTAAAACAAACAAAAACAAAAAACTGAGAAGCTATAAACTGCAGAGGATATGGCTGACAGAAGATACAGGATAAAAGATTGTTTTAATCACTAGGAAAGTATGCTCCCTCCAGGCCTCTTGCCTCCTATGTTTCAAAAAATTCTGGCAGCCAATATGGCAGCCTGGGTACAAGGAGGCTTACTGTTTATGGATGTTTGATATTTTTCATATTAAAAATTGTTTGGGGAGTGGGGTTTAGAGACTTCTAATAGATGTATAGTTAATTTGGTAATTCTCTCGCATGAGGTATAAGCTTCCATATGCTGGTTATACAAACCTCCAAAAAGATTTGCCACAATCTCCTAATGCCCAGTTTTTCGGAATAAACCAAAGAACATTTTTTAAATCTATTAGAATTGCAAGATGGTAGGTAGATGCCTGAATTTTACTAAAAATCTAAAGGCCACTTCTTTTTTTTTTTTTTTTAAGGAATATAAAACTATTTATTGACCACTGTTCACCAGTATTTACAATAAAGTAAACAATATACAGTTGAATAACATTCTGATTACTACAAAGTTATTGTTTTTCTTGGCTTCTGCTGAACTAGTAACCCAAAATACTGAGAAAATTGAGCCTTCATGTAAGGAATGGATTGGAGTCAAGTCTGAAAAAACATGTAGGTCAAGCGTAGATTAGAAAAGTTTGTTCACTCATTTATTCCTGTAGATAGTAAACTGCCAATATTTAAAAACTATCCGATTAGGTTTCCATGAACAAATCTGAGACATCCCATGTATCACAACCTTTCCTAAATACAGCACAGAGACTTCAATTTCTTGTAAAACAATGGTTCACCAGAAGGAATCATCAAGTGTCCATTTAATTAAGTTTTGCTTTGCTATATTAAAACATACCACTAGGGCCACTTCCCTTCTTTTCCTTTTCCATCCCACTCTAACCAAATCCTGCCTATAATTCTGCTGGGAAAACTTGACATTAGTGACTAAGGGCCAGGAGTGAGTTATTTCCTTCCAACTCTCCACTCCTGTTCTCAGAGTCTTCAATGGCCCAGTTTCTAGCCACAGAACAGCAAAGTCAGGGTAATTCTTTCCCAACAGTCTGGGTGGTTTGAAGTAATATTTGGCTTGGTGCACGTACAATCAGTTAGTCACTATAACATTTACTGCCCATAGGATTTGTTTGTTGTTTTATACTTTTAGGGGTCTCTTTGTATATAGTTTTTACTTTCTCGGGAGAGTTGGTTGGTCAAGCAGGAAGAGTTACAGATTCTTTGTGTTTTTCACAACCCCCAACCTCTTTTCTTGAGCCTAGTCTCCACTCAGTAAAAGTCAGACATAAGGCATGTAAAGTGTGATTTGTGTTCTCTGTATAACTTGCAAATGAACTGATAACTGACAGTCACAGGTTTTAAGAACAGCAGGACTGGGACAATTCATTTCACGAGAATTCCTTCTCTTTCTCTGATTGAGACTAAAGGACTCGATTGGGACTAAATGACTACCAGGCTTATTAACAGGTTAATTAATGTCAGGTGGCCGCTCATATTCGTGGCATATATCTTCTACACCTTCTGCTGCTGTCCTCAACAGCCACACAACTGACCCTGTGCCCCTTTTTTGACCCACCTTAATTTGCCATGGACAGAGGAGCCTGGCAGAGCTACAGTCCATGAAACAGGAGAAGAATTTTACCAACTAAAACAACAACAAAGCAACAACTTCCACATGGGATGTTTTGTTATTCTATCCACCTCCCTAAGGAACAAACTAACGTCTCCCATGATGATATTTAGAGAATTTCAAGGTTTGTGAGTTTATTCCGATTTTATGAGGATCTCTGCATTTTTAAGTCGAATTTGCAAAGGCACAAAGCATATACCAAATAACAGGAGTAATTCTAGACTTCAACATCTATCACATCCCACCATCCATCTTAAACTGACTGCCAAACTGTGTATTCCTCAAAAGGGAATACCTGCAGTGGGCACAGGCACATTTGCTCTACATCCCAACGTACAGTGAATAAACCGGAGAGACAGTGGAGTACCATGTGGACAAACTGAAGAGCACAATGAGAAAAAAGCTTTAGTTCACAGAGTTGCTGATGACTGAAATTAACCTTTTGAACACTAACAAGCCAAACACAAACAGCAAAAGTGAAGCTCATACGTTCCTGGAGGTTAAGAAAACAACTTGTAAAGGCTACACTTAAAACCTTGCTGTCTCAAAGCATGGTGCACAGCAAAACTGGCAGAGAGCTGGCTGCTTGTCAGAAAGTGAATCTCTGGCCATATCCCGGATCTCTTGAATCAGAGCGAAGAAACTGGCATGTTTATTTGATCACTGATTGTCACGCATGCACTCTGCATGTACATTATGGCTTGCCAACTATTCTGTTTTACAGATGAAAGAACATTTAAATATTGACTTAATGGATATTTTTTAATGGAATGGCCCTTGCTGAGGCTACTGCTGCTAAGTCACTTCAGTCGTGTCCGACTCTGTGCGACCCCACAGACGGCAGCCCACCAGGCTCCTCTGTCCCTGGGATTCTCCAGGCAAGAACACTGGAGTGGGTTGCCATTTCTTTCTCCAATGAATGAAAGTGAGAAGTGAAAGTAAGTGAAAGTGAAGTCGCTCAGTCGTGTCCGACTCTCAGCAACCCCATGGACTGCAGCCCACCAGGCTCCTCCATCCATGGGATTTTCCAAGCAAGAGTACTGGAGCGGGGTGCCATCGCCTTCTCCGGGAATGGCCCTTGGGTGACCTCTAATTGGGAAGCCCAGCCATAAGAGATTCCTAAAAAACAGAAATGAGTCTGAGATTACCTACCTGTTGGTTCATTTATTATTTGTTGATTGCTCCCTCCTAGATATGGGAGAAAAATGATCAAGAACATTTCAGGGAAGGACACAAACAATAAACAGATAAAGAAACCTTTATTCTGTGACAGGCCCCTGCCTCCCATCAGTGACACTGGGGCATTCCCTACGTACACGAAGAGGATTTAGAGGCTGGGCAGCCAAAAATATACTAATGTCTACCTCAAACCATCTAAGAGTACACATGAAAATCTGTGCATGAATGTTCACAGGAGCATCATTCATACTAACTAGAGTAGAAGAAACTCAAATGTTCATCTGCTAATGAAGGGTTAAGCAAAATGTGATACATCCATAAAGCATACCACTATATCATCACATAAAGGAACAAAGTATCCACACGCGCTACACTAGAGATGAACCTTGAAAACATTATTCTAAGTTAAAGAAGTCAGACACTAAAGGTGATACATTGTATGATTTCATTCAGAGGAAAGTCTAGAACAGGGAAATCCAGGGACACAACAGTAGATTATTGGTTGTCAGGGGATACAGAGGGGGGAGGAAGAAGGTAGAGGATGACTGCTAATGGCCACAGGGTTTCCTGTGGGGGTGATGCAAATATTCTAAAACTAGATATTGGTTAGTGATGGCTGTAAAACTGTGAATATACTACAGAGCAATGAACTGAACTCTTTTAAACACACGAGAGAGAAAGAGGGCAAGGATGCAAGCATCAGAGAAACTAGAGAGAAGAAGAACAATGGCTGCAGTCATCTCACCCGATTTCTATATAGTGTCCGATCTTTCCACTAGTTTTATCCAGTTAAACCATACTTAGTAGAGGACTGTGTCCTTGGGAAAGGAAATTTCATAGAAAAAATTACCACTTAGGTGAATGCCAAAAACAGAAACAAAAACAAAAGATACAGCCTCTCCATGTGAACTAATTACTCAGTAATATGTTTCAAAACAATTCAGTGGTGGATTGTATGGTTTTGCTGTCAGTATGCTACAGGTAATTGACTCATCTCAGAGCAAAAGACAGGAACATCCAGGCAGGTGGATGAAAAAATGCTAGCATCAGCTGGACTTTGTTTTAAATGACTAGTTTTGCATTTCGGAGTTACATAATTTACTTCCCCTTTTTCTTACTCAAAGCATAGAAAAGGGTTTCTCAACTTCAACATTAAGACTTTTGGACTCTGGCGCTGGTGATAATTCTTTGTTGAGGGGGCTGTTCTTTGTACTGTAGGATTTTTTTAGCAGCATCTCTGGCCTCTGCCCAACACATGTCAGAAGCAACCCTGTCCACATAGACACATAAATGTAACAACAAAAAATGTCTCCAGATATTACCAAACACCCACTGGGAGTGGCAAATCTTTACCTGGTTGAGAATCACTGAAGAAGAAAACTACTTCTTAAAGGTCAATATAGCAGAGCCAAGCTGAGGAAGCTTATTTCACATTCCAACTTTAGAGAAGTCACTGTGTTAAGGGGAGGCTAACTGACAGCTGGGTACCCTGAACAGCAGAACTGTCCAAAACCATGATTCCAAAGTTGCCACCATCTCTCAAAATTTCCTTCCCCAAGGAAGAAAGTAAAAACAAATACACAAATAAGTAGGAAAAAAATGTCAGTAGCCATCCCAGAGTTATTATCTAGACCTGCTCTATCCCATAGAACTTTCTGAGATGATAAAAATGTTCCATACTGCATGGTCCGAAACAGTGGCCACAAGCTTCCTATGAAAATGTAGCGCCTGAAACACAGAATTTTTCATTTGAACTAAATTTAAGTTGCCACAGGTGACTAGTGGCTACCATACTGGACAATGCAGATCTAGATCCTGCCATCCTTCCTGTGCTTGTGGTCAGTCAACAAAGGAGCACACTCTTGGCAGAAGTCCAGCTTTCCTTCTCCTTTAGGCAACTTTTCCAGCAGTGGCTCCCTACCTTCCGGCTCAATACCCGCCCCTGCCCTCAGCCAGGTCCATGCTCTGAAGGAGGAATGTATGGTTTTTCAGATGCTATACTGTTCCACTTCTGCATGCTTATTTCACTTTTGTATCACCTCACTCTTCCTTCAAATCCAGAATGAGCTGTTGGCCTTCTATGAAAGGCTTTAAACAGTATGAGGGACATACTGCTCAGAGAAGGAGAACTGATAAAAGGGAAAAGTATCTCATTCACTTATTTGCTTTTTTATTATTAACTCTCTCCCAGGTAGAATGCAATATCCATGAGAGCCAGGCCCTGTCTGTCTTTTTATGACTGCATCTCCAGCACCTAGGACAAAGGCATACACCAACCAGGTGGTAAATATTTGATGACTTAATAAATAAGAACACCTTAAATTTAACGCCTTAAATAAAATAAGAAGGCCCATTTAAAGCAGCAGCTATAGAGCTTTAAATGTATTAACTGATTTAAACCTTGCTATGACCCTATGAGGTATGCCCTGTTAGCTCCACTACAAGCTAGGTTTTATTATCCACATTGTTACATTTGAAGACATTGAGACACAGAGAAGTTAGGTAACATGCCCAAGATTACACAGATAGTAAGTGACAAAACTGTAATTTGAATCCTACCCCATATGGAGCTTACTCTCTTATATAAGCTGTGCTAAGTTACTAGTAAATTATCTAAGCCTTTTAATACCAGAAGTACCCTAGCTAACTCCGCACCCTAACCTTTATCCCAATCCTGTTATATCAGCAGAAGCTCAGTGTACACACAAAACCTCTGTAATGAAATATGATTACATGGTAACAGCAGAGTGCAACGTAATATGTAATACGGAGGTGCAGAAACAATTCATCCTACACGCTAGAGTGTGTGGACACAGGAGGGCCACACTGTTTTGGTAAAGGCGTCTGAGGCTCTGAAGATTTCCACAGGTCAACAGGCATCAGGGCAGAAGGAAAAGCTTGTGTAAAACCCTGAGAATGTAAGGTATAGAAAGAAAACTGGCGCTGGACATATGGAGTCATAGGAATCTGGGGAGTGGAGGAGAGAGGGGACTGGAACGGCAGACCAGAACGAGACTGAACGCGCTTCCAGTGCGCTAGATCCCAGACTAATCTGCGGGGAGCAAGGGTCCAACTCCACCATAAAGCAGGCTCGAACAAAGGATCTGGGCCAACGTGAGTCTACAAAATGGGTGAGTGACCCCTGGGTCTGAACCGAGGGCCAACTAACACACACTTTGAAGTGTTTTCCAAAGGCAGAGGAAAACCAATCCCAACAGAGAAAGGTTCAAGCAGATGGGGAATGATATTCATTACATCTGATGTTTTGTCAGACTGAGATAAGAGGAGGCTAACAGGGCCCTCTGCATTTTTGATTTTACTATTTTTGTAGGTACATGAAGATACCGCCCTTCTCTCTAAATTCTCTAACTCAAATTTAACCAGCAAATCTTTATTTCCAACCTTCACCTAACTCGATTCCTACTGGCTATCTACATGTTCCTATGGAGGTTTTAAAATGTGGTTAGTCTGAACTGAGATGTGTGCTAAGTGTAAAATATATACTTGTGCATATTTCGTAATAATTTTGTATTGATTATGACAGTACTGAACTCATTTTTATGCTGAGATGACAGTACTTTAGCTACGGGCTTCCCTGTGGCTCAGTGGTAAAGTACCTGTCTGCCAATGAAGGAGAAGCACGTTCAATCCCTGGGTCAGGAAGATTCCCTGGAGAAAGAAATGGCACCCCACTCCAGTACTCTTGCCAGGAAAATCCCATGGACAGAGGAACCTGGCAGGTTACAGTCCATGGGGTTGCAAAGAATTGGACAAAATGGAGCAACTGAGCACACACATCGCCTTGTTCTACAGACTATCTCTACTAAGAATGCCTGTCCCTTACAGAAAGTGAAGTGAAGTCGCTCAGTCGTGTCCGACTCTTAGCAACCCCATGGACTGCAGCCCACCAGGCTCCTCCGTCCATGGCATTTTTCAGGCAAGAGTACTGGAGTAGGTTGCCATTTCCTTCTCCAGGGGATCTTCCTGACCCAGGGATCGAACCCGGGTCTCCCTCATTGTAGGCAGACGCTTTACCATCTGAGCCACCAGGGAAGACCTGTGCAGCATGCTTAATACTGGGTCCACCTCTTACAACCTCTATGATATCTGTGCCTCAGCTTCTTCATCAATAAAATGGAGACACTAACTGGTATTTTCTTGGGCTCCAAAATCACTGCAGATGGTGACTGCAGCCATGAAATTAAAAGACACCTGCTTCTTGGAAGAAAAGCTATGACAAAGCTAGACAGCATATTAAAAAGCAGAGACAAGACTTTGCCAACAAAGGTCCATATAGTCAAAGCTATGGTTTTTCCAGCAGTCATGTACAGATGTGAGAGTTGAACCATAAAGAAGGCTGAGCACTGAAGAATTGATGCTTTTGAACTGTGGTGTTGGAGAAGACTCTTGAGAGAGCAAGGCGATCAAACCAGTCAATCCTAAAGGAAATCAACCCTGAATATACATTGGAAGGACTGATGCTGAAGCTCCAATACTTTGGCCACCTGATGCGAAGAACCTACTCATTGGAAAAGACTCTGATACTGGGAAAGATTGAAGGCAAAAGGAGAAAGTGGTGGCAGAGGATCAGATGGTTCAATGGCATCTCCAACTCAATGGACATCAATGAGTTTGAGCAAACTCTGGGAGATGGTGAAGGACAGGGAAGCTTGCTGCAGTTCACAGAGTCACAAAGAGTCAGACACGACTGGGCAACTGAACAACAATTGGAATAAAGAGAATAAAGCGCTAACACACGTAACACTAAGGCAGTAAGGGCTAACAGACATATAATGCTATATGCCAAACATTGTCCTAAGCATTTTTCACACATTAACTCCTTTAATTTTCACAATATCCCTGTGAGACTATCACTCCCACTTTCTAGAGGAGCAAAGTAGAGGCACAGAAATTAAGTGACTAGCCACAGGTTACACAATGAGTAAACCGTGAAACCCAGGATCAAGTCCAGGCAGTCAGTTCCAGGATCCTTGCTTTAAACCACTGTCTCTCATGATACTCACAGCAGCAGGAGCAGCAGCATAAACCTGTCTGTTCGCCAGGACTTCTTTCTACATGTGGGCTCTGCTGCTGCTAAGTCGCTTCAGTCATGTCCGACTCTGTACGACCCCATAGACGGCAGCCCACCAGGCTCCCCCGTCCCTGGGATTCTCCAGGCAAGAACACTGGAGTGGGTTGCCATTTCCTTCTCCAATGCATGAAAGTGAAAAGTGAAAGGGAAGTCGCTCAGTCGTGTCCGACGCTCAGCGATCTCATGGACTGCAGCCTTCCAGGCTCCTCCATCCATGGGATTTTCCAGGCAAGAGTACTGGAGTGGGGTGCCATTGCCTTCTCCGCATGTGGGCTCTAACAGCATCTAATTTCTTCAGCAGACCAGTCCCTCTGGAATACCAATTTCATCATGTGTTGGGAACTGGAAAGGTGTGTGCATTCTCTACACATGTGGCTATCAGGTGATGTATATGAGAGGGAAAGATGATGGGTGTTCCCTATTGGGGCAAAGAAAGATTTACAAGGCCATAAAATTAAAAATTCTAGCTTCATCAAAAATCTCTCACAGAATCTAGTCTCAACTCAGCAGCCAAACATTAACAACTATATAGCGTAGCCCCAGACTGCTTATTTAATCTTATCTCCAGTCAACAACAGCCCTCCAGAGTATATTAACAGGTCTCTTCATTGTTCCTAGAGTAAATAACAATTGTTATTATTATTTATAGTAGTTATAATATTACAATAAATAATATAAATTATTTTTGTTCCTAGACCTTAGTCATACAGCTTCCCTCTACCTCAAAAACCTAAGCATACTTCTCCACAAAAGTGAAAGTTGCTCAGTTCTGTCCAACTCTTTGCAACCCCATGGACTGTAGTCTGCCAGGCTCCTGTGTCCATGAAATGGGTGGGTAGTCATTCCCTTCTCCAGGGGATCTTCCCAACCCAGGTCTCCCTCATTGCAGGCGGATTACTGTCTGAGCCACCAGGGAAAGCCTCTCTTCCATAAATCCTCTCCAAAACATCCAGACTAAACTAATCTCTCCTCTAAATTGTGATCAAATAACTGGGCCTGTAATGATATATTCATCACCCAGCAAATGCCAACTACAACCCCAACCAGGCCATGACCAGCTGGAAGGCAAGCACCGAGTTCCTCATTTCTCATCTTCTCTGAGGACTTCTACAAAGCACATGCACTTTTTGGCAAGTGGAACAGTAAATGAGTTACAGACCGTGTAGCTGAAATAACCTGTAAATACTCTAATTTAACCAACCCTTTGTCCCTAACCAGGAAATACCTCAGAGTAACAGGAGCAATATCAATAATTGCATAGCAGTGGTATCACTGACCTTTCCAAATCATTACCTTCTTTACTCCTCAAAACTGTCTAGAGAAGTACAGGCTATTATATCTTTAAGTCAGCTGAGGTTTAAAGAAGTCGAGTGTTTTCACTCAGGATCAAACAACTACTAAAGGGCAAAGTTGGAAACAGAGACCAGACTGGTAGTCCAGGGCTCCTTCTCAATGTTCGAATTTACCTTTTATCTCCTCTCCCTCCTTATCACCTAAAGGAAGAGTGAAGTAACTTAGAAGGAGAAAGGAATCAGGGTGAGAATCCTTGGTAACCTCAGAAATGGTAAATTAATGACTTGAAATGAACACTTGTCTGAAATGGCTTTTTTTTTTCTTCGATTCACCAACGGTAATGATGACTTACAAGGCTGAATTTAAACCTCAAGATCTTGCTGTACTGTGAAAAAAAATTTCCATCCAGACTTAAAACCAAGGCCTTTCCGGCCTCCAGAGTTGGGCAACACCTCCCCCACCCTACTCCCACCTCACTTACAAAAGCTTAGCTTATGGCAGTTTCTTAGCAAGAATAATTAAGGAAGGAAGCAACCTTCTGAGGAAGAACATTTCCCCATCAAAGCCAACTGGCAGTCCTTGCTAAACGTTATAAACCATTAGTTTCCCCCTACATTTTAGTTTCCATGTTATTTGTCAAATATTCCAATTTAACACCGAGTCACAAAGAACCTCAGTTCAGGGCAGTCTCAGCTCATGAATGGCCACATTGTTGGGTACTCTCCCTTCATGTTGTAAGTCAGAACTGGAAAGACATGGAGATGGACCCAAACCTGGGCTAACTGCACTGGCAGAGCCAAGAAAAATCAGGAATGCACCAAAGGCGCCGGCCTCCGCTTCCTCTGCAGATCTTCAGGCCACTGGAAGGGATGCGGGCAGCTTCCCCTCGCCGGAGGTTTCAGCAGCCGCCACCTCACTCCCGAAAGATAGTCCTCGAGGTCTCATCCGAGCCGTGGAGCTGGAGAAGCGAGCGTTCTTCCCACGGGCCGTGGTTCCGACTGCCTGCACAGCCCAGCCCGAGACCCCCGCCCCAGCGACGCCACGCCACGCCACCAGGCACCACCCACCGCCCCTGCTGGAAGGCGCCGCGGCCTCGGGTACCCTCCCCGATTCTCCAAGCAGGATGCAGAAGGAGCGGACAGTGGCTCCAAATGGATCTGCAGCCGGAGCCTCTCAGAACCTCCTCCGCACATCTGCTTCGACTCACCCAGTTCTGCGCGTTATTGCTCAGTTTGACTTTCTTGCACAGGCTACCGGGGACCTCCATGGCTACACAGCGCGCGCGGATACCGGGA
>NW_011494961.1:8914245-8934576 GCF_000754665.1 Bison bison bison | reverse complement strand
GCCTCCTCGCGACGGAGCTGACACGCGCTGTCTTACGCACGCGCTCGTGCTCGTGGCTCTGACTACGCGCCGCGTCGGCCGCGCCTCCGAAATGGGTCCGGGGCAGAGGTGTGTGGGGTGGAACGACCAGAGGCAGGAGTTGGGGGCGGGCTTCAGGGCGCGCACCGACGCGAGCGCGCACGACGCTCCTCCCCCTTGATTCTGAGAAGGGGCGGAGCCTGAGAAGGTAGTCGTGGAACTTCCCCGGTCCCTCCCCGGCTCGCACCTTGCGCTGCGCATGCGTGGAGGCTGGAACCCGGTCCCAAGCCTCCACCTAGAGACAAGGTACCAGACTCCCAGCTCTTGGAGGGTTTGGCTCCCTGTTGCTGTTTACTGGAAAGAAGAAGACGTTGACGTGGTCTCCCGCCCCTGTCTTTTCCTGCATAAGCCCGGTCACCAGTTTCCTATCTTCCAAATCTGTGTTCATCTCGGCTTGGGCACATATAAAAAGGAATTTTCCAGCATCTCAAAGAGAAGATTGAACAGCTTATTGTCCACACATTCCGCTTCGTTTTCAAATTCTGCCCAACAATTAAAAAAAAAAGTCAATACACCATCAGTAGTTAACATCTCTTCTGGTTTCTGACAGGTGCCTCCGTCCCCACTAGAAGACATCTCTTGAAGAGATTTCTGTCAGGTACTTCTCACCGGCTAAGTCAAAAAGGGGCATGTATTTTATTAGCTTCTCATGAAATCCTTAGAGGAATGAAATCCAGGCTGAGGAAGAGCCCTTGGTTACCACTAAGTAGAATGCCCATCTGTAGAGGACATTTTCAAACTCACATGAGAATTCCGTGGCTACTTCACCTGAGGATGGGCTGGGGGTGGAGGGAGCTTCCTCTGGGAGTTATCTTCCTTTCCACCTCTGTGGACAGAGGAGCCTGGCGGGCTACAGTCCCTGGGGACGCAAGAGTCGGACTCGACTTAGCGACTAAACCACCACTCTCAGGGCTTTTCCATAGCTGTTTGCCGCGCTTCCCCATAACCCAGTGCCCTCCCCTACAAGCGCACACCAATCCCTAAGACCTGACGTTACTGCCTCTTTGTTGAAGGACAAAAGGAGATGAAAAATGCCCACCAAAGTGAGAAGGTATCTTGCAACTGAAAAAAATGAGACAGGCAGCTCCATGTAGTCAGCGAAAGTGGAAGTCGCTAAGTCCTGTCCGACTCTTTGCAACCCCATGAACTGTAGCCCACCAGGCTCTTCTGTCCATGGAATTCTCCAGGCCAAGAATACTGGAGTGGGTTGCCATTCCCTTCTCCAGGGGATCTTCCAGACCCAGGGATGGAACTGGTTTCCAGCTCTGCAGGCAGATTCTTTACAGTCTGAGTCACCAGGAAAGTCCATGTAATCAACGGAATTGTTTATTATTCAGTAACTTACAGGATGGGATCAGAAGGACTATGATCCAGAGGCATTTGCAGTTGCACTGCATAGGCTGCTGAGGGCCCATTGGGGCAGTTTTATAGTTAGCCAAGGGAATGGGAGTAGTGCTTAGAAACAGGAAGTGCATTCCTAAGTCAAGATTTATATACGGCTAACTAGTCTCCTGGGCTCTGGGAAAATGTCAGCGAAGGTCTTCATCATTGTTCAGGGACTAAGACAGCATAGAGGCCACTGGGTCCTGAAGTGAAAGTGTTAGTCGCTCAGTTGTGTCCAACACTTTGGAACCCCATGGACTGCAGCCCACCAGGCTCCTCTGTCCATGGGATCTCCAAGCAAGAATACTGGAGTTGGTTGCCATTCCCTTCTCTAGGGGATCTTCCTGACCCAGGATCTTCAAACCCGGGTCTTCTGCATTGCAGGCTATCTCTTTACTATTGGAGCCACCAGGGAAGCCACTGGATCCTAATGATTATTAAATAGTATCCATTAACTACAAAGCTCTTGATGACAGTAAAATGATTTACTGCAGAGTACAGTCCTGGGTAGGGTCAGTGGAAGGATAGGAACTTGTACATGCCCAAGTTGGCATCAGTTAAGCTGACAGTCATACATTCTTAATAGTTAGCAAACCAGTCCCCTGTTTATTTACCCTACTGCTACTGTCCTGTGTTAGGCCTTCCCCATATGCAGGAAGAATCACAACTAATCTCTGTAGATAAGCATCTTGTGCTTCTACTGCCCATGCACACCGTTCTTGTCATTGCTATCAGAGTAGTGTCTCTAAAAATTTGATCCTCAAATTGTCGATGGTTCCTTATAGCTTTTTCCTTGGAGATTCTTCGTTTACAGTCTGTACATAGAACTTAATTTCAATGAATTTCTGAACTCTGCCAATAACAGAATGAGTTTGGAAGAGGATCCCAAGCTTCAGATGAAAACACAACACCACATCTGGAATCAGCCATTTCTCTAAGGAGACCCAGGATTCCTGGTTTTCAGAAGCAAATGTTTTTTAGATATCACAATCTAGGCTTCCAGGAGTGTTTAATGCTTTTGAGTTAGTCAATATTTATGGACTTTTTCAGGTAAAATGTATCATAAGTTTACATTGATACTATCAATTCAAATTTATTATTTCAGACATCATGCAAATAAACCTGAAACAACTTGTCAAATCCAAAACAAGGAATTGTCAAAAAAAAAAAACAAAAACCAGTATGATTATGTAAAAAAGACTCAGAAGCCAAACAAAAGAAGCTTTCCTCTGTCAAAATTACCCAATTAGGGACTTCCCTGGTGGTCCAGTGGTGAAGAATCTGCCTCCAGTGCAAGGACACAGGTTCGATCCCTGGTCCAGGAAGATTGCATATGCCTCAGGGCAACTAAACCCATGCACCACATCTACTGAAGCCCAGACACCTAGAGCCCATGTTCCACAACAAAAGAAGCCACCACAGCAAGAAGCCTTCACACTACACCTGGAGCGTAGCCGCCACTCGATGCAACTAAAGAAAGCCTTGCATAACAACAAAGACCCAACACAGCCAAAAATAAATAATTAAAAATAAAATCACACAATCAGAGGACTGAAGGGGGTAAAATCTATAATGTACTGAAACAAATCAAATACGTTCAAATCTAAATGTTCATAATGATAACAATCTAAAAAGAACTCATTGTAATCCTTGGAAGATGCTAATAAACCTACTCATTATTTTGAAAACTGACAAAAGGAAAATATTAAGCATTTGCTAATTGTACCATGCACTAACTGTAAGTCAGGTAATGAAAAAGCTGATGAGAGCAATTTTTTGTTTGTAGACATACAGCTAATAAATTCAGAAAGAAATATAAGTTTGTAATATCATTTTATACCATTAAATGAAATAATATAGACAATGATCATCAATGGCTGCTAAATCATGAAAATAAAGAACATTAGAACTTTTTTGCTTCCTGAAAGTATTAATACCCCCAAGAAAGTCAAATCTGATTCTAATAAAGTCTTCAGGTTACATCAATTTATAGTTAATGCAGAGTAAAGAGGAAAATGTAAAATCAGCATAAATACAATCAGTCGAGTCCAAACTGTGGAAAACTCTACATCATAAATGACCCGACTCTTCAGTAAGTCAATGGTTGGAAAAAATAAATAAGGAAGAACTAAACATTAAAACATAACATGAAAAATAAGCAATTGAAATACATAAACTTACTTGAATACTGCTTCAAACAAAAAAATCTTTTTTAACACAGGAAATTTAAAGAGTCCCTAGACTCTTGATATTAAAGACTTAACTTTTTCTGTTGTGATAAGTGTTGTTATCATTAAAGGAATAATTTTAGAGATACATATTGAAAGATTTACCAATGAAATGGCAATGCCAAAAGTATTCAGGAAACAAAATTGGGCTCCTGGATATTAAAAACAAGATAGCAGGAGTGGAAGAAAGGTGTCGATATCTTTCAGATGCAGAGCAAAAAAAAAAAAAAAACCCAAAAGATGAGAAATATTGAAAGAACAGTCTAGAAATTTTAAGATTCAAATATTAGGAGTTGCAGAAACAGAAAGTTCACCAGAGGAAATAACCAAGAAAATTATTCAACAAAATTTCCTGTCACTGAAGGATTTCAGAGCTTCCCAGAATGTCCAACTAAACGGATAAACATCAAGCACACAAAGCACAGCACTGTGAAATTTCCAAACACTGTTCCCCAGTGCTCTGAAGTTGTTTGGAAATCCTACAAGCTTCCAAGGAGAAGGAGAGTTCACAAACAAAGAATGAGGAGTAAAAATGGACTGAAGCTGGCTCTCCCCACAATGAATGGCTGAGAGAAATACGGCTGGGGTGCTCCTCAGCCCTACAGAGCTGGCAGGGCTGCCTCTCCCACCCCACCTCTGCTGTCTCCCTCATTCACTTAGCAGTTGATAAAAAGCAGACTCCACAGTCTTTTAATGCAGAATTTTTTTTCTCAAGAGGAAAAAAATAGAAACTGAAGCTGTCAAGAAAAACACCAAGAGCTAGAAAACAAATGCTCTAAAACAGAAAGTATTTCCATGAAGAAAAAAAAGAAGAAAAGAAAAAATGTTTCCAACGTAGAATTTGGAATTATCGTACACCCTCTCTTAAAGAAACCTGGGGGATATGCTTCACTTAAATAGAACGAGGAAAAACAAAGCATTCAGAGAATAGGAGCTCCCACACAGGAAACAGCTGGAGGGAATTCTAATGAAGGGAGATCCCGGGATGACCGCTATGGGGTCTAGAGGATAATCATCCAGAAGCTTCTTCATGAAGTTAAAAAATCCTTGGAGAGCTCGGTTTAGGAAGATGAAATTGATAGAGCATCCGATGGGAGTGACATACTGAAAATAATTTAGACAGCTGACATAGTTTGGGATTGCTAAACTGCTGCTAAGTCACTTCAGTCGTGTCCGACTCTGTGTGACCCCATAGATGGCAGCCCACCAGGCTCCCCTGTCCCTGGGATTCTCCAGGCAAGAACACTGGAGTGTGTTGCCATTTCCTTCTCCAGTGCATGAAAGTGAAAAGTGAAAGTGAAGTCGCTCAGTCGTGTCCGACTCTTAGCGACCCCATGGACTACAGCCCACCAGGCTCCTCGGTCCATGGGATTTTCCAGGCAAGAGTACTGGAGTGGCGTGCCATTGCCTTCTCCGAGTTTGGGATTAAATTAGTGATAACTCCTTAGAAAACCAAGTCATCAGAAAAGATAAATTTATTGCATCCTTTCTGTACAAACTGTATTTCAGGGTAATAAAATAATTGATAAGGAAGGGAAAGTTCGTATGGATAGAATTTCGGCTAATAAATGCAGAAGGAATACTGGCATTTTTTTAAAAATCACCATTTTAAACATCTGACCAGGTAAATGATATGACCAGGCAGTAACCATTAGTAACTGATATAAGTGTTAGGTGAAAGATAATGTGATGGCTAATTTTGTGTCAACTTGGCTGGGCCGAGGGGTGCCCATATACTTGGTTAAACATTATTCTGGGTGTGTCTGTGTTTCTGAGTGATATTAACATTTGAATCAGTAAGACAGTAAACTAGGTTGCCGTCCCTAATGTGGGTGATCCTCATCCAGTCAGCTGAAGGCCTGAATAGAACAAAATGATGTTTCTTCTACAACTAAAAGGGAACTCCTCCTGACTTTCTTCCTTGAGTTGAGACGCTGGCCTTTTTCCTGTCTTCAGAATTGAATTGAAACATTGGCTCCTGGGTCTCGAGCTTGCTATTTTTCATGCTGGAATATACACCATCAGCTCTCCTCCTCCTCAGACATTTGGACTTGGTCTGGAACTGCACCATCTGCTGTCCTGGGGCTCCAGCTTACTGACCTCAGATCTTAGGACTTCTAACCATCCATGATCAGGTGAGCCAGTTCCTTATGATAAATATCTATCTGTCTATCCTACTGGTTCTGTTTCTCTGGAGAACCCTGACTAATACAGGTAGGCAAGGGAACTTTATAATGGAGACATGAGCCTGACACCACCTGTAGCCTCCTATCAGTCTTAGCATCTCTAAAATTGAGACAGCAGATATCAGGCACCCTAAAAAGTGATGTAACAGGAAATACCCAGCACTATTGTTTTAGTTTGGATTTTTTAAGAAGCAGGCATGGAAAGACAGATTCAAGTGCAAGTCATTTATTTGGGAAGTTATCCCAGGCAACACCATTGGTGGAGTGATACAGAAACAAGAAGGTAGTCAATAAAGAGTGTGCTATCAAGCATTCATTGTGGGAGACTGGAGCTTATTTTCAGCAGGGAACTCGGAACTTGAACTTCAGAGTTCTGAACTTTGAACTTGTCCTTCAGAGTATATCACCTGAGGGAGAGAGCTAGGGCATTTATACAACTCCCTTCAGTCATTGCTTAAGGACTGCTCCCAGGGAGTAGTCATTCTGGTACTTTTGGATTGCAGTACACCTCAAGAGAGAGGACACTAGTCCCAAAGAAAACTCTTACGGAAAGAGATGGCAGTGTGTTCACAGGTGGAAGTCAAAATAGCCTGTTCCACAGTAGTAAGGGGTGAGTGGATGTAGATGGGCACCAGAAGTGTCTGCTAGAGCCACTTATGAAGTCTTCTTTTTTAAAAAGCATATTTCTATACTATCTCTTTTTTTATGTGAGAATTTTTCTTTTTAAGAAGACAAAAAAAATTTTTTTCAAAGAAAACCATATATATCCACTTAAAAAAAAGAATAGAGAACAAAAAAAAAGAAAAAGAAACTGTCTCTAGAAGAAAAATATCATGCTTGAAAGGAAGACTAATAATAGTTTTACTACATGGGTCAGCTCTAAATCACACGTAGACATAATAATGTAAACTATAAACATAAATATTAACAAAATTGCGCTATGACTAGCTGAAGAGGTCGAGGGGATAAAATTTGTGTGTGTGTGTGTGTGTGTGTGAGAGTGAGTGATGGTGATAGAAGAGGAGAGATAAATCCTCATTTTCCATAGTGAGAGGATAATAGATATTGTGTAAAACATAAAGACCAAGAATAGCAATGTACCTATTGTTTCAAGGGAATTCCAAGGAAATTCACTAAAAGACTTGAGTAGTTGCCTCCAGGGAAGGAAATTGGGGGAGTAGGGGAAGATGACTAAGGATTTGCTCTCTGTTTTAAAATTCCTTAAACGATTATTTGACTCTATTAGGATATATCATTTTGACATATGCATGCAAGAAACGTTTTTTGGAAAGACTGAATTAGAAGTCAAATGAAGTGAGCATGTGAGAACAGCCCTTAAGATGTTTGACTTGAAAAAAGGAGCAGAGACATGGGATATAGTTGAAGGATAGTACAGAATCAAAATAAGATAATTTAAAAAGAAAGGAGAAACTAAATTGTATGCTGATGAGAATGATCCAACAGAGAGAGAGGGGGGGGGGTAACTGATGGATGGAGGTCCTTGTGACTGAGAATCCAGAGTACAAATAAAGATGGACCTTTGATGGACAGTAAGTAATTTATGCAAAATAAGCTAAAAGGAGAAGAGGGGCAGAGATGCCAGTCCATTTGTATAGGTGGTGGGAAGATGAGGGAATTTCCACCGAAGGCTTTTATTTTCTCATTTAGTATGAAGCAAGACTATTAGTGAGAGAGGACCATACTTTAAGAACTATTGCTCTAAGTAATGGGTGGGCATTCCTGAGTATCCATAACTAAGTAATTAACTGAAGACATTAGATCTCTCTTGTAATTTAACTATATATTTCAAATGTCATCAAAACTGAAAAGAAAAAAATTAAATATTTTAAGCTAAACTGAGGAGGTATAAAAGTTAGGAAACCTGGAGCAAAGTGTATTTTAACCCTTTGGGTACACAGGTTCCCTCAGTGAAAGAGTAATAGGTAAGTAAGCTTGGTAATATTGTTAAGTCATTTACCCTGGTGATATCAGAGCATCAGTCTTAGGAGTTCTGGGAGAATTGATGCCACACAAGCCAGAGATAAATGACCATTAGAGTCTCAGTCACCCTCCACATTCCATTGTTAAATCCTTACCAGCTGAGGAACTGGTGTAGTGGTTGAGAAGCAGCCAGGAATGTTTGGTTTCCATCTGGAGGGAATCACCAGAGATTAAGGAAAGTTCCTTTAGAGTCTCTGGGACTTGTGAGAAGATTTCTAATTCATTTGTAGAGTGAACAAAATACTGCTCTGTTTGCCTCTAGTCAAAGCAGTTCCATCTTCTCTATATTTTATTTGTGGAGAAAATACATGAAGATAAGTAAATGTCTTCTCCACCAGAGGGATTTTATTGAATAAAGAAACAAGCCTTAAAGAAACCTTGAATCATCACTTATCAATTTCATCTGAAGCATTTCCTTGTGGCTAACTTTTCTTTTTTCCTTAGGAAAAAGTCCCCAGATAGTGGATTTCATAAGACCAGTTGCTAAAGATTATGTTTTAAAATTGTGGCTTATTCATAATTCAGAGGAGATCTTCGGAGTGAGTGGAAATAACTTGCTAGACATCTAGGTTTTCTACTAAATATATGACTTTGGGTAAATCATGCAAATTCTCGTGGGATGGGGGAGCAGCTGGATATATTTATCTCAAAAGATTCTTCTTCTAAAATTATACTAGGTTAATTTGTGTGTTATCTATACCTGTAAATAATAATTTAATCAAAACCACAAATTGTCTTTAAGTACCTTACGTTCTGTAAAGCATTGTGTTAATAATTTCTGTATGTTAAAGTAGCTAAATAGTGAGTAATAGAATACAGCACCAAACACAGCACAGATATTTTCCCTACATTCTTTCAACATAAATATTGAGATTCATTCATATTATTGGGTGTGTCAGTAGTTCATTCCATTTTATTGATGGTTGGTAGTACTTCATTGTATGTTGTTATGATTGGGTCAAATTGACATTTGTTAAGTGGAACATAGGGTACTGGATGAGTTGTGGCTCAAGTGCAAACAAGGGAAACTGAGACAGAGAAGTTTATTACTCACAGGTCCTGAACAAAGTACATGGCACACCTTGAGGGGCCACACTGGCAGGTCAAGGCAGGGTGCAGCACATGCCTTTCTTAGGGTTTGTGGGTGAGTGTTTTGGGGTCAAGGCTGTGTTGCTTAATTCAGTGAAATGAATGAGGTTTTGGAGAAGGCAATGGCACCCCAATCCAGTACTCTTGCCTGGCAAATCCCATGGATGGAGGAGCCTGGTGGGCTGCAGTCCATGGGGTTGCTAGGAGTCGGACATGACTGAGAGACTTCATTTTCACTTTTCAGTTTCATGCATTGGAGAAGGAAATGGCAACCCACTCCAGTGTTCTTGCCTGGAGAATCCCAGGGACGGGGCAGCCTAGCGGGCTGCCATCTATGGGGTCACACAGAGTCGGACACGACTGAATCGACTTAGCAGCAGCAGCAGCAGCAGCAGTGGGTATTTTGCGCAAAGTCAAGGTCTTCTCTGGCCAGAGGGGACGTCATTTCTCCCGGTGGAGTTCCAGGCACTTTCCCTCTGCTCCTTTCGGAGGGTATTGTTCTGCATCCTACATTAGCTTCCTACTCGCCTGTGCTCAGGTGGACTTCCTGCCACCCGTGAAGCTTTTCACTATGGTAACTCTCTCCTCTCTTGCACTCCACTCCTTGGAGGTTGGATTCCCAGCGCCATTTCCTTAACTCAGGGGAATTCCTGGCCTCTGGGGCTCCCCCTTCCTGCACTGTAGCCTCAAAGCTCTCTCCTAGTTAAGCCAAGGCAATTATAGGCCTTACTTTATTTATTTCCTCATCTCTCAGGAATCACTGCCCTGAATTTCCTGGTATCTACTGTCTGAAAACCATTGTTTCATATATTATCTTGTTGGGTTTTTTAAAACCTGTTTCAGGTGGGATAGTACATCCAGTCTCTGACAATTTATCTGCCCAGAAGGAGGAGTTGCTTGTATGCGGTTACTTCTATAGTCACAACTTCTTTGCCTTTTTTCCTTTCACCGTTTAAATGTACATCCCTGGATGGTGTAATTTAATATTACCAATTTCAAAAGTATTATACATCTCTAAGACTATTTTAGTCTGTAAATTTACTTCTCCATCCTCGTCAATTCCTTACAGTGTCACTACAGGGAAGTGTGGTACTGAACTAAGTAAATTTGGAAAAGAGTAGAATCTGTAAAACCAAAGGCCAAAGGAACTACACATAAGCATTGTACGCTAGTTGATAAAGCCATTCCGTATGAGTGTGTGATGAATAATTCTGATGTTACTGTACATGTACAGTGGAATTAAACAAGTAAATGGGTGGCGCAAAGTGGGAGTCAACTTTCATTACACATAGATCATCGTTGATAGATTCGTGTATGTGCATAAGTGATGTGTGCATAGATGGTTCTTTGCTTTGTCAACTGAGAAAGCTCTAAAGAAACAACACTCCACTCATCATAACAAGTATACCTAACGCCCAGATCTTGGTTTCTTATGCCACTTGCAATAATAGTAACCAGAGTTCCTTGGAATAATAGCTGACCTAAAGACTAGCAAAGAAATATACAAGATGAGCCTGGAGCATATCGTGACAGAAAGTGAGGGAGTACAAAAAACAAAGCAAAACAAACACAGCAAAATACCACATTCATGTCATTCTGTCCAAGGAGCACAAGAGCCAAGTGAAAGAGTTCCCATGGCCAAAGATGGAACAATTTGAGCAGCAGAGCAAAGTAGTATTGGATTATCACAAGTATAAAATAAATATCTGTGAGTCCATATTGATAAATAAATGATTGAATAAATAAATGGGAGAAGAGATATCTCCCATGAAGAAGAATTCCAAATAATTTAAGTCTCAAGGTCAGGGACCATAAATCTTCACTCCTTAAATGTGGGCTGTGCATATCTCCTTCCAGATGTACATTATGGAAATAGAGAGAAAAAAAAAACTTTACAGCTAGTAAGCTTGACAAATGCTACCTCAGTCAGGTAATCAAGATTGACATCAACTGTGATAAGTCATGTTGATGGTTGGTAGTCTTAATGTGATGTGATGTGATGAAAATGACCCTTTACCTCTGTGATCTTCCTCCAAAACCCTTGGCTCCAATTGAATCATGAGAAATACATCAAATTCCAATAGAGGGATAACCTACAAAATACCTAAGCAGTACTCAAAACTGACAAGATAATCAAAAACAGGGAAAGTCTGATGGCCAACAAACACATCAAAAGATGCGTAACATCAATCACTGTTAGAGAAGTGAAAATCAAAGCTACAATGAGGTATCAACTCACACTAGTCAGAATGGCCATCATCAAAAAATGTACAAACAATAAATGTTGAAGAGGGTGTGGAGCAGAGAGAACCCTTTTGTACTGTTGATAGGAATGTAAATTGATGCAGCCAGTATGGAGAAAAGTATGGAGGTAAAAAACTAAAAACTACCATATGACCCAGAAATCCCACTACGGGGCATGTACCCTGAGAAAACCATAGTTCAAAAAGACACATGTACCCCAGTGTTCATTGCAGCACTATTTACAATAGCTAGGACATGGAAGTAGCCTAGATGTCCATCAACAGATGAATGGATAAAGAAGATGTGGCATATATAGACAATGGAATATTATTCAGCCATAAAAAAGTGAAATTGGATTATTTGTCATTATGTGGATGAATGTAGAGTCTGTTATACAGAAAGTAAGTCAGAAAGAGAAAAAGAAATATATATTAATGCATATATATGGAATCTAGAAAAATGGTACAAATGAACCTATTTGCAGGGCGGGAATAGAGATGCAGATATAGAGAACAAACACGTGGACACAGGGGAGGGAGTGGGAAGGGGAGGGGAGGAGGAACTGAGGGCGTAGCACGGACATATACACTGCCATGTGTAAAATAGATTGCCAGTGGGAAGCTGCTGTAGACCACAGGGAGGCTCAGCAGGGAGGAGACATATGTATACTTACAACTGGTCCCTGTTGTTATACAGCAGAAACTAACACAACATCGTAAAGCAATTATATGCCAATGAAAAAAGAAGGAAAGGCTGAGTCACTGTCACAGCCAACAAGAGCCGAAGGAGGACATCTAGGACAGCTAAATGCAGTGTGATATCCTGGATGGGACCCTGGAGCATAGAAAGAAATTAGGCAAAAACTAAGAAAATCTGAATACACTGTGCACTACAGTTAATAATAAAATATCAGTATTTGTTCATTAGCTGTAGCGCCGTACCCTGTAAGGTAAGTGTTAACAATAGGGAAAACTGGGTGTGCGGGTATTTGTGAACTCTCTGTACCATGTACTTAATTTTTCTGTAAATATAAAACTGTTTTAATAAAATGAAAGAATCCTGACACCATAGAGCAAACATGCTTCTTTCTTGTGCTAAATTCCAAATGTGGGGCTTCCTTGACAGTCCAGTGGTTAAGGATCCACCTGCCAGTGCCGGAGAAGGCAATGGCACCCCACTCCAGGACTCTCGCCTGGCAGATCCCATGGACGGAGGAGCCTGATGGGCTGCAGTCCATGGGATCACTAAGAGTTGGACATGACTGAGTGACTTCACTTTCACTTTTCACTTTCATGCATTGGAGAAGGAAATTGCAACCCACTCCAGTGTTCTTGCCTGGAGAATCCCAGGGACGGGGGAGCTTTAGTAACCAACTAAATTTGTCACCAGAGCCCCAGCTTCGCTGGTATCCATGTGCTTTCTGCTTCCACCTGTCACCTCCCTTCCGTAATTAATTTCCTTATTCCTTTCTGGTAGTCAGTGAGGGAAAATAACATGTCCTGAACTGACTTTTCAGTATGTATTTCTGAGACTCTTAATAGAAAAAGTCTCAGTCCCATCTGGTTTCTTTTGTAGCTATTAACCAAAGAGTTTCCTACAACAGTTGAAAAAATTTCCTGAGCAATTCATTTGCCAGCCTCCCCTACCATTCTACTTAATGTTGGTGCCACTGGCAGGAGTCATGCTTCTGGAGGGACATGTTATAGCAGCATTTCTCTCCTGAGATGATTGAATAGAGTGTTTTCTGATTCTGAATAAGATAGCATAATGCCTCGCTTCCTGACATCATGTAGTGGGCTCTTTCAGACAGTAAGACATAGAGACACGCTTGGGCTACCTCAGTTAATGGGGTTTCATTTTAAATATGCGTGGAGAAAGGGAACTAGGAAGTGTTTTCAGCAGCCACACAACCAGGATAATGAAGAAACAGCATCCTAGGGCTCCATATAATGGAAACTCATTTGTTCTCTGCTTCTGCTTCTACTGCTCCTACCCCTAACAACTAACTGACTGATTTTCCCGCATTCAAACCATCCAAGGGACAGGATCTAACTTGGCCTGCCTATCACAACCCAGTTTAGACTACTTTTGGTAAAAGCTCTTGTGCTAGGCTGTAGCACAGTGCTCTTGCTGGCCAGCCTGTAGATAACTGGCTTTGGGTCAGATGCCCATGCGAGTCTACTCACCTGCAACCAGGAGATGGGGGCGTACAGACAAAAGTACAACAATTAATTAGCTCCAACCAGTCCATCCTAAAGGAGATCAGTCTTGGGTGTTCATTGGTAGGACTGATGTTGAAGCTGAAACTCCAATACTTTGGCCACCTGATGCGAAAAGCTGACTCATTTGAAAAGACCCTGATGCTGGGAAAGATTGAGGGCAGGAGGAGAACGGGATGATAGAGGATGAGACGGTTGGATGGCATCACAATGTCCATCACCATGGACATGGGTTTGGTTGGACTCCAGGAGTTGGTGATGGACAGGGAGGCCTGGTGTGCTGAGGTTCATGGGATCACAATTCCTTTGGAAATACCAGTTCTTAGTAATGTTCATGTATGTTTTGAACAAAAAGAGGGGGGGTGGTATGTCCCAGGGTAAATCTCATTCAACAGATATTTATAAGTGATTACTAAGTACCAGGCATGGTTCTATGCACTTAAATGCTTGGAAATGCCAGGTTAAACAAAATCAATATTTTGTATATTGGAAAATCCTTACTGCTTTTCAGTTCAGTTCAGTTCAGTCGCTCAGTCGTGCCCGACTCTTTGCGACCCCATGAATCACAGCACGCCAGGCCTCCCTGTCCATCACCATCTCCCGGAGTTCACTCAAACTCACGTCCATCAAGTCAGTGATGCCATCCAGCCATCTCATCCTCTGTCGTCCCCTGTTCCTCCTGCCCCCAATTCCTCCCAGCATCAGAGTCTTTTCCAATGAGTCAACTCTTCACATGAGGTGGCCAAAGTACTGGAGTTTCAGCTTTAGCATCAGTCCTTCCAAAGAACACCCAGGGCTGATCTCCTTCAGAATGGACTGGTTGGATCTCCTTGCAGTCCAAGGGACTCTCAAGAGTCTTCTCCAACACCACACTTCAAAAGCATCAATTCTTCAGCGCTCAGCTTTCTTCACAGTCCAACTCTCACATCCATACATGACCACAGGAAAAACCATAGCCTTGACTAGATGGACCTTTGTTGGCAAAGTAATGTCTCTGCTTTTCAATATGCTATCTAGGTTGGTCATAACTTTTCTTCCAAGGAGGAAGCGGGTTTTAATTTCATGGCTGCAGTCACCATCTGCTTTTAGGATTCCATTATAAACCCAAGAGAAGGGCTATCATTTGCACTGTCACCTGAAAGGCATTTCTTAAGCTGCAGATAACACAAAGGATGCATCTGGAGAAATATTCAGTTTTGCCCTTGAAGATCCAGGAAATGATATTGTCTAAGGACACATGGACTGATGTAGCTAAACTCCACAGGGTACCTCCACTCCCCTCTGAATCTTCCATCCTAGTACTCACTGCCTGTGTTGTCTCCCGCACTGAATCCGGGCTGACCCTGTGATTTACTTTGGCTAACAGAATGTGGCTGAAGTGACTGTGTATCTGTTCCGGCTTACACCTGGCAACTTAAGAGTCTGGCCACCTTGCCCGAAGAATTACATGGAGACTCACGTGGAGAAGACCAAGGAACCCAGCCAGCAGGGGGAACCAAAGCACCAAATATCTGACCCTACAAGAGCCATTCCAGCCAATCAGTCCAATCTATCCAAGTGACTAATGTGAGTGAAGCAGGCATCCTGCATATTCCAGTCCAGTACTAGTAGTGAAATCAATAAGCCATAGACAAATCTCAATCCACAAATTATGTGAGCTCAGTCGTGTCTGACTCTTTGCCACCCCATGGACTTGTGCCCACCGGGCTTCTCTGTCCATAGGATTCTTCAGGCAAGAATACCAGAATTCTTGAGAATTCTAGAAATTCTCTTTCTGAGGAAAGAATGCCATATCCTCCTCAGGAATGTGAGGCATAACAAAATGGTGGTTGTTTTAAGCCAATAAGTTTTGAAGTAATATTTTAAAAACAATAGATAAACAAAGAAATATATTAAATGTTTTGGAAAAAGTATTGCATAATCTTAACATATTGTGCCTAAACTACATTTGTAAACACATGTGTCTGCTTCAGAAATGACCTATTTTAGAGGAAATACATTATTTATTTATAAATATTTAAATAATTTCACTGTTTACTGAAGGAAAGTTACATGGCTCAGAGTAGCCTGAAGTAAAAACTCCCCTCGCGTTCCTCCCCACCATTCTATGCAAAACAAAGAACTCTCACACCCAAAGAAAAAAATTGGACATCAAGGTTGATTACGCGCAGCTCCCAGCCAGTCCAGCCTCTGGCTGATTTCCAGAATTCCTTGCCCCAGCAGTTTAAGAGATAACTACTCTGAACAACCTTGGAGAAGAACAGGCCCCCTTAAGACAGTAGATTTCCACATATATGTCTATATATACTTACTCTTTTCTTCAGTTAGTGCATCAGCTCACTAATCTGACTGCTGCCCCTTCTTGCCTCATTAAAGGCGATCTGTTCCTGTAAAGTGCAAGTCTCATTCTTTTTCTGAACCTCGCCTTCTCTAACTCCTTTACCCTACATTTACTACAATCATTTGCTTTCACTTCCTTTTGAAGGGGCTTCCCAGGTGGCACTAGTGGTAAAAGAACCCACCAGCTAATGCAGGAGACATAAGAGATGCAGGTTCCATCCCTGAGTCAGGAAGATCCGCCAGGAGGAGGGCATGGCAACCCACTCCAGTATTCTTACCTGGAAAATCCCATGGACAGAGGAGCCTGGTGGGCTACAGTGCATGGAGTCGAAAAGAATCGGACATGACCGAAGTGACTTAGCACGCACGCACTTTTGAAAATAACCACTTTATCAGTAAAAATCACAAGTCAAATACATAAAGGAAGTTATAAAATATTTAATCACAGAGAAGCCAATTTAATTGTGCATATTTCTTATAGAAAACAAAATTAAAATACTTCCATACTATAAGGAACCAAGAAAATTGGATTGAACCTGAGACATCCATTAGTTTTTAATAGGCAAATCTAATTTAAAAGCGTGTGTGCTTATTTTAGGCTGCAACAAATATCAATAGCAATTAGGAAATTATAAATTCATAACATAAATCAAGGTCCTAATTTCAGAGATAGAACATTATCCTGTTATTTACAGGCTTGGGGATACTCAGAATTTGCCCTAAGAATATAAAGTGCTAACCACAGTTAAATACAGTTCTCTTTCTTTCCTCCTCCTCCTCTCCCCTTTCCTTCTGCCCAGCCTTCCCTCGTCCCTAATCCTTTTCTCCCCTGATGTCCAGAATACTAGGTAGGTCACACTAATCTGAGTCTTTGTAAGGTGGTGTTCTGAGAAACACATAGATTCATTTCACGTAAGGTAGTCAGAAGACCAGAAGCTGTGTTGTGTGTGTATGTGTGTGTGTGTTAGTCAGTCAGTTATGTCCGACTTTTGCGACCCCATGGACTGTCAGGCTCCTCTGTCCACGGAATTTTCCATGCAAGAATACTGGAGTGGTTTGCCATTTCCTTCTCCAGGGGATCTTCCTGACCCAGGGATTGAACCATTGAACCATGTCTCCTGTATCTTCTGTATTAATTCTTTACCACTGGGCCACCTGGGAAGACCCTGAACTTTATCCTGCTGGTGCCTTAATCTTGGACTTACCAGCCTCCAGAACCATGAGAGAGAAATGTCTGTTTATCAGCCACTCAGTCTGAGGCATTTCATTACAACCAACTGAACAGACCAAGATGGTACATATGTCTATAGTTTCTCCAGGGCACTCATTTATGTCTCATTTTGTAATTTATGCAGAAAAACAACTCAAGAACTAGATTCTTAATATATCTAGGTACCGTACAGTACCTTTAACAAAAATATTTCCCCCAAAGTACATTAGATTTAAATTAGTGATAATGATCTGTCTACATCAATACAACAGCTGCTCTTAAGTACAGTGGAAACTGATTTATGATTAGAAGAAGAAGGACAGCTAAAACTAGGCACTGAAAGCTAAAAGATGAAACAAAGTGAGGTACTATTGTGATTTGATAGTGCTCATAAATTCTTACAGAAGACAGAGTTGCAAGTCTGCCTGAACTTACGTTACTCCTCTATTAAACATGTGTGTACACCCCAGCATTTAACCTATAATAGTCAGATGTAGGGAAAAAATGGAAAGGTCAAACCTGTAGAGACATATAGGTTAAAAAGAAACAAAATTAATGCAACTAACTCATATGCTGACCTCCAAACACTGGGATGCAAGAAACAGCAAAATATTTCTCTGTTGCATTCAAGAGTAAATCTAGATAAAGCAAAAAATACAGAAAAATATATGCAAGTATGTTCTCTCTCATCAAATCATAAAAAGGTCTCCAAGGGAGAGTTTTACCTAATGAAAATAAAAATAAATGCAAGAAAAGTGTAAGGACTATGGAAATGACAACTAGGTCTCAGAGAAACGTACTAGCAGAGCAACTGGTCCAAGAATCATATTACTGAGATTTTACAGTTGACTCCCTTCATGTGCCTTTTCTGGTTTTCCACTAACACTCTTTCCATGTCTAGACAGCTTCCTGCCTTTTGATCCACCTCCATGTGGCAGAAGTCAGAAGACTCACTCCCTTGGCTCACTCACAACTAGGCTGCAGACATGGAACCTAGGCTTCCCAAGCACACACAACCACAGGAGACATTAAAGCATACATGAGCTATGTGGCAAGGCAGAGCTGCAGGAATTCCATTCTGGGGGCAAAGGTAGCTGCTGAGATGTCATCTCCTGTGGTCAGAAGACGGAAGTCCTGGCATCTCAAGTCCACAGTGAGTGGTGTGCCCTGTACAGTCAAGTTTCACTGAAGCCTTCACTGGCACAATGTGGTGATGTGGTTTGGGCATTGTTTCTGACTGTGTGGCCTCTCAACCTGGCTCTCTAGTCCTCCGAAGATTCTCTGAGCTATCCAACATTCCTTAGGAACTGTCCTTTTTTCTTTTTCTTTACCTATCGAGAGCAGTTTGTTTGCTTTATAAACCAAGAGCCTGAATAATGCATGCACTCCATTCCATTTGCTAGGGCTGCCATAACTAAGTACCCTAGACGGGGTGGCTTAAACAGCAAAAATGTATCTTCTCATATTTCTGGAAGTGAGAAGTTTGAGATCAACCTGTTACCAGGGATGGTTTCTTCTGAGGCTTCTCCCTCGACTTTTAGCTGGCTGTGTTTTTCCTGTGTCTTCACAGGGTCTCGCCAGTAAGTGTTCACACCCAGATTTCCTTTTCTTGTTGGATTAGGGCCCAATCCAATGACCTTCTATTACCTTAATCACCTCTTTGAAGACCTTATCTCTAAATACAGCCACATTCTGGGGTCCTGGGAGTGAGGACTTCAACATATGAATGGGACATGGGGTGGGGTGATGCAACTCAACCCACACACAGTTGTGCTGGTGAGAGGAAAGGGGACCGACAGTTGAGAGAAGAAATTGACCACTACTGAAGTTGATATACACACTCTACCAAGGAAAACGGAACACTGTAATATGTCTATACCTAAGACATGTATGTGCTAAACTTTAGCAAGAAAATAGCACAGGGGACTTCCCTGGTGGTCCAGCGGTCAAGAATCTGCCTTGTGATACAGGGGACTCAGGTTCAATCCCTGGACGGGGAACTGAGATCCCATACGCCAGGGGGCAAATAAGCCCACTCGCAGCAGCTGGAGAACCAGCACACCGCAGTGAAAGACCTCAAGTGCTTCAACCAAGATCTGATGCGGCCAAATAGGTAAATAAATATTGCTTAAAAAGAGCATGACACAGATGTAAAAGGGAACACTGAGCCATTGTTAGGTGAGGTGATCAGTTTAAACCCCAGATCTAGATAATAAAAATAATAAAATTTGGTCAGAATTCTTTGGATAGTTGACTAAACCTTCTACCTAACATTACATGCTGACCCCAGCTCAAGTTCTACTTATTTTAGAAGGAAGTACATAGTATGTGGGTTAAGAGTATGAACACTGGAAACAGCTTCTTGGTTTAGACAAATCAATAACGAGGTTTTGCGACTTACCAAACTCTGTAAACTTTCTGTACCTCAATTTTCTCATGTTTAAAACAGGGGTAACAGTAATTATAGGAGTCAAATATATACTACATGCAAAGCATTTATAATAGCTGGTACTCACTAAGTCCTCAACAGATGGTAACTTTTCATTATCTAAAACAAAAATCCTTCAAAAGTTGTAAATGCACAATACATTTTATTCTTTAAATTTCCCATCCAATACATTTCAAAGACTGCTACTTTTCTACTGCTTCAAAGATTTGACCCTCCGCCTTCTCACATTCTTTATTCTCTCTAAAGGGTCTTAAGCTGCTGCTGCTAAGTTGCTTCAGTCGTGTCCAACTCTGTGTGACCCCAGAGACAGCAGCCCACCAGGCTCCCCTGTCCCTGGGATTCTCCAGGCAAGAACACTGGAGTGGGTTGCCATTTCCTTCTCCAATGCATGAAAGTGAAAAGTGAAAATGAAGTCGCTTAGTCGTGTCCAACCCTCAGCGACCCCATGGACTGCAGGCCACCAGGCTCCTCCATCCATGGGATTTTCCAGGCAAGAGTACTGGAGTGGGTTGCCATTGCTTTCTAAAGGGTCTTATGCATTTGCCGTTTTCTCTGCTCATTGTCTATCCTGATTTATTGCTGTCTTTACATGTATGTATACACATCTTTAGTAACCTTCTCTTTTCTCTCCTTAATTTTAAAAACTTCTCAGTTACCTCAGAAAACTCTCTTGATCTCTGGCTCCAATTTCAAAGAGTCACTATATTTTGAAATAATATGTTTCAGTTCAGTTCAGTTCAGTTGCTCAGTCGTGTCCGACTCTTTGCAACCCCATGAATCACAGCATGCCAGCCCTCCCTGTCCATCACCATCTCCCGGAGTTCACTCAAACTCACGTCCATCAAGTCAGTGATGCCATCCAGCCATCTCATCCTCTGTCATCCCCTTCTCCTCCTGCCCCTGT
>NW_011494961.1:8902086-8914105 GCF_000754665.1 Bison bison bison | reverse complement strand
CAATTCTTCAGCGCTCAGCCTTCTTCACAGTCCAACTCTCACATCCATACATGACCACTGGAAAAACCATAGCCTTGACTAGACAGACCTTTGTTGGCAAAGTAGTGTCTCTGCTTTTCAATATGCTATCTAGGTTGGTCATAACTTTCCTTCCAAGGAGTAAGCTTCTTTTAATTTCATGGCTGCAATCACCATCTGCAGTGATTTTGGAGCCCCCCAAAATAAAGTCTGACACTGTTTCCACTGTTTCCCCATCTATTTCCCATGAAGTGATGGGACCAGATTACACTAATTTTGTGGGGCCAATTCTAAAAGTGAACACTAGATGGCAACATTCCTATATTGTGCTGTTTTCCCAGGACAGTTTCTGACCATGGCAAATGTTGAGAGCCTCAAAATGGAACTGCATGATTCTTTGTTTGCCTGTTTGTTTTAAAAATCAAATAAGACTTTGGATCTTTTCATAAAGGATCTCTGTAGTGGCTCATTCTTGAAAACAGAGTATTCTTTTTATATCTTTTATGATCACTAATCTTCACCTTTTTGAAAATTTTGTTTTTTTCCTTAAAATAACATAAATATAAATTGTCTATTTATTCATTGTATTGTATTATGCTTATGGCATATTAAATAGATGTAGTTCTTTGATATATCTAATATATTTTTATTTACTTTTATAGAGATTCAGAAATTATATTTTACATAATACACATAAAAGAAGAAAAAAAATTTTTTTTTTTACTTTCTTCATGTTTTCCTTTGGAAATTTGAGCTCAGGGACTGTAAAATAATACCTGAGAATTTCCTGATAGTGCGGATGAAGGAGAGCAGAGATATGTTTCTTTGAAAAGGGAATTATATAACTCTTCTAAATTTCCTTAGGAAATTAAAATGTTAACTGAGAAATTATCTCTGGTAAAATGAAAAATTTATTAAATAAAAATACATTTATTGTAGTTAAGACAAGGAGTTTTAAATACAAAAGATTATTTATGACTCCAAGATAAAAATAGACAAAGAATATGAAAAATGAACTAAAGAAGATGTACAGAAAGCCAATTACTATATGAGAGAGTTGAAAATCACTAGCATTAAAAAACAAAAAAGCAAAAATAACATTTTATTTTGCCAAAAACGCGATCTGGGGTTTTTTTCTCCTCGATCCCTGGGTTGGGAGGATCCCATGGAGGAGGGCATGGCAACCCACTCCAGTATTCTTGCCTGGAGAGTCCTCATGGACAGAGGAGCCTGGGAGGCTTCAGTCCATGGGCTGGCAGAGTTGGACACGACGCAGCTACTAAGCACAGCACAGCACACAGTGAGTATAGTTAAAAACTTGCATTCAAATCCCAGCTAAAAAATCTACCTACCTATGCGACCTTGGCCAAAATTTTTGACCTCTCTCTCTGTTGCAGTTTCCTATTCCATAAAATGGGGTTAATCAGTAGAATGAGACTTAAATGAGCTAATGAAAGTAAAGTTCTTAAAAGAGTACTTGGTTGAAAAAATACTTTGGGTAAACTAAGTTAAAATACTTTATTAAAATTTTTAAAGAGAGTATCTGGCACATATGGGCTTAGCTAATTATTTAACAGCTATGTTAGCACTATTTAAATGTGACTAGTATAACTGTTCGGAGAAGGCAATGGCACCCCACTCCAGTACTCTTGCCTGGCAAATCCCATGGACAGAGGAGCCTGGTGGGCTGCCGTCTGTGGGGTCGCACAGAGTTGGACACGACTGAAGCAACTTAGCAGCAGCAGTATAACTGTTACAACTTGACTGGAGAATGGAGATTGGGTATAGAATGTTTACAGAAATAAACAATAGAATTTTTAAAATTATAATAGAATTAAAGATGAGTGGGTAAAATAAGACTAATATGAATAACCTGATCTGAAAAAGAAGCAAAAGAATTTTTTAGAAATGCAATCATCAAAAAAAAAAACTAAGGCACTAAACAGGTTAAACATATATAGAAATAAATTCAGATACATCAATAATTATCATAACATAAATGAATTAAATTTACCAGTTAAATGACTGTACAACTGTGTTTTTAAAAATCCAGCTAAATACTGTTTGGAAGAAAGGGACATAAAGCATAAGGACATATGAAGGCTGAAAGTAAAAGTAAGTGAAAAGACATATGTGGTAGATGGTAACCAGAAGAAAGCTTGATGGCATGTTAGCATTTAAATAGGAGGGGTTTTTTTTGGTTTTGGGGGAGTAGGTGGGGTGGGGAGGGTTGTTTTGTTTTGTTGCTGCAAAAAGCTTTACTGTTTCCATTCGGTCCAAGGCTTGGAAGAGGGCTCCAGGGTGGTGAAAAAGTGGCCTAGTGCCTGCAGAGAGAGGCTTCAGGCGGAAGCCCTGACACCAGATCAGATCAGATCAGATCAGTCGCTCAGTCATGTCCGACTCTTTGCGACCCCATGAATCGCAGCATGCCAGGCCTCCCTGTCCATCACCATCTCCTCCTCAAAGGCTGCTGGGCTTCCAAGGCTCCTTCCGACTAGTCATGCTGGATGGTGAGCCTTTGGAAGAGACACTCAGCCAGCCCAGCCTGGGGACCAGTCCACCATTGGAAGTTAGTCAGGAGATTGCCCATCTTCTCCGTGAGTTTCACTTCCTCATCTAGGAAGTGGCTCTCCAGGAAGTCACAGAGGTGGGGGTCTGCATGGGCAGATACTAAGAGGGCCTGGTTCAGTTTCTTCTCCATGAGAATGCAGCTTCCACAGTGTCCTGGGTTTTACCCCACTCAACTTGAGATGGCTTCTGTACATCCTGGAAAAAGGTGCAGCCGCTGCCCTCGTTTTTCCTTTTCAAGAGAGGCTCAGCACCCTAATTCTTCTCAGCCAATTCCCTGAAACTGTGGCCCATGCCCTCCAGAGTTATGCTGTTGTGGTGGAAATAGAAGCCCCGTGGGGTAGGTGTAAGAGGCTGGCCAATGCAAGGTGACCAGGAAGTTGAAGGCAGCCTCGACCTTGGTGGAATAATTCTGAGGAATCTTGGAGTTCATGGTTAATCGGTAATAAGGAGCTAAGCTCAAAAATTGGTGTTGGCTGGTCCCAGAGGTCGAGGATGGCCGAGTGGCTGGTTCTAAAGTTGCACTTGGAAGAGAAGCTGGAAGGTGGTCAGAGGCTGGAGCAAGGGACATCCCGGGGTCTGTTGCATCAAACACTCTGAAGCAAGAGACAGATTGGCAGGACCACTGAGCGCACTGTCTTGAAATAGGCTTCATGACCAAAACTATAAAAGCCAAAACCAAAAACTAAAAACATCATCAAGGAAGACTGAGTTCATCAAGAAGCTGCAGCGATTTTAATTTTGCATGCATCTGAGCAAAAACCGTCAAATTTTCTAAGTAACTGTTGTTGTTCAGTCGCTCAGTTGTATCTGATTCTTTGTGACCCCATGGACTGCAGCCACCAGGCTTCCCTGTCCTTCACGATTTTCCAGAGTTTGTTCAAACTCATGTCCATTGAATCAGTGATACCATCCAACTATCTCATCCTCTGTCATCTCCTTCTCCTGCCTTCTATCTTTCCTACCATCAGGGTCTTTTCCAATGAGTTGGCTCTTCACATCAGGTGGCCAAAGTATTGGAGCCTCAGCATCAGTCCTTCCAATGAATATTCAGGACTGATTTACTTTAGAATGGACTGGTTGGATCTCCTTGCAATCCAAGGGACTCTCAAGAGTCTTCTCCAGCACCATAGTTTGAAGGCATCAATTCTTCAGCACTCAGCCTTTTTTATTGTCCAGCTCTCACTTCTGTACATGCCTACTGGAAAAACCATAGTTTTGACTAAACAGACCTTTCTCAGCCAAGTAATGGCTCTGCTTTTTAGTACACTGTCTAGGTTTGTTATAATTTTTCTTCCAAGGAGTAAGCATCTTTTAATTTCATGGCTGCAGTCACCATCTGCAGTGATTTTGGAGCCCCCCAAAATAAAGTCTATGACTATTTCCATTGTTTCCCCATCTATTTGCCATGAAGTGATGGGACCAGATGCCATGATCTTAGTTTTTTGAATGTTGAGTTTTAAGCCAGCTTTTTCACTCTCCTCTTTTACCTTCATCAAGAGGATCTTTAGTTCCTCTTCACTTTCTGCCATAAGGGTGGTATCATCTGTGGATCTGAGATTATTGATATTTCTCCCAGCAATCTTTATTCAAGCTTGTGCTTCATTCAAAAATTACAGGAAAAAACTAATAAATGTATCATGTAATGGAAGATTTCTGTGTCATTTGCTCATTTTATTTAATAAATGTTCTCAGGTGTCTGCATGCTAGGAACTTTTCTATTCATGAAAATATGACTGTGAATGAGACATAAGAATCCTTTTGAAGTTTACTATACTGGAAAGACAGAGTGAAATATACAAATAAATACAGTAAAATCCTGTGAAAATACACACAGGATATGATGAATTCTGAGATGATAGAACGGATGATTTGTTCCTCACCACCACCGAATCCTGCAGATGGTACAAAAGAAGAGTGACGTTCTTATTCTGGGGTTGGGGAATGGAAAATGACAGCGGGTAGAGGGAGGAGCCTGGCAGGAAAATAGCGCAAAACCCAGAAGGCAGGTGGAGTTTGACTCCTGCTAGCTCAGCGACCTCCCAACTCAATATTCCCAAACTGGGCCAACAAAACTTTTGCCATCTAGCCGGCAATTTCCTGGAATCACTGGAGCTGCCCTCAAGTCAACGGCAGACCCTGAATCCTTCCCATCAGGACAAACTGGAGAGAACAAGCGCCGCTAGATGGCGCCAGACTACAGCGGGGACCAGGATGGGTTTTGGAGAGCAGGACTGGGCAGGGTCTCCTACCCATTTTATTAACCTCACGCTGAAAGACACACAGGAAATCAAAGACAAAAAGACTGGAACGGAAGACCTAGGACTACACTATTTCTCAAAGGATGTGATAATCTATGTAAAAAATGGAGAACTTTGCTTATTAAAAGTAATAAGAATATACCATAAGATTAATATGTAAGATTCAACTGCACTTCTGTAAAATTTAACAAGTATTCAGAAAACGCTTCTATAACAATATACACATCAGTTCAGTTCAGTTCAGTCACTCAGTCGTGTCCGACTCTTTGCGACCCCATGAACTGCAGCGCGCCAGGCCTCCGTGTCCATCACCAACTCCCGGAGTTCACCCAAACCCATGTCCATTGAGTCGGTGATGCCATCCAGCCATCTCATCCCCTTCTCCTCCTGCCCCCAATCCCTCCAAGCATCAGAGTCTTTTCCAATGAGTCAACTCTTCGCATGCGGTGGCCAAAGTGCTGGAGTTTCAGCTTTAGCACCAGTCCTTCCAGTGAACACCCAGGACTGATCTCCACATAGAAAACATAATTTAGAAAGAGATTGTATTTAAATAGCTCAAAAATAGACATCTAAATTAAACTTAATAAAAGATGTACAAGGTCTGTACAGAAAAAATATATATATTAAGCATTATTAAAAGACACTCAGAAGATCTAAGTAAATGGAGAAATATATTCATGGACACAAAGGCTGAATTTTTTAAAGTGATTCTCCCCCAGTTGATGTGCAGAATTAACATAATCTTGATCAAAATATCAAGAGAGGTTTTGTGAAACATTACAGCTGACTCTGATATTTATATGGAAAAGGAAGAAAACCCAAGGCACTTTTCAATTTTTATTGAAGGAGAAACTTGGTGAAACAGACACTGAAACAATTGAAACTAATGGTGAGACCATAGTAATTGAGATAATGTTGTTTTGATACAGAGAAGGAAAAAAGGTCACTGAACAAAAGGGAGAGCCCAAAAGACCCAAGAATATATGGAAACCTGGTACGTGACAGAGGTGACAATGCTGATCAGTGATGAACTGAGAACTGAGAGTAAATAAATAGGTGAGTTTCTTTTGGTAATAAATAAACAGGGAAGAAGGAAAAATTCTCCCTTTTAGAGGAATCTCGTGTAGAAGGAATGAAGAGATAGCAAATGACCATTTAGCAACTATTACAGAAAAGGCAGAGGAACCAGAGATCAAATTGCCAACGTCTGTTGGATCATCGAAAAAGCAAGAGAGTTCCAGAAAAACATCTACTTCTGCTTTATTGACTATGCCAAAGCCTTTGACTGTGTGGACCACAACAAACTCTGGAAAATTCTTAAAGAGATGAGAATACCTGACCACCTGACCTGCCTCTTGAGAAATCTGTATTCAGGTTAGGAAGCAACAGTTAGAACTGGACATGGAACAACAGACTGGTTGCAAATAGGAAAAGGAGTACGTCAAGGCTGTACATTGTCACCCTGCTTATTTAACTTATATGCAGAGTACATCATGAGAAATGCTGGGCTGGATGAACTGCAAGCTGGAATCAGGATTGCTGGGAGAAATCTCAATAACCTCAGATATGTAGATGACACCACCCTTATGGCAGAAAGTGAAGAAGAACTAAAGAGCCTCTTGATGAAAGTAAAAGAGAAGGGTGAAAAAGTTGGCTTAAAGCTCAACATTCAGAAAATGAAGATCATGGCATCTGGTCCCATCGCTTCATGGGAAATAGATGGGGAAACAGTGGAAACAGTGACAGACTTTTTTTCTTTGGGCTCTAAAATCACTGCAGATGGTGACTGCAGCCATGAAATTAAAAGATGCTTGCTCCTTGGAAGAAAAGTTATGACCAACCTTGACAGCATATTAAAATGCAGAGACATTACTAGACCAACAAAGGTCAGTCTAGTCAAAGCTATGGTTTTTCCAGTAATCATGTATGGATGTGAGAGTTGGACTATAAAGAAAGCTGAGCGCCAAAGAACTGATGCTTTTGAGCTGTGGTGTTGGAAAAGACTCTAGAGAATCCCTTGGACTGCAAGGAGATCCAACCAGTCCATACTAAAGGAAATCTCTCCTGAATATTCATTGGAAGGACTGATGCTGAAGCTGAAACTCCAATACTTTGGCCACCTGATGTGAAGAACTGACTCATTAGAATAGACCCTGATGCTGGGAAAGATTGAAGGCAGTAGAAGGGGATGACAGAGGATGAAATGGTTGGATGGCATCACCGACTCAACGGACATGAGTTTGAGTAAACTCTGGGAGTTGGTGATGGACAGGGAGGCCTGGTGTGCTGCAGTCCATGGGGTAGCAAAGAGTCGGATACGACTGAGTGACTGAACTGAACTGACAGTAAAAATTGATTCAGACAAAAGTGTCAATGGATGTCAAAGCTATTAGGTTGAAATTTGATTAATAAGATAGCTACACAGTCTCAAAGTATCTCTCTACAAATCACTTATTAATTACAAAGGGGGAAATAGTGCTTTTAGAGATGGTAAACCTGGAAGGTATCACCATAACCAAGTAATCAAAGTTGACATTACCAAAAATAGAGAATAATGACACAGTATGCTTCCTGAGCGTTATGTGGAAAAGGACACAACCTCACTCATAATATTCCTGCTAAAAAAGTTATTAACTAAGTCTAATTGTGAAGAAACATTCTGTGAAGAAAATCACGAAGAAACACCACATTGATGGAGAGTCTACAAAATAATCGACCTGAACTGTTTGAGTATGTCAGGGTCAAAAAACACAAAGACTGACTGGGGAAGTGAGACTGAAGAGATAATTCCGCTAAGTACAATATGTGATCCTGGACTGGGGGGATCCTGGACTAGATCCTATGGTGGGGGGATGGGCTTGGGGGTGGAGTAGTGAAACGGAGCAGAACCCTATGGTCCTTGCCCCCCACCCCGTGTCCTCTGCGTGCCTTTTGTCTGTGGAAAACTAGTCAAAGAATAAGTTTAATCAGAGAAATGAGAAACACAGGAAAAAAAGGGAAACAGTCAGTTCAGTTCAGTCACTCAGTAGTGTCCGACTCCTTGCGACCCACAGCACGCCAGGCCTCCCTGTCCATCACCAACTCCCGGAGTTCACTCAAACTCACGTCCATTGAGTTGGTGATGCCATCCAGCCATCTCATCCTCTGTCGTCCCCTTTTCCTTCTGCCCCCAATCCCTCCCAGCATCTGAGTCTTTTCCAATGACTCAACTCTTCGAATAAGGTGGCCAAAGTACTGGAGTTTCAGCCTTAGCATCATTCCTTCCAAAGAAATCCCAGGGCTGATCTCCTTCACAATGGACTGGTTGGATCTCCTTGCAGTCCAAGGGACTCTCAAGAGTCTTCTCCAACACCACACTTCAAAAGCATCAATTCTTTGGCACTCAGCTTTCTTCACAGTCCAACTCTCACATCCATACATGACCACTGGAAAAACCATAGCCTTGACTAGATGGACCTTTGTTGGCAAAGTAATGTCTCTGCTTTTCAATATGCTATCTAGGTTGGTCATAACTTTCCTTCCAAGGAGTGTCTTTTAAACAGTCAAAGGAGACCAAAGAATAATCACGTAGTCATTAAGCATAGTCAGGAACCTTTAGCTCTTTCCCAAGGACTGTAGATAATATTCTGAGCCATATCCTGTGAGCTGTCATAGATACCAAAACACCGAGTGGAAGAAGTTAACTATTTGATGACCAGACTATATCCACGACAGAAGCTGCCACAATTCTGAGAATCGGCCTCAAAGAAATGGGAACAAATGGACCCTGGAACTGAAGATTAACTGTACCTGAAACAGTCGAGGTGACGCTGGTCAGACCACTGATGACCAGTTGGAAGATGACTGTCAGAGCTGACTGTGCTGTTTCTGCATGTAGCCCTCCCCGCTCTTTGGTCTAAGCATCTCTTGCCCCAGGGGGCAGGGCGGGGGAGAGTTAGTCTTTGGACAGATGTTCGCCACCATCCTCCCCAGTTGCTGGCATCTGAAATAAAGCAATTTTTCCTTTCCACCAACTTGGCCTGTTTATTGCTTTTGAGTGATGAGCAGTCAGACCCCAAAGACTCCTCTTTTGCTAACAGCAGAGTGGCTTGTTGTTGTTTAGTCACGAAGTCGTGTCCGACTTTTTTGTGACCACGAGGATTGTAGCCTACCAGTGAATTGTAGCTCAGTTGGTAAAGAATCTGCCTGCAATGCAGGAGACCTGGGTTTGATTCCTGGGTTGGGAAGATCCCCTGGAGAAGGAAATGGCCATCCACTCCAGTATTCTTGCCTGGAGAATCCCATGGACAGAGGAGCCTGGCAGGCTACAGTCCATGGGGTCGCAAAAGTCAGACACAAATTAACAACTAAACCACCACCGTCAGGATCCTCTGTCCACGGGATTCCCCAAGCAAGAATACTGGAGAGGGTGGCCATTTCCTTCTCCAGGGGATCTTCCCAACATCTCCTGCATTGGCAGGCAGATTCTTTATCACTGAAGCACCAGGGTAGCCCAGGATGGCTACAAAGGATATTTATTAGAATAACTGGTGAAAGTTGAAAATGGGCTATAGGTTAAACATAGCAATGCATCAGTGTTAAATTTTCCAGTTTTGATAACTGGATGTCCTTGTTTTAGAAAATATATACCCAAGTATTTAGAGGCAAAAAGGTATAATATCTACTAACTTATTCTCAAATGGTTCGGAAATGACAACAATAACCATGTGCACAGAGACACAAAATGAGAAAACAAATGTGGTAAATGATGACTGTTGAGTTTAGTGAAGGGTATGCAGAAATGTCTGGCAATATTCTTTAATCTTCTCTGTGTTTTAAATTATTTTTAAATAAAATGTTTAAAAATAGCAAGGAAAAAGTAAGTAGAAAACTGGAAACAGTGGTAGCGTTTGTGAGTAGTGGGAGAGGCCTGAGGGTGGGGAAGGGAAGAACACATAGGTAGATGCAACAGTACTGATGATGTGCTAGTCCCCAAACTAGATGATGAGCTCGTGGACATCCATTTTATTACGTACCTTTAACGATTAGGTATACATATGTATATTGTATACTTTGGCCACCTAAGGCGAAGAGCTGATTAATTTGAAAAGACCCTGATGCTGGGAAAGATTGGGGGCAGGAGGAGAAGGGGATGACAGAGGATGAGATGGTTGAATGGCATCACCGACTCAACGGACATGAGTTTGAGTGAGCTCCGGGAGTTGGCAATGGACAAGGAGGCCTGGTATGCTGCAGTCCATGGGGTTGCCAAGAGTCTGACATGACTGAGCGACTGAACTGAACTGATACATTATGTACTTTTGTACATGTAAAATATTATACTTTAAAAGATGATAAAAGAAAGAACAAAGAAAAAGATAGTAAGGCACGAATCATGCAATCTGATGAGCTGTGTGTCCTCAAGTATGTTTCTTTTCCTCTCTGAGGTTGTCCTCACCTACAGAAAGGGAATAAAAGATCTACTGTGTAGCTGTGTTGTAAAGCACTTGGCAGTGAGCGCTCATTAAGTGGCAGCTGCTGTTGTTATTTTCTCTGATAGAGATAAGGGGCATACACCTACAGAGATAAAGCCTGATTAAAGTAATAGAAGTTTGAAATAATCTTTGGGATCAGTTGGTGAGGAAGTTATCCAGGGAGTAAAACTGAGCTAATGTTGGAAATCATTAAGTAGTTTTAGAGCCAATGAGCTTTGTCTATTTTTTCCAAGCTGTACTCCATGATCAGGAAGACTTGGAGAAAAACGTATTTATGCTGGAAGGTGTAGAGGAAGGTCAACAAAGCAGAAAGGCTGCTGAGAGTGAGGCAGATAGCATCCTGCCTAGGCTATAAGTTAAGTTACTTCAGTCGTGTCTGACTCTGTGCGACCCAATAGACGGCAGCCCACCAGGCTCCCCCGTCCCTGGGATTCTCCAGGCAAGAACACCGGAGTGGGTTGCCATTTCCTCCTCCAATGCATGAAAGTGAAAATTGAAAGTGAAGTCGCTCAGTCGTGCCTGACTCTTAGTGACCCCATGGACTGCAGCCTACCCGGCTCCTCGGTCCATGGGATTTTCCAGGCAAGAGTACTGGAGTGGGTTGCCATTGCCTTCTCCATCCTGCCTAGGCTATAGCCTTCTATTATATAAAGTTTTGGAAAATGAGACACAATTTGGAAGAACTAGAAGATATAAAGTGAGCTGATAATTTACTAGATTAACTGGAGACTATATGAAGAATTCCTAGCAGAATAATGATTTTCCAGTCCAGAATAAGGACATCCATTTCTATCTTTTATGTATCAAATAAAAAATCACTCTAACATGATATATGTACACTAAGTTAGACAGATGCCCTCATAGTTTACCTACATTTGATATATGAGAGCCTTTAACAAATTGCAACAAAAGAAAAAAGGGAGCAAATATGTACTGAGCTCCCACTTCATTCAAAGATAGCTCTGCTGTAAGGGTTATAATTGAGGATTTGCTATTAGCTAGTGCATGATTGATTGAAATTTTCATTTTTCCCGTATTATTTGCTTTCTGAGTATATACACACAGGTAATTTTGGTGTATCATGCATGAAACTAAACTCAAAAAGTATGAACACTAGAGCAAATTTAATGCTTATACATTGAAAGTGTGAAAGTGGAAATTGCTCAGTCATGCCTGACTCTTTACAGTCCATGCAGTTCTCCAGGCCAGAATACTGGAGTGGGTGGGTGTTCCCTTCTCCAGAGCATCTTCCCAACCCAGGGATCAAACCCAGGTCTGCACTGCAGGCGGATTCTTTACCAGCTGAGCCACCAGGGCATTACTAACAGTCAATTCAGTGAAGAAAAGAAATAATATCAGTAGTCTGGCATCTCAAATGTCAAATGTTTTTCCATATAGATAGTATACAGAAAAATCTGTCACCCTAAGTACTAGAAATGCTGCTGAAGAACCACTATACTAGCTGTTGGTGTATGGGAAATACTTTTGTTTTCTTCCTTCAGTGTTTATTTCTTAAATATGAATTATTTATATTATATATCAACTATTATCACCTTATTTTATATAAACATAATATATATTAATGGCACCCCACTCCAGTACTCTTGCCTGGAAAATCCCATGGATGGAGGAGCCTGGTAGGCTGCAGTCTGTGGGGTCGCTAGAGTCGGACACGACTGAGCGACTTCACTTTCACTT
>NW_011494961.1:8895934-8901986 GCF_000754665.1 Bison bison bison | reverse complement strand
GGTCCATGGGGTCGCTAGAGTCAGACATGACTGAGCGACTTCATTTTCACTTTTCACTTTCATGCATTGGAGAAGGAAATGGCAACCCACTCCAGTGTTCTTGCCTGGAGAATCCCAGGGACGGGGAAGCCTGGTGGGCTGCCGTCTATGGGGTCGCACAGAGTCAGACACGACTGAAGCGACTTAGCAGTAGCAGCAGCAGCATTATTATCTATTATTTATTCTTTCCTTTATTGCTTCCTATACTAAATGCACAGACAATTTCAGAGGTGAAGGCAGGTATATGTGATATTAAGTTAGAGATTTTAAAAGAAATTTATTATAAAATTTTGGAGTTATATGTATATAAATAGGTAACCCCAACCATTGTCTTGTTCTGACTTTGACAGTTTCACATCATGCAGTCACTATATTCTCCAAAAATAGAATTACATAGAGAAGTTATAACAATTAATGTGAGCTTCCTGAGAAATGCAGTTTTAGAGGAACTGAAGAATATGGGGAGGAATGATACTTGCAAACCTAGGAATGTTGTATTTGAGTCAATATAACAAACTAGTTATGAGGAGGCACCAGTGAAATGAAAAGATCTTAAAGAGAATGATCTTTCTGGTCCAGGAAGATCCCACATGCCTCGGGGGCAAGTAAGTTCACAACTACAAGAGGAGACACCGCAATGAGAAGCCTGCGCACCTGAGCAGAGAGCAGCCTCTGCTCGCCGCAACTGGAGAAAGCCCTTGCACAGCAATAAAGACCCAGTGCAGCCAATAATAAATAAATAGTTTTTCCAAAAAAAAAAAAAAAAAGAGTGGGATGACTCGATTCATGACATATTTCTGCCAAAACTATCTTTGAAAAAATAAGTTTCATAAAGAATAAGAGAAAATAATACACTACTATCACAGGCTTTAAAATATAAATGGGGATTTCTGATTCCATATGATAAATTGAATGGATGTATCACTTCCATTCTCTCCTGAATTCCTATTAAAATGATAGCAACAGGTTTTGTAGGATGGAAAGCTGATGAATTGGGAGAGTAGACAAAATTGAACCTAATTTCTTCCAAAAAGGAGGAAAAACCAAACTCAGGAACTTGGTTGTACAGAAAGACAGTGAGGCACAGATCTGGAATTCAGAGAATCGTTTGAAAGTCTATACATGAGGCAGTTAGACCCCAAAAAGCCTCTTCCAAAACCTCAGACATGAGATTAATTCCTTCAGAACATGAATCAAAAAGGTTCTGAGCTTGAGGAGAGAAACGTTCAGAAAAGCTCAAGGGGAGCCAAGGGGCTGAAAATAGGTGGATTAAGTGGAAGTTTGTGTATTTATGGGAGAAACACACAATCACCCTTTCACCAGCCCTGTTTCCCCTTCCAGATCCTCAAATCCCTGTAGCCAGGCACAAGACTTGAGGGTCTCTACATAGAAACTGAGTGACCCCTGAGAATATTCTGCAAATTCAAGGCCGTCGTCAGGCGTGAGAGTCTCAAATAAACATACACATCATGAACTATGACTAGAAAGCAACCATTCAAGATTGGAGCAGGAGAACAAAAGTTTTTGGAAATAAATTCAAAATGGAACTCAGATTATTTGACAAGTATTGGGCCATATTTAGAAAAATTATTTGGAAGACTACCAAATGAATAACTGATACAACTGTTGACTCCAGGGGAAATGAAAAGAAGCATAATCATGGTACACTGCTAGTTTCAGCAGTGAAATATGCGTAGACAGTCAAAGTAATGTAAACACATAATAAAATCTAGCCAAATCTGTGATCTGATTATATTGGGAGGTTGGAGGGGAAAAAAAGTAAGTTGATCATATAAGAGAGCTAAACCCTTACTTACCAATGTGTAAAGTCAATAGACCATGTATTGCTATTGCTAAATTGCTAAGTTGCTTCAGTCGTGTCCAACTCTGTGCGATCCCATAGATTGCAGCGCACCAGGCTCCCCCGTCCCTGGGATTCTCCAGGCAAGAACACTGGAGTGGGTTGCCATTTCCTTCTCCAATGCATGAAAGCGAAAAGTGAAAGTGAAGTCATTCAGTCGTGTCCAAGTCCTAGCAACCCCATGGACTGCAGTCCACTGCTCCTCCATCCATGGGATTTTCCAGGCAAGGGTACTGGAGTGGGGTGCCAAGACCATGTATAAATAGATATAATAAATTATATCAGCATAAACATGTAATTCTCATGTATAAAAATAAATACCACAAGACACAGGGGAGATTAGAAATAGGGAGTGAGACTGGCCACAGGAAGAGTTTTTAAAAATTATAAAAAATAGCAACCCACTCCAGTACTCTTGCCTGGAAAATCCCATGGATGGAGGAACCTGGTAGGCTACAGTCCATGGGGTCGCAAAGAGTCAGACACGACTGAACAACTTCACTTTCACTTTTCACTTTCATGCATTGGAGAAGGAACTGGCAACCCACTCCAGTGTTCTTGCCTGGAGAATCCCAGGAACGGAGGTGCCTAGTGGGCTGCCGTCTATGTGGTCCCACAGAGTCAGACACGATTGAAGCGACTTACCAGCAGCAGCAGCAGCATAACTATCTATTGTAGCCCATTATTTTGATTATACTATCAAATAGTAGCTTATACATGAGCTTATATTCTGTGTTTTTCAACAATGTTTAATCCATGATTTCATTTGATAAGCAAACAAAAACCATGTATTGTTTTTAATATTATTTGGAGATTGAAATGAAGCAAACTTTGTGGCTAAAAACAATTTAAAGCAATAAGACAAAAATAAAGTTCATAGGTTAATAAAAAAAATAAAGCAATGAGACAAAATACTGTTTTGTTTTCAAACTGCACATACTCCTTGCCTCTTCCACAGAATGGGATAAGAACATGCCTCCCAATCCTGGTAAAAATAACAGTTGTTCACTCTTTTTCATTTCCTGGCTAAGGATCTTAAAGTTTCTCCTTATTTCAATCAATCCAATTTAATGTATTCAATCCAAACTCATTGTTTCCTGGCTTTCCAAGCCTGTCCTCCTCTCCCCTAGAGGCTAGATTTCTACCTATCTAGCCTTATTTTCCATTTCATCACAATAAGCACCTTCTGTTTGAGTTATATAGATGTCTCAGAACCCTGTGCACTCTGGGCCATGCCTGCTGTCATCTTTTGGGTCAAGCTATGACTTCAATACCTGGGCCTATTTCCTCTGTACCTGACCAAGGCCTTCTTATCCTTCAAAACCTGCTTCAGGATTGGCAAAGATATTTTTCATCATAATTCTACTATTTTATCATCCTTGAACTTTGGTTTTTTATCATTACAACTTGAAAATACTATTTACTGAAGACAACAATTTGAAAGTTTTGTTTATGACCTTCTCAGACAAAGGAAAATTTAAACAAATGAACATTTGTCTAAATTCAAGACAAATGTGCTGAATCTATTGGGTTGGCACCATACCAATAATTTCCACAATGTGATGTACCAGTGATTTTTTTTTTTTTTAGCATTGTGGCATTTGCTATTAAAAGACCATCTCTTTAAGGCACCCAGTCCCAACAACAAGAACACACACAAAATTTTTCAATGCCTATCTGAAGGGACAAACAGTAAATCAAGATTAGATTAAGATACCAATAAATCTGATAAGAATTAATTTTTACATTGATGGTTCCTGTTAATTATTTTAAAGGCTATAGTTTTTTTTATATTTATTGTAGGAACCACATAATAGTAACAGAAAACAAAATAAAAAGCAGGGGGGTGGGGGATTGTCTATACTTTTACCACCCAAAGGAACAGTTTTTCTTTTTTTTATTTCTCATCCCCATAAATACATAATTTTACATATAAAGTGTTATACTTTTTACCTTGGTATTGTATTATAAACATTTTCATGTTATAAGACCTTCTTCATACTTATTTTAATACTTAAACAATAATCCACCTATAAATATCTGTATAATAATTCATCTATAGTAGTACCATAATTCAGAGAAGGCAATGGCACCCCACTCCAGTACTCTTGCCTGGAAAATCCCATGGATGGAGGAGCCTGGTGGGCTGCAGTCCATGGGGTCGCTAAGAGTTGGACGCGCCTGAGCGACTTCACTTTCACTTTTCACTTTCATGCATTGGAGAAGGAAATGGCAACCCACTCCAGTGTTCTTGCCTGGAAAATCCCAGGGACGGGGGAGCCTGGTGGGCTGCCGTCTACGGGGTCGCTAGGAGTCGGACACGACTGAAGCGACTTGGCAGCAGCAGCAGCAGCAGCACCATAATTATTTGTTTCTCTGTCATTAGTCATTTACAGTTCCTTCCAATTTTTTTTAGTAGACTGTGGACAAATAGGGACTCATATGCACGGACAATACTTGTCAAATTTAAAACGTACATCCTCTGACCTAGGAAATCTGTCTCTTGGATTCTATCCTTGAGAGATAATTACAGAACTGTGTAAGCATATATATGCTCTTTGCTGCATTATCTAATAGTAAAAATTCAAAGTAATCTAAATGTTTGCCCATAGGGTGATAGCTAAATAAACTTTAGTAGACCTATATATCATATATGGTCATTGAAAAAATGAGTTAGGTCTGTCTGGGTTGACTTGGAGGACATTCATAAACCCAGTGAATGGTAGTGGAGTTAGGGAGGGTATGAGTTTTAGATAAATAGAGCTCATGACTGTGGGGAAAAATGCTATACATGTGCATTTATAACACATTTTACAGATGTGCTTTCTATATTTACAAATTTCCAAAAATTGTAAAGCATTTAGTTCACTTCAGTTCAGTTCAGTTCAGTTCAGTCACTCAGTCGTGTCCGACTCTTTGTGACACCATGAATCGCAGCACGCCAGGCCTCCCTGTCCATCACCAACTCCCGGAGTTCACTCAGACTCACGTCCATCGAGTCAGTGATGCCATCCAGCCATCTCATCCTCTGTCGTCCCCTTCTCCTCCTGCCCCCAATCCCTCCCAGCATCAGAGTCTTTTCCAATGAGTCAACTCTTTGCATGAGGTGGCCAAAGTACTGGAGTTTCAGCTTTAGCATCATTCCTTCCAAAGAACACCCAGGACTGATCTCCTTTAGAATGGACTGGTTGGATCTCCTTGCAGTCCAAGGGACTCTCAAGTCTTCTCCAACACCACAGTTCAAAAGCATCAATTCTTTGGCACTCGGCTTTCTTCACAGTCCAACTCTCACATCCATACATGACCGCTGGAAAAACCATAGCCTTGACTAAAAGTAGTTCACTTAGTTTATACAAATACATTGAAAGGTATGAGGGAAAACACAGAATGAAGCATAATTCGTGTACACAGGCTAATTCAAAGTTTAGCTTTTCTGGTGGCTTAGATGATAAAGAATCTGCCTGCAATGCAGGAGACCCAGGTTCGATCCATGGGTTAGGAAGCTTCCCTGGAGCAGGACATGGCAACCCACTCCAGTATTCTTGCCTGGTGGGCCATAGTCCATGGATTGCAAAGAGTCAGACATAATTGAGCAACTAACACTCACACTCACCTCAAAACCCATGGGTAGATTTTCTTTTAATTTAAATTTATTTTTAATTGGAGGATAATTGCTTTATAATATTGTCATGGGTAGATATTGACCAAACCATTAGGTAGTTCAATTCAATTTAAGTGTTATAATCTTAACAAGAAATATTAAGGTTGTTATTCTATTTAAGATTAAAAAATTAAATTTTGGAATTGATTATTTACTAGATAGTGAAATTATGATCATGCATGGTAATAAAATTAGAATGAATTCTAGCAATCAGAATCCAACAACACATTAAAAAGATCATACAACATGACCAAGTGGGCTTTATCCCAGGGATGCAAGGATTCTTCAATATCCGCAAATCAATCAATGTTATACACCACATTAACAAATTGAAAAACAAAAACCATATGATTATCTCAATAGATGCAGAGAAAGCCTTTGACAAAATTCAACATCCATTTATGATAAGAACTCTCCAGAAAGCAGGAATAGAAGGAACATACCTCAACATAATAAAAGCTATCTATGACAAACCCACAGCAAACATTATC
>NW_011494961.1:8886028-8894049 GCF_000754665.1 Bison bison bison | reverse complement strand
TACCATGTATGAAACGAGTCGCCAGTCCAGGTTTGATGCACGGTACTGGATGCTTGGGGCTGGTGCACTGGGAAGACCCAGAGGGAGGGTAGGGGAGGGAGAAGGGAGGAGGGAGAAGGGTTCAGGATGGGGAACGGGGGTATACCTGTGGCGGATTCATTTCGATATTTGGCAAAACTAATACAATATTGTAAAGTTTAAAAATAAAATAAAATTTAAAAAAATAAAATAAAATAAAATTGAAAAAAATTAGAATGACAATAATGTAATAAAGTAAATATAAATTCAAAACTGGTAATTATCCTGCTAATTTAACTAAGTCTAATCTATATAGTCTGAGTGTTAGCTAGTCAGCCTAGTTTGGCTGACTAGATTTTTCCTTAAAAAATAGTCGATTTTTCTCTTACTTTGTACCTGATAAATTTAGTACAAAGGTACTTGTTTATAATTTGAAGAAACCTATTTTTCATGATTTTCCAGTAATGCTACTTTCTATAGAACAAATATTTTCTCAAAATGTTGTGCTCTATTGATAGCGTATTTTTATCCACTAAGTAAGCATTTTCTTGTTTATATTCTTGTGTGGCATCCTTCTTTTTAAAACTACTATAATTATCCATCTACTTATCTTACAAGTGGAAACATAATGTTTCATTTACTATGGAAAGAATACAATATTTTACTACAAAAGGACATCAAAAAGCCCTGTAATTCTGGTGCTTCTTATCCTTGAGTCATAAAAACAGGCTAGGCTTATGGAAGAAAAGAGATTAGAAGGCAGTGTTTATAATCATAGGCAAAACTATACCCTAAACAAGCTACAAAAATAAGTCTTTTTAAAAACATCACACTCAGAACTATGATTTTAAACCCTTTAATTTAACTTTGCCTTGCCTTTGAAGGGAAAATCTCCTTGAACTTTAAATAACTTTTAAATTTTAACTGCACTCTCTCACTGAATTTTTCAAGTCCCAAAGTCACTATTTGTTGAATGACAAATAGCATTTTTAAAAGAGGCCTTCAATAACTATGCACATGTACTTGTCAGCTACCATTTCTAGAGCTAATTTCCATACCAGTTACCAAATAAGCCCAGGGGCTAAAACAACAGCTTAGAAAGCAAAACTCTGTAACCTACGAGATCTCTTACTTTCTCATATTGAATTTTTAAATGTACTGAATAAAAGTGGGAAGGAGGAGAAGGTAGAGAAACTGTTTTTTTCTTGGCTTAAAAAAGAAAAGATTGGGCAAATGCCTACATTAAATCTCATAGGCAGCCTAAGTTATTAAATATAAATGATTGCAAAATGAAAACCTGCAATCAGGTAAAGGTTAAAATAAATTCCCAAAATCTCTGACCTGTGTAAGTCGTTCTCAACCCCCGTACACGTTAGAATCACCTGGAAACCTTTTAAATAATACAAAATTAAGTACTGAATTGGCCTGAATGAGCCTGGCCCACTGCTCAGGCTCAGTGGGGCCTGAGCACTGGCTTTTTTAAAATCACCAAGATGGTTTAATATGCTGGAAGGCTGATAATACAGATCCACATATTATCAAATAAAATACATAGGCAGATTTTTAACCAAAGGAAATGGTTACTTTAGCGCGAATAAGAGTCCCATGGAGAGCAAGGAAATCAAATTAGTCAGTCCTAAAGGAAATCAACACTGAACATTCATTGAAAGGACTGATGCTGAAGCTCCAATACTTTGGCCACCTGATACGAAGAACTGACTCACTGGAAAAGACCATGATGCTAGCAAAGACTGAGGGCAGGAGGAGAAGGGGACATCAGAGAATGAGATAGTTGGATGGCATCAGTGATTCAATGGACTTGAGTCTGAGCAAACTTCAGGAGATAGTGAAGGACAGGGAAGCCTGACTTGCTGCAGTCCTTGGGTCACAAGGAGTTGGACACGACTGAGTGACTGAACAGCAACAAACCCTCACCAAGGGCCTGCAAGGATCACGCTCTGTGTTAGGCTTTGAGGATACAAAAGTATTTGAAAATTAAGGACTTCATGACATACCTGCAGTTCAAATTCTTTAAAAAGTATTATTTTTAAAAATCCTCCATCTTTTTTTTTTTCCTGTAAAAGGAATATGCACCAACACATATTTCATGAAGCAAACTCTTTAAATACATCAGGCTTGACTTGCAAGTAAACTATAATTTTAAAAGTAGGGACATAAATGGCAATACAAAATATTTACTAATAAGAAATGAGGATTCATGGCTCTACAATATAGATGAACACTAGAATCGGGATTTCCAAGTAGATGATCCAAAGACTCTTTTTCAGATTTACACACAGTTTTAGTGAAAATCCTGAGAGTAGCAATATCTATCACTTAATAATGAATAAGCCAGAGACTTTTCAAAACATGGAGATGGAAGTCACAAAATCTGAAAAGCAAGGGGAAACAAAACAAAACAAAACAAAACACATCAGGCCAGTGCTTTGTGGTAGTCAGAGGGAGGAAACTGCTTACAGCCAGCAGAAAAGCTAAGGTTAGATGAATGAGTAAAAGTAAGGAAGTTGAAAACATCTCAGCCAGAAATTTAATATGGCTTTATTTCTCTTAATACATAAATTCTAAGGAATCAGAACAGTTCATATTCAACTGTTAAAGCAAAAACATATTCCAAAGTGAAGTGAAATTATCTGTAGGTTTTTAACAAACAAATTTAAAATCTTAAGAATTAGAGTTCCCAATTGGATGGGTTTGGGGATTGGGGAGGCATTTTCACAAGAACTGAGAGCTTGACCTGGGACTCTCTTTGAATAACCAACTATTGGTGCTGGCATTATGACCACTAGTAACATATATGATTTTAAAAGTAGATCTAATTATTATGATTCATGAGAAAAATCTGGAGAGTACATAATCACCTATGGTAAGAAGATACTGCTTAAGATACATAGTTTTTCTCAGATTTAAAATGAATCTCTGTCTGAAGGCCCCCTGTAAAAAAGGGTGTAGGATTTATTTTTAGTCTCCTTGTACTTGGTTTCCTGAGAACTGCAATGTTCTTCAATTATGCAGTATCTGAAAAAGTTCTTATCTTTTAATGTCTTTGGAATAGTCAACTACCCCTATATATAAGTCGTTACTGTCAGCATATCCCCTAGTAATAAAAATGAATATGATGATGAGACAATTCACTGGACCCTATTATATGCCAGGTCCTTAATGTATACTAAGCATTTTTATATATTATCTCATTTAATCCACTCAATTAACTGATTTATTCACATTTTAAGAACAAGAGGACTGAGGCTAAGCAATATTTAAAAATTTGCCCAAGGTCACAGAATTAGGAAGTGGTAGGTTTAATGGCAACCCACTCCAGTACTCTTGCCTGGAAAATCCTATGGATGGAGGAGCCTGGTGGGCTGCAGTCCATGGGGTTGCTAGGAGTCGGGCACGACTGAGTGACTTCACTTTCACTTTTCACTTTCATGCATTGGAGAAGGAAATGGCAACCCACTCCAGTGTTCTTGCCTGGAGAATCCCAGGGACAGAGGAGTCTAGTGGGCTGCCGTCTATGGGGTTGCACAGAGTCAGACATGACTGAATCGACTTAGCAGGAGAAGCAGCAGCAGCAGAACTAAAACCAAAGTTCTTTAGTTGGTTTTTTTTTTCCCCAGTTTGGGAATCCAACACATTCTAATAATAAATGTTCACTGAACAAAAATTATAGAATATAGAAAAATCAAAAAGTTACAAGGGCTTAGACCTGAAGCATAGCTGTTGCAGAATTTTCAGTGTATTTCCTTTCCGTCTTTTTGCCATGCCTTGTAAATCAGTGCTTGTAATCTGAAGTACCAAGCTCAGGTAACCCCTCTATGCTTCCTTCTGTGTGTATTCAAAATCTGGCCCTTTACAGACTCCCTGGTCATTCTGTCCCCCATACATACACTCCAGTCAGAAATACACATAAATGCACAGGAAGTTAGACTTCCTACCTCACCCTTGGCTATCGTTCTCTCTGCCCTGTCTACCCCTTATGAAAAAAAAGTTGGCAAAAGGGAAGACCCAAAACCCAGATGACCAGACAAACCAAGGATTTCTTCAAAACACACTGAAGTAACATAATGAATCACTAGAAATGATGCCTCAGGTCAGAGTGTAGAGACTGATGTCATTAACCCAGGTCTCTGGAGAAAGAATAGCATGCAAGATGGAATCATACAATAAGGAAGTATGCCTTAATCTCTAACACTCACACACACACACACAGCTTATAGCTGTCTCCCAAGTGACTGTGTTCTTCTTTAAAATTTTTTTTTAGTTCATTTACAATATTATATTAGTTTCAGGTGTTCAACTTTGTGATTCATTATTCTTATACATTATACTTACTTAGTCATTATAAAATATTGGCTACATTCTCTGTGCTATACAATATACCCATCTAGCTTATTTAGGGAGAAGGCAATGGCACCCCACTCCAGTACTCTTGCCTGGAAAATCCCATGGACGGAGGAGCCTGGTGGGCTGCAGTCCATGGGGTCGCACAGAGTCGGACACAACTGAAGTGACTTAGCAGCAGCAGCAGCAGCTTATTTATTTTATACATAGTAGTTTGTACTTCTTAACTGCCTGCCACTATCTTGTCCCTCCTCTCATCCCTCTCCCTACTGATAACGACCAGTTTGTTCTCCGTATCAATGAATCTGTTTCTATTTTGCTATATTCATGCTTGCTTTGGTTTTTAGATTCTAATCTAAGTGAGAGCATATAGTATTTGTCTTTCTCTGTCTGACTTACCTCACCCTCCAGGTCCATCCATGTTGTTACAAATGGCACAATTTTATTCTTTTTTATGACTGAGCGGCATTCCGTTGCCTTTATCTATCTACCTATATGCATGCGTGCGTGCTAAGTCACTTTAGAAAGTGAAGTCCCTCAGTTGTGTCCGACTCTTTGCGACCCCATGGACTGTAGCCTACCAGGCTTCTCAGTCCATGGGATTTTCCAGGCAAGAATACTGGAGTGGGTTGCCATTTCCTTCTCCAGGGGACCTTCCCGACCCAGGGATCGAACCCGGGGCCTCCCGCCTTGTAGGCAAATGCTTTACTGTCTGAGCTATGATGCTATGGACTGGAGCCCACCAGGCTCCTCTGTCCACCGGATTCTCCAGGCAAGAATACTGGAGTGGGTTGCCATGCCCTTCTCCAAGGGATTTTCCCGATCCAGGGATTGGACCCACATCTCTTACCTCTCCTGCATTGGCAGGCGGGTTCTTTACCACAGCGCCACCTGGGAAAGCCCCAGCAAACCTTGAATATGTTTAAATGACACTGTATATACCTCCTATCGTTTTTGCTGCTCCTTCTCGGTTTTTGGAGGTGGGGCTAGTTGTCCCTCATCAGCCATCCCTCTAAAGGTACAGAGTTCACTCCTTGGGCTATTTCTGTTTTCTGTATCGTTCACTCCCTAGGTCATCTCATCCAGTCTTGTGGTACTAAATAGCGAAATAAAAAATATTTACATTCATACAAAAGAAATAGGGCTTCCCTGGTGGCTCGGTGGTAAAGAATTCGCCTGCCAATGCAGGAGACACAGGTTTGTCACCGGTCTGGGAAGATCCTACCCGCTGTGGAGCAATTAAGCACCTGCACCACAACTCTTGAGCCTGTGCTCCAGAGCCTGGGAGCTGCAACTCCTGAGCCAGTGAGCCCTAGAGCCTGTGCTCCCTGGCGAGAGAAGCCCCCGAAATGAGAGGCCCGCCCAACTGAAGAGTACACCCCGGCTCGCTGCAAGTAGAGAGAAGCCAGCGTGGCAACGAACACCCAGCACAGCCAAATAAAGTCAATAGCAGCTATATTGATGACTTCCAAACAAATATTGGTAGTCTGGATCTCTCTTGTGAACTTTAGACCCGCATTTTACTGATCACTTAACACCTCCATTGGCATCTAATAGGCATCACAACCTCAGTATTCAAAACTGAGTTTTGAATATTTCCCTCCAAACCCTCCTACTGTCGTCCCAGTCTTAATCAACAACAACACTATTTTGCCAAACTCCTCAAGGGAAAAAAACCTTTATGTTAACCTCGACTCCTTTTTTTTGATCTCTCCCACACCTCGTTTCCAGTTCCCTGGCAAACCTCCTTGGATCTGCCTTCAAAACATTCAGAATGCAGCAGCTTCTTCTCCCATTGCCTTGTCTATACCACTATTTTGTCTCATTTAGTTGCCTGTTGCTGCCAAGCCGCTTCAGTCATGTCCGACTCTGTGCGACTCCATGGACTGCAGCCTACCAGGCTTCTCTGTTCATGGGATTCTCCAGGCAAGAACACTGGAGTGGGTTGCCATTTCCTTCTCCAATGCATGAAAGTGGAAAGTGAAAGTGAAGTCACTCAGTTGTATCTGACTCTTAGCGACCCCATGGACTGCAGCCCACCAGGCTCCTCCATCCATGGGATTTTCCGGGCAACAGTACTGGAGTGGGGTGCCATTGCCTTCTCCCTTTAGTTGCCTATGATCACCTAAATAGCCAGTCAGGATTTCAAGTCTCCCTTCCTTGCTTTATATTTTATTTTTTTCCCCTTAACATTTATTTCTAACAAACTATGTATTATATTTCCTTATTCTTTATTGCTCATTTGTGCTCAAGGGGAGCGAAGACTTTGGTCTCTGGTTCACTGATGTATGGCCAGAATTTAGAACGCAGCCTGCATTTAAAGCCTACCTTTCAGTAAATATTAGTTGCAAGAATGAACGACTCTTGTTTCTTCTCCATAGTTTAGGTGTTTTGCTTACCTACATGGTTGAGACCTGGTCCAAGCATGGTCCATGTTTGACTCCTGGAGATGGGAAAGAGCATAGAGGAATTCACACGTCGTGTTGCACAGTCTGAACCAGGAAACGGCACACATCACTTCCAGTTACATTCTGTTAGGCAGACCTGAAATTCATGGCCGTAACTAGCCATCAGGAAGTTTGGAAATGGCATTCCTAGCCTGTTAGCCATGGCCTTACCTGGAAGTCTATAGTTTAAAATGTGGAACAGGATCTAGTAGACAGTTGGCAGTCTCCACCTTACCTGTTATTTACACAGCTCATTTTATCCAGAATGACAACACACTCAAAATACTTCAGAGTTCCAGAAGTAAATTACAGACTGTAGGTAGACCAAACTGTTCAATGGTGTGAAAATATGAGAGTACTTTATATGCCATTGATCACAGCTTTGTTCTTTAAAGCAGAACTGAGGCAAATCCCACTTGAAAGGCTCTGCCAAGTCTCAGAGAGTCTTACTAATTCTTTAGATGTAAACTGCCTAGGACATATGGACCATATCTCGAGACTTTTATTATTTTATTGCTTAGTACAACTTATAGAAGTTGTGCAAAAATAATATTGAGAACTGAGGGCAAAAAGAAGTGTGGGTGAAAACACAAGGAAAGAAGCTTATTACTTCTATTGCTATCACCTCAGTTACTAGAACTACTGAAATTAAAAAAACAATTGACTAATTTTCCTTCTTCTAAGAGACTCTAGCAATCTATGGCATGAACCACAGAGAACTGGACGATGTAGAAGCACAGGATGTAGAAATTCTACGATCCAAAGTCCAACCATAGGTCTTGTGGGAAACATAACCTTAGGTGTTAGAATTAATCAGTAGGGTAAAAATAACATTTTTGTGCTTTATCTAAAATGTTTAAAAATGCAATAAGCAAAGTAGCTCAGTCGTGTCCAGTTCTTTGCAACTCCATGGACTGTAGCCTACCAGGCTCCTCTGTCCATGGGATTTTCCAGACAAGAGTACTGGAGTGGGTTGCCATTTCCTTCTCCAGGGGATCTTCCCCACCCAGGGATCGAACCTGGGTCTCCAGCATTGCAGACAGACGTTTTACTGTCTGAGCCACCAGGGAAGGCACAATAAACCCTTTCAAATCTTTCAAGGTAATTGAAGTTAACTCCCACAGTTAGATAGAGCTTATATTCTTATGCATCAGTATATCAACATAGTATCAAAAAGCATTTGTTAATAAGGCC
>NW_011494961.1:8884466-8885928 GCF_000754665.1 Bison bison bison | reverse complement strand
ACCCCATGAGCTGCAGCACATCAGGTTTCCCTGTCCTTCACTATCTCCTGGAATTTGTTCAAAACTTATGTCCGTTGAGTTGATGATGCCATCCAACCATCTCATCCTCTGTCGTCCCCTTCTCCTCCTGCCTTCAGTCTTTCCCAGCATCAGGGTCTTTTCAAATCGGCTCTTCACATCAGGTGGCCAAAATATTAGAGCTTCAGCTTCAGCAACAGTCCTTTCAATAAACATGCAGGGTTGATTTCCTTTAGGGTTGACTTGTTTGATCTCCTTTCAATTCAAGGGACTCTCAAGAGTCTTCTGGAACACCACAGTTCAAAAGCATCAATTCTTCAGTGCTCAGCCTTCTTTATGGTCCAACTCTCACATTCATATTTTTATTTTTCTTTATTTTTCTGGGCTCCAAAATCACTGCAGATGGTGATTGCAGCCATGAAATTAAAAGACGCTTTCTCTTTGGAAGGAAAGTTATGACCAACCTAGACACCATATTCAAAAGCAGAGACATTACTTTGCCAACAAAGGTCTGTCTAGTCAAGGCTATGGTTTTTCCAGTGGTCATGTATGGATGTGAGAGTTGGACTGTAAAGAAAGCTGAGTGCCAAAGAATTGATGCTTTTGAAGTGTGGTGTTGGAGAAGATTCTTCAAGAGTCCCTTGGACTACAAGGAGATCCAACCAGTCCATCCTAAACGAGATCAGTCCTGGGTATTCATTGGAAGGACTGATGTTGAAGCTCAAATTCCAATACTTTGGCCACCTGATGTGAAGAGCTGACTCATTTGAAAAGACCCCAATGCTGGGAAAGATTGACGGCAGGAGGAGAAGGGGACGACAGAGGATGAGATGGTTGGATGGTATCACCGACTCGATGGACATGGGTTTGGGTGGACTCTGGTAGTTGGTGATGGACAGGGAGGCCTGGTGTGCTGCAGTTCATGGGGTTGCAAACAGTTGGACACGACTGAGTGAACTGAACTGAACTGAACTCACATCCATACATGACCACTGGAAAAACCATAGCTTTGAATATATGTACCTTTGTCAGCAAAGTGATGTCTCTGCTTTTTGATACATTGTCTAGGTTTGTCATAGCTTTTCTTCCAAGGAGCAAGCATCTTTTAATTTCATGGCTGTGGTCATAGTCTGCAGTGATTTTGGAGTCCAGGAAAATAGCCTGTCACTGTTTTCATGAAAATAACCACGGTTGAGTTAAAAAAGTTTTATTATTGCTTCATGGCAAGAATTTGTGATTTTTTTGGCAGTGAGTTTGTTCCTCTGCCAAGGAATCCAAAGAAACAATTTCAAATGACCACCTTTTTCTCCATTTTTCACACTGTCACATGAAGAGTATTCAGATAAAGGCAGCTGGTAGGAGCAAGGCAGGAGGTTGGGGCCTCTCAACTGTACGTGTAAATTGCTGTAACTCCCAAATAGCTCAGGATCTAGATGTTTGCTCC
>NW_011494961.1:8871579-8884366 GCF_000754665.1 Bison bison bison | reverse complement strand
GTAAAAATAAAGTAAAATTTAAAATAAATAACAGAGTTTTAGACTTCATCTGACTTATTTATTAACATAAGTGAAATATATAGGATATGCAAAGTTATTTTTACTTACGATTTCAGAAGCCTTTCTTTTTTTTATTAAAAATTTTTTACATTTATTTATTTTTTTCTCTCTCTTTTCATTTTTTTTATTTTTTTATTTTATTTTTTATAATTGAAGGAAGATTGCTTTACAAAGTCATGTTGGTTTCTGCCATACAACAATGTGAATCGGCCATAATTATATGCATAGCCCCTCCCTGTTGAGCCTCCCTCTCGTCCCCCACCCCACCCCTCTAGGTGAGCACAGAGTGCCAGGCTGGACTCCCTATCTTATATAGCAACCTCCCACCAGCCATCTATTTTACACATAATAGTGTATATACGTCAATCATCCCACAGTCTCCTTCCCCAACCGGGACCACGAGTCTTTTCTCTACATCTGTGTCTCCATTCCTTCCCTGCAAATAGGTTCATCTGAAGTTTCTTTTTTTGTTAATAGCTGTATTAGAAACTCTCAGTTTACTGAAGAAGTTATGTACCTTGTACTCTCAGCATTTACTTGTTTTTACTTTCTTTTATTAAAGTACAGTATTATATGCTATCGGTATACAATAATAGTGATTCACAATTTTAATGTCTATACTCCATTTATAGCTATTATAAAATATCAGCTACATTCCCTGTATTGTACAATATGCCCTAACAGCTTATTTATTGATTGATTGCAGACTTGATCAACTTCATTTTACTCAGTAATAACATACATATAGTAAAGTGCATAAAATGTACTAATTGTAAGCATTATAGTTTGAATTTTTACATATGTATATATCTTAATAACCACCACTGAGATAAAACAATAGAATATTTCCTATAAAAGTCTCGTGCACTTTTCTCTCTTTTCCCTGATGGGTTGATCACTATTCTGACTTCTAAAAACATCTCTTAGTTTTGCTTGTTCTTAAACTGTATATAAATACAATCACATACTAGACCTCTTCTGTATCTGGCTTATTTCACACAATAGAATGTCTGTGAGATTTCTCCTTGTGTTAGAACTATTTTGGTTTTAATTGATGGGTAGTATTCCATTACATAAATTATCACAATTTATTTATCTGTTTGTGTGATAAGCACTTGCATTCTTTTATCTTTGGGATATTATGAATAAAGCTGCCATGAATATAATTTACAAATAAGAGAGTATATACATTCATTTCTTTGGAGGATAAAAGGTAGAATTGCTGTATCATGAAACATAACCCTAGTTGAAACTAACAAATGGTTTTTCAAAGAGATTATATCATTTTGCAACCCCCACCACCTTGTAGCTTATTTTGTACCTAATAGTTTTAACCAGAGAAGGCAATGGCACCCCACTCCAGTACTCTTGCCTGGAAAATCCCATGGACCGAGGAGCCTGGTAGGCTGCAGTCCATGGGGTCGCTAAGAGTCGGGCACGACTGAGCGACTTCACTTTCACGCATTGGAGAAGGAAATGGCAACCCACTCCAGTGTTCTTGCCTGGAGAATCCCAGGGATAGGGGAGCCAGGTGGGCTGCCGTCTATGGGGTCACACAGAATCGGACACGACTAAAGTGACTCAGCTTAGCTTAGCTTAGCTTAGTTTTTAACCTGTTACTCTCCTACTCCTATTTTGCCCCCTTTTCCCTCTCCCCACTGGCAACCACTAGTTTGTCTCTATTCCTATGAATCTGCTTCTGTTTTGCTCTATTCACTAGTTTATTGTATTTTTTGCATATCACATATTAGTGATATAAGTTTTTGTCTTTCTCTGTCTGACTCATTACACTTAGCATAATACCCTCTAAGTTTATCCATGTTGCTACAATGGGAAAATGTCATTTTTTAAATGGCTGACTAGTATTCCATTTTACGTGCGTATGTATTAATATATGGTGTATATATATATATATATAGTGGAGAAGGCAGTGGCACCCCACTCTAGTACTCTTGCTTGGAAAATCCCATGGATGGAGGAGCCTGGTAGGCTGCAGTCCATGGGGTCGCTAAGAGTCGGACACGACTGCGCAACTTCACTTTCAGTTTTCACTTTCATGCATTGGAGAAGGAAATGGCACCCCACTCCAGTATTCTCACCTGGAGAATCCCAGAGACAGAGGAGCCTGGTGGGCTGCCATCTATGGGTCACACAGAGTCAGACACGACTGAAGTGACTTAGCAGCAGCAGCAGCAGCATATATATATACCCCACATCTTCTTTATCTATTTCATCCGTTGACGACAACATAGGTTGCTTCTGTATCTTGTCTATTTGTAAATAATGCTGCCATGAAACTTGGGATGCATGTATCTTTTTGAATTAGTGTTTCTGAGGGTAATTTTTCCTTGGCTGTATACCCCCGAGTGGAATTGTGGGTCATACGGTGCTATGCTTAGTCATTCAGCTGTGTCCAACTCTTTGAGACTCATTGGTCTTTAGCACACCAGAATCCTCAGTCCGTGGGATTTTTCAGGCAAGAATCCTGGAGTGGGTTGTCATTTTCTTCTCCAGGGGATCTTCCTGACCCAGGGATCGCACCCACATCTCCTGTGTCTCCTGATGGGAAGCCTGGGTCATACGGTAGTTCTATTTTTTAGTTTGTTGTGTTTTTTTTTTTTTTTTTGGTCATGCCACATGGCTTGAAGGATCTCAGTTCCCTGACCGCGGTGGAACCTGGGCCACAGCAGTGAAAGCCAGAATCCTAAACACTAGGTCCCCAGGCAACTCCTTATCTTTAGTTTTTTGAGGAACCTCTATACTGTTTTCCACAGTGGCTGCACCAATTCACATTCCCACCAACAGTGTACCAGGGTTCCCTTTTCTCTACACCCTAACCAACATTTGTTAGTTGTAGCCTTTATGATGATAGTAATTCCGGCAGTTATGAGGCAACATCTCATTGTGGTTTTCATTTACATCTCCCTAGTGATTAGCAATATAATTAGCCATTGTATATCTTCCTTGGAAAAATATCCATTCAGGTCTCCTGCCCACTTTTTAATCAAATTGTTTCTTTTTTTGGCATTAAGTTATGTGAGTTGTTTACATATTTTGTATATTAACCCCTTATTGGTCATATCACTTGCAAATACTATCTCCTATTCAGTAGACTGTCTTTTCATTTTGTTGATGATTTCCTTTGCTGTACAAAAGTTTTTAAGTTTAATTAGGTCTCAGTTGTTTATTTTTGCTTCTATTTCATTTGAGGAGATAGATTATGCCAAACAATTTATGTCAGTGTTCTGCCCATGTTTTCTTCTAGGAGTTTTATGGTTTCCGGTCTTGCATTTAGTATTTAATCCATTTTGAGTTTATTTTTTACATGGTGTTATAGAATATTCTAATTTCATTCTTTTACATGTAGCTGTCAGTTTTCTCAGCTCTGCTTATTGAAGAGACTGTCTGTTTTCCATTGTATATCTCTCACCTCCTTTGTTGTAGATTAACTAGCCACAAGCACATGGGTTTATTTCTGGGCTCTCTAGTCTGTTCCATTGATTTAGGTGTTTATTTTTGTGCCAGTACCATATTGTTTTGATTACTGTCATTTTGTAGTATAGTCTGAATATCCAGGGTGCCTGATTCTTTTAGCTCTCTTCCTGTTTCTCAAGATTGTTTGGGCTATTCAGGGTCTTTTGTGTTTCCATATAGATTTTAAAATTATTTTTCTAGTTCTGTGAAAAATACCTTTGGTATTTTTGAAAGTAATTGCACTGAATCTATAGATTGCCTTGGGTGGTATGGTCATTTTGACAACATTGATTTCTCCAATTCAGAAACACAGTATATCTGTCCATCTGTTTATTTGTTCTTCAGTTTCTTTCATAAGCATCCTACAGTTTTGGAATAAAAGTCTTCTGCCTCTTTACATAGGTTTATTTCTAGGTATTCTATTCTTTTCGATGCAATGGTAAATGGAATTGTTTCCTTGAATTCTCTTTCTGATAGTTCGTTATTAGTATATAGAAATGCAACTGATTTCTGTATATTAATTTTGTATCCTGCGACTTCACTGAATTCACTGATGAGCTCTAGTAGCTTTCTGGGGCATCTTTGGGATTTTCTGTGTATAGTATCATGTCATCTGCAAACAAGACAGTTCTTTTCTTGATTATAGCTATATCAGGAACACCCAGTTTATTGAAGAAGTTATGTAGCTTGTGTTCCTAGCATTTATTTGTTTTTATTTTTAGGAACATCACAACTTGTTGTTGGGAGGTTATAAAGTGTGAGATATTAAAATACAGAAATTGCATAACATTTTCTTTCTTTATTTCTTTTTTGGCCATACCATGCGTGGCTTACAGAATCTTAGTTCCTTGACCAAGGATTGAGCCTGGGCCCCTGCAGTGAAAGTGCTGAGTCCTAACTTTTGGACTGCCAGGGAATTCCCAACATTTTCTATTTTAATAATGCTCTGGTGTACTTTGGACTTCCCAGGTGGTGCTAGTGGGAAAGAACTCGCCTGCCAACGAAGGAGACATAAGAGATGTGGGTTCGATCCTTGGGTCGGGAAGATACCCTGAAGTAGGGCATGGCAACCCACTCCAGTATCCTTGCCTGGAGAATCCCATAGACAGAGGAGCCTTGCAGGCTACAGTCCATAGGGTCACACAGAGTCATACACGACTGAAGTGACTTAGTGTGTAACACCAGAAAAAGCACTAACACATATTGTAAAATTAGAACTCTCTATACAATTCTTCCCTGGTGGCTCAGAGGTTAAAGTGTCTGCCTCCAATGCAGGAGACCCGGGTTCGATCCCTGGGTCGGGAAGATCCCCTGGAGAAGGAAATGGTAACCCACTCCAGTATTCTTGCCTGGAGAATCCCATGGACGGAGAAGCCTGGTAGGCTACAGTCCATGGGGTTGCAAAGAGTCAGACACGACTGAGCAACTTCACTTCATACATTTCTAAATAAAACAGTGATTAGCGTGGTCAAATCATTTCCTTCTTTATTAGCACTTCTCAAATATTATTTAATAAATCTTTAGAACAACGCTTTTTAGGGATCATTCCTTAAATATTAGCATGCTACCTAAATGGGTCCTTAAGTTTCTTGACAACTAAGTAACTGTAAAGAAAAGTTGTTTTGAAACAATTATTGAACCTAGGTCTCCTGCATTGCAGGTGAATTCTTGACCTACTGACCCAGCAGGGAAGCCCAAAACACAGTAAAGCATTTGAAATCATTTGTGCTCTGAATGGCAATCAGACTTTTACCCTCTCACCTCCATGCCATTTTCACAGCTGAGTAGTGCTCGTTTCCCTTGTGCTCTAGGATGGAATCCTCTGGATTTTTGAAATGGGAATCAATGGGCAATAGAGAACCAGCATTAGTAATGATGAAGTTTTTATGGAACACTGAGTCTCTTTTCATCTCCTTTCTATCACATTTTATGGTCAGACAGTCTAGTTCAGCTGGCTATATCCAGTCTCACTGTTCAAGACAGACTAGCTAGGGGATAAAAATGACCAGGCTGTGCTCTCTAGAAGGCCAGCTTCATAGTTCTATTGCAAATAGGACTTGAGAAATATTTGTTCAAACCTCATACTATTCAATGTTGTCAATCCATTGGATCTGCCAATGGTTTTAGAATCATTTTTTTTTCATGGTCATACTTCTAGCAGTCAAGATTATTATTATCTTCTATTTTTCTTAATATTAAGCAAGTGAAACAGAGGAAAGGAAAGCTATTTTTCTATGAATTAAGGCATATAATGGGATAAGTATTAATTCAGATTTACTGGTTTAGGAATGGAGACTTGGCCATCTATTGGGCAGAATTCATATATACTGTGAATTCCTATCATATTTTTGTTTTCATTCTGTCTTTTGAAACAGTTGTCCATTGCCTCTCCAACTCATTCAGATTCATTTCAAAACAATCATGGTTGAGATCTGTATTTACTTAAAGCCAAAAATTCATTACTCTTCTAACCTGATATATCTGTAGACAATAGATTATATATAATCCATCTGGTAGCCTATGAATAATGCTTTTAAGTGACAACTTTTATTAATATTTGCTGGTTGAACTCATAGAAACATAACTTGAAATGATAACGCTTTCCTCTACTAATCCATAATGTTTTATCTGGTTCATTGGGGTTGTAGGTTTCAACACATAACTGCATATGCTTACCATTCACCAGTTTTAAGAGAAAAGTCACTTCCCCAAGTGAAATGCAAAACATGCTAAATTAGGGACTTAAAATAAACATCTCATAAGATACACGCTCCTTGTTAAAATCTTAATCAAAAGCAAAATCCCAATGGATAAGTAACAAGGTCCTACTTTAGAGCACAGAAAATTTTATTCAATATCCTATGATAAACCGTAGTGGAAAAGAACATAAAAAAGAATGCAGATATAATGTATTACTGAATCACTTTGCTGTACAGCAGAAATGAGCATGACATTGTAAATCAATTACACTTCAATAAGAAAAATATTGATTAAAAAAAAAAAAAATCCCGGCCCAAGCTTTGCAAATGTGGGCAGCACCAGAGGTATTTCTTCTCACTGTCAGAGATTTTGCAGCTTGGTATTTTCTATTTCCCTTTCCAAAGAAACATACAAGAAAAAAATTTTTTTTCAAGCTTAAGAGAAGAGTCCTGAGAGTGAGTTATTTAAACTCCCCTCCTATCTCCTAAACTGAGGGGCAGGAGAGAGCGCTTACGAGGAGAGGTTCTAGAAGGGCAGGATGTGGAGTGAACAACTGCTTGCAGACTCAGATTCGGAAGGGACCCTGGTGTTCACGGCTTCTGCCTTCCTGGATGTCTGCACGTGTGCTCATGGTATTTGAGGTTTGGGGGACGTCAAGTCAACATGAAGTATTTTCCTGCGTGATTGCATTCCTTTTCCACAACCTCGATAAAGCTCTATCACAGTCACTGATAATCTATAAAATGTGTTATGAAATGCGACCCTGTCTCACTGACATTTCACCCAAGGTCACACTTCCATCCTGGTTCACTTTCAAGAACCACTGCTGAGAAGCATCATTCTTCAGGTTAACATCTGGGGTACACCCCATCATATCTTCTTACAGCAGGTCACCAACAAACACACTCCATCCTTAGGATGTTCCACAAAAGCCCTGAATGCTGTGGATCCTGCCTACCTCCCATTTCAACTCATACCCATCTCTGACTCACACATCCCATGACAACCACCCCGGCTTGCTTTTAGTTCCGCAAAGAGTCAAGCTTCCCCCATGAGACCTTTGCTGTTCCTTCAGCCCACGACATTTCCCAATGTCCCCAGCACTCACACTCTTCACACACACAGGCACATGTACACACGCACAGACTCTGCCAACTCCAAGTCCAGCCTTCAGCTATCAGCTGAATGTCATTTACTCAAAGTAGGGCCTTCCTTAGCCCCAAATCTAAACTAGGTTCTCCTATAACAAGGCCTCACAAAGTATCCTATACTTCTTTTGTTAGACATATCACTGTTTGAAAATATATATTTAATCTGGTGGCTTGGTTTGAAAATTGCCCCCTTGCTGGATAATAGTAGGTTCCATCAAGGTAGGATGGATCTCTCATTTACCAGTGTAGTTCTGGTAACTAGCATGTAGCAAAGACTACATGCTAGTTCAAATATTCGTTGAAAAAATGAACTATACTTCTACATTACATGCCCAGAGGAAAGGTCTCAGAACATTTGGCCAACCATTTTCCAGATTCTCCGTCCCTGACCTTTGATGAGTTTTTTTTAAAAGGGCCAGAATGTGCCTTCTAATTGTCACTGAGCCAGGTGATGCCCAGAGATTGTTATCCAGCCCTGGTCACTCAGCCATTCTTCAGAAAAACAACTAGCTTGTTCTCTGCCTGGTTCTAGCAAAAGAAGGCTAAGTACAGGTGACCACAAACTCCCTGTGCATGATAGGCAGAAGCTATCTGTATGCTTCCCTCTGTTCTCCATACAGATTGTACAACTTGCTCCACCTTCTTCTGGACATCTTCCTCTGCTTGCACAGTGAGAAGGCATTAAAGCACTCCTGTACCTGTTTCTATGTGTTACGATAACTCCACTGTCGTTAGGTGGTGTTAAGGAATGTTATCTTTCAAAATGCCTCAAATCAAATCGTCACACATTGTTAAGCCTGAACTGTAAGGGGACCACATCATGTACATGCCTATTCCAATCCTTTGTCTACAGACTTCTCTAACTAGGAGAACTTAATGTGCATGCTAACTACTTTGTTGCAGGGTAGCTGTTGACTCGAGTCCTCTTTACGCAGCTAAGGGACAAGCTACGGCTGCAGCATGCCCAAACGAGCAGTGCCACTGGCCCTGATATTGACCAACACAGTCCTATCTCATGCTTTTCTGAAATTTCTGCACACGACATGAGACCACTGCTCAGCTATCAAGGATAGTCTCATGAGAGGAACTCGGTGACCTTCTGTGGGCAGTCATCTGTGGACATTAGCGTGGCCCTGGAGCCACTTGCAAAAACAAACCCTAGCCCTAGGCAGGGTTTAGGTTATATGTGTCCCATCCACAGCTGGCATCTGACCCATGGCTGTAGCCACACCAGAGATCCCTCTTAGCATCCTCCAAGACCATAAGCATGACTAGTAACAGCTAGAAATGAATTATTGTTAGAAATTCTTACTCTAAGCCAGCTGACTTTACAGTTCTAGGGCCATTTATTTTAAGTGTAGTTCCCTTGAAGTTCTTAATAGTTCTTGGCTATACATAATTTATGGCTCCTATTTTTAAAGTGCTATCAGAAATCAATAAGAATACAAACACATGAGCTGTTTCAAATGTCCTCACAGTGACTGTCAACCCATGCCATGGTCTTTTCACCCAAGTGACTAGAACAATTGATGCCTTTTTAATGTCAGTTGTTTCACTCAGGTTGAGCCACAACTGAAAAAAAATATTAACTAGTATTAAGGAAGAACACTCTACCCTGGGACTTCTAACTCAGGATGAATCATTTAAAACATAGGTAGCACTCAGCAGCACTAGAGCACCATGGAGGTTTCAGTATACAGATTTATATTGTATAAATTATATTGATACTTACAATATATTATAATTATATTGGATATTTTTCCAAGTAGAAAATTTCATTTAAGTTACTGCCATGCAAGAAGCTTTCCAGTATTTTTTGAAGTCTTCAACTATATTTAGTAGTTTAACACTACAATGTGAAAATTGCTTTATTAATGTATGACCAATACCTTCATTGAGTCATTCGACAAACGTTTATTAAATGCCTCCTATATGGCAGTCACCATACCACAGATTGGTGCTACCATGATGAATACGTCTCCATCTCTGCCTTCAAAGTGTCTTCAGTCTACTCCATGTCCGTGTTTAAACTCCTCCTAAACTCTGGAGGATAGGCAATAGGCTCACTCATCCCTACATCCTCAGTGTCCTGTCTAGAGCCTAGCACGAAGTAGTATACAACAAATGCTTCCTGAACAAATTAATAAATGCATAGATGAATGAATGAAGAAATAGAAACTACTGAACAAATATTTAAAGAGCCAAGCTGCCCAGAGACCACCAAACCAAGAAGTAATATTCACTTTTCTCTCTCTTTGGGTTTAGAAAACAGATGAGATATAGTCTTTGCCACCATTCCTCCCATTTGGCTTCCAAGTACTCTTGCCTGGAAAACCCCATGGGCGGAGGAGCCTGGTGGGCTCCAGTCCATGGGGTCGCTAAGAGTCGGGCACGACTGAGCGACTTCACTTTCAATTTTCACTTTCATGCATTGGAGAAGAAATGGCAACCCACTCCAGTATTCTTGCCTGGAGAATCCCAGGGACGGCGGAGCCTGGTGGGCTGCCCTCTATGGGGTCGCACAGAGTCGGACACGACTGAGGCGACTTAGCAGCAGCAGCAGCAGCAGCAGCTTCCGGTACCTGCCATTTTCTCATGAACGTAGTATTTCCCCTTGCTCTTCCATTTGTTCTATATAAGAAAATCACCTAGAGTAGCGCAAGGTCCAGGATGCTTAATTTAATAAGCAGGTAACAGCTGGGGCTGTCTCCCTTTCCATTTCCCAAAGCAGGTTACATGGTCAGTTGCTGTTAGATTTTGATTTGAGATTCTTCTAATATGTGCATGTCCCTCTGTGCATTTATTAGACCAAGCCTGTGCTCCATGAGTTCCAAAAATTAGGCATCTCATGGGAAGCAGAATGTAACATAAAGGCCAGCTAATTTCTTGTGTTCCAAAATGCACTATTTAAATGAACGCTGGGTTTGAATGGGGCAACGGATTTGTCAGTACTTCTCTAGTGTCAGTGGCCCAGAGTCCCCCTTGTCCTTCCTAGTCTAGGAAGAGCCTGAGTCAGTGACCACTCAGCAGGTTCCCTGAAGACACCAAGGCTCTATGCATTGAGCACCACACCCTGGATACTTCCACGAAAAGACCTAGGAAGAAATAGGGCTTTCTCAATTTAAACTGTGGGGAAAGTTCTAAATAACGAAAGAGACTGGTTAGCATATCGTCACTGCTCTAATGCAGATCATTAGCCTAAGTGTTTTTGTTTCTGTGTGTGAAGCAATCACAGTTCACAAATATTATAACAACTGTGTAGATCAGAAAAATCTCCAAGGGTTCTCTAACAAAAAATTATTCATTGATTTCACTAAAAACTTACCCACAAGGTGACAGGCAGCAGATTAGACAATGAAGACGAGTGTGGACCAGCTCCTTCTGGAGGGGCTCACAATCAAGAAAGGGAACAACTCCATATGGATTCAGTGCTGTGGAAGAAATGACACAAACCATTCTCAGGACGCAGAGGAAGAGCAGCCTCCTGAGTTTCAGACAAAGGAGGCTGTGTAGCTCAGCACTTCAGAGGACAAGCCCTGGTGACAGACTGCCCTGCCCCGCAGCTCACCAGCGAGACTCAGAGGGTATGAGGATTAAGCAAGACAGTGCAGGTCAGGTAAATGGGAAACACGTAACAGCTGTAGATCCTCTCCCCGAACGAAGATGCCCAGCTCATTCTGTGGGCTTTCCAGGTGGCGCTAGTGGTAAAGAACCCACCTGCCCATACATAAGACATGAGACACGGGTTCCATCCCTGGGTGGAGACACAGGTAATCAAGTTAAAATGAGATCATGAGTGTGGTCCCTAATCCAACATGATCCCCTGGAGGAGGAAATGGCAACCCACTCCAGTATTCTTGCCTGGAGAATTCCATGGACAGAGGAGCCTGGCGGGCTACAGTCCATAGTTTGGCAAAGAGTCGAACATGACTGAAACGACCTAGCGCGCACACAGCTTATTCTACCCATTGCTAATTTTGAAATTAATTAAAAAAATTTTATTTGGAGGATAATTGCTTTACAGTGTTGTGTTGGTTTCTCCCGTATAACAACATGGATCAGCCATACGTGGACATATACCCCTTCTCTCTTGAGCCTCCCTCCCAAACGACCCATTGCTATTTGAAATGTTATCTTTGCCTCATGTATATCTCTGCCTCATGTATATCTCCACTTCTCCCCTCATTATTGAATATTCATTCCCTTTCTTCAAATCTTTATCAAAAATCTAAATATATATTGTGTACTAACTGCTAATAGCTGTTTCTAAGACTACTGAGAATATTTTCTCCTCAACCTCCCAAAAAGATTAGGCTTGAAAGAACTTTGTTCCCGAGGGCATAGCCAACTGAAACTGGCCCCAGATGCAACACCAGGGAGTCCTTAAGTCCCCTGGCACCTAGGCAACCAGTGTTCTCAGTACATACAGGTATGCCCTTTGAGCCCCAGGAGAGATGGAGGGACTCCAACTGACAAATTTTAGGGCAGGATCCCAAGCAATTCCAAAGACCTATTTACTCCCAAAGTCCTCTTTGGACTACAGTTTGGAGATGCGAGTGGAAATGGAAAGGTTTTCTTCCTTCTTCGTTTTCCATAGAGAAGGAGGGAGATTTCTCAGTTCCAGATGTAGGAGCACGCTGGACTTCCTTGATCCCCCCTCGCTCTTCCCCAAGCAAGGAGGAACGATGTCTCTGATTGGCGACATAGGGAAGAAGTATCAGAATTTATATTCCGTCCCTTTTCCTCTATTTCAGAGGCTCTGGTCTCAGGATGTTACAGGTGGCATTCTGTCCTCCGAAAAAAGTTGTGTTGAAGTCCTGATCCCCCAGTATCCCAGAATGGGACCTTATTTGGAAACAGGGTTTTTACACAGGTAATCAAGATAAAATGAGGTCATGAGTGTGGTCCCTAGTCCAACATGACTGAAGTCTTTATAAAAAGGGAAAATGTAAACATAGACAGGGACACACACAGAGGGAAGGCCGTGTGAATAGACGGGGAGAATACTGTACGATGAGGAAGGCAGAGGTGGGGGTATGCTGCCAAAGCCTAGGAACACTCGGGGCTAGAGAAACAGGAACACGCAAGGCAAGAGCCTTTCCCTACCTGTCTCAGAGGGAACATGGTCCTTGATACCTTGATTTCAGACTTCTGGCCTCCAGAACTGTTGGACAGTAAATTGCTGTCATTCTGAGCCACCTAGTTTGTGGCACTTTGTTATAGCAGCCCTAACAAACTGATGCACAAGACAAACACTTACTTTGTCCACTCTGCTGTATATGACCTGCTGCTGCTGCTGCTGCTGCTAAGTCACCTCAGTCGTGTCCAACTCTGTGCGACCCCATAGATGGCAGCCCACCAGGCTCCCCCATCCCTGGGATTCTCCAGGCAAGAATACTGGA
>NW_011494961.1:8870182-8871479 GCF_000754665.1 Bison bison bison | reverse complement strand
TGGAGTGGGCTGCCATTTCCTTCTCCAATGCATGAAAGCGAAAAGTGAAAGTGAAGTCGCTCAGTCATGCCCGACTCTTAGCGACCCCATGGACTGCAGCTTACCAGGCTTCTCCGTCCATGGGATTTTCCAGGCAAGAGTACTGGAGTGGGGTGCCATTGCCTTCTCCGTATATGACCTAATCCTACGAAAAACAGCCTGCATCCATCTCCACCTGCGATGGAGAAGCTGGAATCAAATGGGAGTGAAGCAGGTGAGGCAGGGAGGTGGTGAAACATACTAATAGACCTAATAACGAGCTTCCTCTAAACAGCCATTGTTGGTGGCAAAGCCAACATTTTAATGTCCTCTCCTTGCTAATTTTTTTTCTGAATTTGAAGCAGGGAGAACAGTCTGATTTTCTGACCAAAACTCCAAATTTAGGCTGAGATACAGGTGCCACTAGTGGTAAAGAACCAGTCTGCCAATACAGGAGATGTAAGAGATGGGGGTTTGATCCCTGGGTCTGGAAGATCCCCTGGAGGAGGGCATGGCACCCACTCCAGTATTTTTGCCTAGAGAATCCCAGGGACGGAGGAGCCTGGCAGGCTGCAGTCCATGGAATCACAGAGTCAGACACGATTGAAGCAATTTAGTACTCACACACACATAGTTTATATGTACATTAACTCATTTAACTTTCACAGTAGCCCTATAAGAGAAGATGTCCTGCTATTATGCCCAATTCACAAATGAGACAGCTCAAGTCGAGTAACCTGTTCAGGTCAAGTAACTTACCCAAGGACAATGAATGCTAAGGGTTGCTTGTAGGCAGCTTGGGACCACAGTCAGTCCTGGCTCCCTCTGCAAAGGTTACATTGCAAGGAGCAAGTCCTTAAATGGTCCCATGAAAAGAATCCCATGGCTAAATATGTGAGGAGAACCCTCCGTGAACAAAAGTAAACTTTTCTTTAAATTTTCCTGATCTTCTCAGAGCCTTTACAATACCACTGTGCCATGTGACTCGATCAGGATACAGAGTAGTGTTTGACCACAGAGCACTTTTCAGGGAACATCTCCTGGGACGAATGCTCTGAGGATCACCAGTTTGGGAAACACTGAGAGAATATGTAAGGTGGGACGTACTCTTTTGTTTGGATACAGCTCTAGGATTTTAAAATAATTTCTATATGCAATTCAAATACTCATAAATTCCTTCCTTTAAATTTTACAGAGAGAGAGAGAGAGAGGTTTACATAGTAAGGCTGGGCCATGAGTTCTGGGAGCCGAAGCTGACACAGACCCAGGCCATTGCAAC
>NW_011494961.1:8866023-8870082 GCF_000754665.1 Bison bison bison | reverse complement strand
AACAGAGCTACAAAGCAGAGCTGGCAGAAGGCAAGGCTCCATCTCAGAGGGAGAAAGGGGGTGATTTCACGGAGGCTTGAAGGCGAGGAGGGACCTCAGGCAGTCATTCTGGATTAACTCCTTTAGGCCTAACTGCTTTGATTCTGCTCCAGGAGGGTGTTAGAAACCCCAGTGGCTCTAGAGGGCATTCTGGTCTCAGTTTGTCAGGGGCATTATTCCCACAGCTAAGCAGAGATCACAGATTGGTAGCCCCTAGGAAAGATGTGCGGATAAGGCGATGGCACCCCGCTCCAGTACTCTTGACTGGAAAATCCCATGGGCGGAGGAGCCTGGTGGGCTGCAGTCCCTGTGGTCGCTAGAGTCAGACACAACTGAGCGACTTCCCTTTCACTTTTCACTTTTATGCATTGGAGAAGGCAATGGCAACCCACTCCAGTGTTCTTGCCTGGAGAATCCCAGGGATGGCAGAGCCTGGTGGGCTGCCATCTATGGGGTCGCACAGAGTCAGACACGACTGAGGCGACGCAGCAGCAGCAGCAGCAGCAGGAAAGATGTGAGCAGCAGATGCCTGTTTGGCCAGCACAGTATGGCTGGTGGGTGTATATATGTGTGTGTGTGTGTGTGTGTCTATGTGTGTGTGTGCTCAGTCACTTCAGTCGTATCCAACTCTTTGTGACCCTGTGGACTGTAGCCTACCAGGCTCTTCTGTCCATGAGATTCTCCAGGCGTAGGCGTAGGCTGCTGTGCCCTCCTCCAGGGGATCTTCCCGACCCAGGGATCGAACCCATGTCTGTCTCCCGCATTAGCAGGGGGGTTCTTTATCACTAGTGCCACCTGGGAAGCCCGTGTACGTGTAGTGTGGGTTTTAATTTAACCCATGTTCTCTTGGGCCTCACTTTCACACGCGTTTTACTCACCGGGTCTGGTCCCTGAAGACATCTGAGTCTCCTCTAGGCTGACGTAGCCATGACACACCTGAAAGGTATGGCCTTTTCTCTTCTGTCGACATTTCAATAGACAGTGTCATGGAAAACATCAGGGAGTTAGGTCCCTGATGGGGAAAACCTGAAATACCAGTTTGGAAATGGTCGTCTGATGCTTCCCAAGTTAGTTACGGCAACCTCCCTCCAAAACGGATTCCCACTCCAAGGCAGTGGCATACGTCTCTATACTAGCCCTGCCTCTAATATTTGAGTTCAGTAACTTTTATAATGGATTATCTTAAATATTACATTAAACCTGGCAAATCTGTCATCCTCTTAAATATGCTGCAAAAGAAGAAACATAGGATACCAAATAATTTAAAATATAATCTTTAAAAATCTTTAGATGGTGATCTACAGGCCATTTTCCTGAGGGCCTTTTTATGTTTGTTTTAAAAATCCCTCATAGCTCTGGTTGTTCTTCTGTACTCGTGTGGTTGTTTCATTAATGTTCAGAAAGTAAACGCTGTATGTTTGCATTATATTATGGTTATAGCCACTTGAGTGCAATAAAATGTATCCCTACTTACAGCCCCCTTAGTAGAGGTGTGACCATGAGAACTAGCCTGTGCCTCTTTGTAATTATGGTATACAGGGTCTCCCTGGAGTAGGAAATGGCAACCCACTCCAGTATTCTTGCCTGGAGAATTCCATGGACAGAGGAGCCTGGCGGGCTAGGTCACTGGGGTCACTGAGAGTCGGACACGACTAAGTAGCTAACGCTTTCACTTTTGTACAGGGTCTGGGTAAAGATACCAACAGAAAGCGTTTCACCTTCTCTTCTCAAGGGGGGCAGAAGTAGGAAATCATTCTCTTGATCTCCCCAGATCAAATTCAGACCCCAAGGCTCTAAGATATGCTGCAAACAGAACTGGGTGTTTTCTTCCTCCTTAGTCTGAGACATCACAGAATTCTGGAAAGCAGCGCTGCAACAATGCCCTAACAGCATGCTTCCCTGCTTCTCTTCTGGGCTTTCCTGTCTGCCTACAGGCTGGGTGGTGATAAGATGCCAGCAGAGCATGTGCCATTCAGCTTTGCACACGGGCTGGTGAGACACTGCTCTCCATTGGCAAAAATCCTGTCTATGCCCTCCCCTCCCAGGGCAGGAAACTTTGTTCAAGCTCCTGGGTTGAGAGAAACCATGGTTTAAATGTTTATAGGTGAATGGAAAGCAATGTGTTGGAAAGGGGGTGGGGGGCAAGAGACTCCACTTTTCTTTATAAAGCCTGCTCTGTTTGATTTGGTAACTAAATATTCTCACTCGAAACATATTTAGATTCAGGGACTTTCCTGGTGGTCCAATGGTTAGGACTCCATGCTTCCACTGCAGGGGGTACTGGTTTGGTCCCTGGCTGGGGAACTAAGATCTTATGTGGTGCAGGAAAAAAAAAATTTTTTTTGATTCACCCTTGAATGAGTTGCTACCCCATTGCGTTGCTCCCTTCTGCCAGCAAAGCTTCCTGAAAGAGCTGTCCGTATTTCCTATCTCTTCTTTTAAACCTCCTGTACAATGCATTTTATGTATTTTTAAATTGAGGTATAGTTGATTCATGATATTATATGTTTCAGACGTATGACATAGAAATTCACGATTTTTAAAGGTTATATTGAATTTATAGTTACTACAAAATATTGGCTATGTTCTGCTGTATAACACAACCTTGTGATTTGTTTATTTTATACACAGTAGTTTGTATCTTGTAACCCCTACCCTATCTTTTCCCACTCCCCCCCTCCTCTGTCCACTGATAACTACCAGTTTATTCTACACATCTGTGAATCTTTTTTTGTTATACTAACTAGTTTGTTTTATTCTTTTAGATTTCACATATACAAGTGATGTCTGAGTGCCAAAGAATTGATGCTTTTGAACTGTGGTGTTGGAGAAGACTCTTGAGAGTCTCTTGGACTGCAAGGAGATCCAATCAGTCCATCCTAAAGGAAATCAATCCTGAATATTCATTGGAAGGACTGATGCTGAAGATGAAGCTCCAATACTTTGGCCAACTGATGCGAAGAACTGACTCCCTTGAAAAGACCCTGATGCTGGGAAAGATTGAAGACGGGAGGAAAAGGGGAAAACAGAGGATGAGATGGTCGGATGGCATCACCGACTTGATGGACATTAGTTTGAGCAAGCTCTGGGAGTTGGTGATGGCCAGGGAAGCCTGGTGTGCTGCAGTCCATGGGGTCGCAAAGAGTCAGACACGACTGAACAGACTGACAGCACTTGTCATATGTGTATATATACATATATATATATGTATATATACACACACACACACACAAACACGTGTGTGTGTATTAGTCACTCAGTTGTGTCCAACTTTTTGTGACCCTGTGGATTGGGGCCCACCAGGCTCCTCCGTCCATGGGATTTTCCAGGCAAGAATACTGGAGTGGGTTGACATTTTCTTCTCCAGGGAATCTTCCTGACCCAGGGATCGAACCCAGGTCCCCCATATTGCATGCAGACTCTTTACCTTCTGACCCACTGGGGAAGACTATATATATATATATATTTTTTTAATTGAAGTATATATACCATGTATTTTGAAAAGTTACTTGTGTCAGTTTTATCCAGTATATGCAAACAAGTCTTAAATATTCAACTGGCACTCCCACCCCACTCCCAGTGGAACCCACTTTCAACTTCTTTGCTATTTTTACTAGTAATTATTGACATATTTTTATAGGATAGTAATGCTGTTTCTATGGAATGAGGTTCGTGACATTGTACAGGAGACAGGTATCAAGACCATCCCCATGGAAAAGAAATGCAAAAAAGCAAAATGGCTGTCTGGGGAGGCCTTACAAATAGCTGTGAAAAAAAGAGACTTGAAAAGCAAAGGGGAAAAGGAAAGATATAAGCATCTGAATGCAGAGTTCCAAAAAATAGCAAGAAGAGATAAGAAAGCCTTCCTCAGCGATCAATGCAAAGAAATAGAGGAAAACAACAGAATGGGAAAGACTAGAGATCTCTTCAAGAAAATTAGAGATACCAAGGGAACATTTCATGCAAAGATGGGCTCGATAAAGGACAGAAATGGTATGGACCTAACAGAAGCAGAAGATA
>NW_011494961.1:8836590-8864824 GCF_000754665.1 Bison bison bison | reverse complement strand
TTGGACTATGAAGAAAGCTGAGCACCAAAGAATTGATGCTTTTGAACTGTGGTGTTGGAGAAGACTCTTGAGAGTCTCTTGGACTGCAAGGAGATCCAACCAGTCCGTTCTGAAGGAGATCAGCCCTGGGTGTTCTTTGGAAGGAATGATGCTAAAACTGGAACTCCAGTACTTTGGCCACCTCATGCGAAGAGTTGACTCATTGGAAAAGACTCTGATGCTGGAAGGGACTGGGGGCAGGAGGAGAAGGGGACGACAGAGGATGAGATGGCTGGATGGCATCACTGACTCGATGAACGTGAGTCTGAGTGAACTCCGGGAGTTGGTGATGGACAGGGAGGCCTGGCGTGCTGTGATTCATGGGGTTGCAAAGAGTCGGACACGACTGAGCAACTGAACTGAACTGAATGCTATTTCTTAATATACTTTAAACATTTTCTAAACACCTCCTGTTACAGAAGGTAAAGTATGTCATGTCTCTCTCTCACACACACACAACTTCCCTTTCCTGCTTCATCCCCTCCATGTAAACTTATTATAATTTTTTACTAAATCGGCTCTTGTTTACATTGCTATGTCCAGTAAAGATTCTCTGTTTAACCCAGATGCATGAATATTTCCTTTTCATACAACATTTTGTTTTTCCTGGAGTTGAAATTGCCTTTGCTTAGCTTCCCATGTGTTTACCATTTATTGTTTCTCTGAATGTTTCAATAGACTTGCTGAATCTTTACCAATAATTTTCCCCAGATGTTCCAACAAATCGGTTTCATTTTTCATTTGGCGCCCTCCCTCTGAAAGCCTCTCTCTTCTTTTCTAGGCAGGAGAGGTTGGTTGTCCTCTAGAAAAGTCTAGTGCATGGCTGTCTTTTCACTCCTCTCCTCTGTTGAAATCCCTTACATTAATCGAAGTGGGATAACTGCCATTAAAACCAGATCCCAAACGTATAAAAAGGCACACTACCAATGGTTATTTCCTGTTCAGGGATATGAACTGAACTGTGACCCCCTCTCTCACTAAATTCATGTGTTGGAGCTCTAACTCCAATATGACTGTATTTGGACATAGGGTTTTTAGGAGGTAATTGTGATTAAATGAGATGATTGGAGGCGTTATAAGAAGAGGAAGAGAGAATTCTCTCTGTCTCCACCATGTGAGAACACAGCTGTCTGCAAGACAGAAAGAGGGCACTCCCGAACACCGTACCTTCCAGTGATCTTGGGCTTCCCAGCCTACAGAACTGTGAGAAATGTCTATGGTGTTTCGTTATAGCAGCCTGAGCAGACTAAGACAGTGCCTTTTTACTGGATGATTCTGGAGATACCAGTCTCTGTCAGTCTTTTCTCGTGTGTAATTTAGATTCTTCAAAGAAAGTCCGCCAATATACTTTACAATCTGTGGACAGAATTCCAGGAGCACAGCCCGAGAAAGGAGTCTAAAAATTATAATTCAGTATGAAAATTTTCACTTAATTCCCACCTTTATAACTCCATGTCTTGTTCTATCCTTATCTCTGTGTCCTAAAGTCTAGTCTCTCTCTCTTAATCCAGTTTCTCCAGAGAATAAAACTCTTTGGGCAGGCTGGAGGTGCATGGAGTTGTAGTCCTCTGGGCAGGTCATATAAGGGAAGGAATCAGTTAGATCAATTATTCTATAAAATTTTTCAACCGCTACCCCTGTTTCTATCCCGGAAGATTAACTTTACCTTCTGTAGTACCTTCTAGACCCAAGTACAAAACGTCTGAAGAGTTCTACATAGCAAATGGACTTGTTCATCATCAAAGCACCCCAATTCTTCCACTGCCGCCCAGTCACATAGGCGTGTACCCACCTCATCTACTAAGTCAAGTCAAGTTCTACTTTTTCAGGTGCTTATCTTCCAAAAATTGTTGGCATTGCTGATCTGCTGCTGTCTCTTTTCCTATAGTCCTGACCCTGTGAGTTATTATCTCTTGTTATCCTTTGCTCTTATTCAGTGGAGCTATATTTAAGTACAACCCACTCCCTGGAGAAGAAAATGGCAGTCTACCCCAGTATTCTTGCCTGGAAAATTCTATGGACTTCTAGAGGAGCTTGGTGGGCTACAGTCCAAAGAGTTGGACACGACTGAGTGACTAAGCGTGCATGCACACACACACACACACACACACACATTGAAGTACATGCTAAGTCGCTTTAGTCATGTCTGACACTGTGCGACCCTATGGACTGCAGCCTGCCGGGCTCCTCTGTTCATGGGATTCTCCAGGCAAGAATACTGGAGGGAGTTGCCATGCCCTCCTCCAGGGGATCTTCCCAAGCCAGGGACAGAACCCTCGTCATATACATGCATTGGCAGGTGGGTTCTTTACCACTAGTGCTACCTGGAAAGTCGTATTTAAGCACAGTCCTCAAGTAGTATCCTCAAGCCATTTTGGCAATCCATCTCAGCTTCAATCTTCCCAGAAACTGTTCTTACCAAGGTTGGCAAAGATCTCCATTGTTGCCAATTTAATGGAGGCTTTTCTAGCCTTATCTTACCCAACTACACAGCAGGAGATGAGATTATTGACCCCTCTCTCCTTCACACAATACCACCCCTACCCCAAGTATCTCCTAGTTTTTCTCCTACATTACTGGTTCTAAATATCTTTTTTTTTTTTTTAATTGGTTTCTCCGTCTCTGCATGATGTCAAAATGTGGACATTTCCCAGGTCTTAATATTGGAACCTCTCTTTCCTGGTCATGTCTTTACCTTGGGTAGCTTCATCCACTCTCATAGTTTTAACTAATTCATCATGATGAATATTTCCAGACCTCACCTCTCCTTAGGTCTATGCTCATCTATCCAACCATCTTTTTGATATTTCTTAGACAACAGATAATTATTTCTACTCATTCAATCAATAAGTATTGGGTACTTAGTATGTGCCATAGAATATTCTAGGTTCTTGGGCTATACTAGTATCAAATTACTGTCCTTCATCCTGCTTACATTCTAGTGAGAGGAAAAGAATATTAACAACTGACCATATAAAAAAGAAATAACCTGGTGGGACTGTGGTTAGGACTCTGCACTCTCACTGCTGAGGGCCTGGGTTCAGTCCCTGGTTAGGAAACTAAGATCCCACATGCTGTGCAGGGTGCCCACCCCCACCCCAAAAATGGGGGTGATGAAATAAAAGTGCTATGCAAGAAGACAAAGTAGAGTGCTGGGTATGGCAGAACAGTCGTGGTTTTAAATAGGGTGATCAGCATAGACCTTAACCAAGATGCCAAAATTCAGGCTAAGGTTTGGAGGAGGTGAGGTCAGGAAGATAGTTAACTTACCTGTAGGAAGAGCATTCCCCAAAAAAGGAAAATACACTGCAAAGATCCTGAAGTGGGAATGTACCTGGTATGTCCAAGGGATAGCAGGAGAACAGCGCAGCCGGAAGGGAAGGAGTGAGGATGTGTGCAGGAGACAAGGTCATGACTTTGGCTTTTCCTTGTAGCTAGAGGTGGAGTCGTTGGATGGCTTACATCCAACGTTGAGTTACAGTTTAAGAGGCTCCTCTTGCTGCTGCCCAGTGAGCAGATACCGTAATGGAGTATGAGGGAGACCAGGTAGGACCCTCATTCAGAAATTTCAAACTTAACACGTGCAAAATTGAATTTAACAATTTTCTTCCCGAAATCTCTTCTTACCCACAGCCTTCCTTATGTCAATAACTGACCCCACCCAGAAGCTAAAGCTACACACCTAGGAGTCATGCTTGTTTCTTCCTTTCCTATTAACTTCTCCTTAAATCCATTAACAAATCCTATCCCTAACCTGAGCTCCTCCCCATCAGCAAGCCATTATTTCTGGTCAACAACAGTTTTCTCCTGTCTCTAACAAACGACAGCAGCCAAGTCAAATAAAGTTCTTGCCTTTGTGACAATTACGGGGGTCTCCAGCTCTGGAGCTGCCAGCTGCTGCCGGGACACATCTTCTGATGATGAGGGGCATCCCCTCAAGTCATCATTCTCCCCTCATTCTCCAAAAAGTAAAACGTTTTCCATTTTATTCAATTTTCAGTTGAATAAAATAAATAAAAATTTATTCAATTTTTTGTTCTGTTTTATTAAAAGGGAAAAAATACAGAGATGATCTTCTAAAACAAGTCATTGTGGTAGAAACCATCAAAACAATTCAGAAAAATCAGAAGAAACAGTAATACAATTTTCCATTTGGGGAAGGGAGATAAACACAACTACTAAAGCATTCCTTTGCTTCTTTCTCTCTGCTACCCAAGTTCTATTTGTACTTAACAAGGCCAAACTAAGGTTTTTGTTTTCTTTTTTGGCCTTCTTAGGAAATGCAAGGATTTTTCCGTTCTTTTTTCCCAGGTCACTGTAGTCCTCTACAATATAGCTGGCTGACTTTAATTTTTCACCATAATCCCACTGGATTTCCCTCCCTATTTTCTCTAGAGAATGTCATTTGAGTACATACTGCAGTGCTAAAAAGGAAATTTTAGTTGAAAAATTTTTTTAATCACTGATAACTACTCAGTGAAGCTGAGACACTGGAAGACAGAAAATGATTTTTTTTTTTGCTTCCAGACGTGTTTTCATTTGTGGCAACTATGCATCTACCCTACTGTGGGCACTGTGAAGGCTTCATGAGAGGCTGTCAGAAGATAACTAACAAATTGCCTTGCGAAAAGAGGTCTCGATTTGCTTTGCTTTATTGACTGCTTCATCTGTTTCCTTAACATTTCTGCAACTTGAAGCATTTTTGCTTACGCAAAGGAAGAACTGCCTAGCAATTAAGAGCGCTGCAGCTCTGAAGCCAGTTGCTTAGGTTTAAATCCCAACCTGACTATTTCTTTACTGTGTGATCATATGCAGATCACTTTTATCTCAGTTTCCCCATGTTAGTGACAGAAGGTTGAGATATGCCCAGCACATCCTAAGTGCAATGTAAGTGTTAGCTATGTTTAAGGGCTAGGTATGCATTTATTGCTAGGGATCAAATGAGAGGCAAGACCGATACCATCTTGCCCTATGGAGATTTCTAGCTGTAGGACTTAAGCAAATGACTTAGCATGAGCCTCAGTCTAATTATTTGTAATCAAGTGTTTTTCTCACAGGATTGTTATGGGAATCACATGAGATATGCCAAGGAAAATGTTTAATAGGGTGGGGTGAGTATTAAACACTGGATGTGAGCTAATACTGTACAGCAAGACAGGCAGATAATTAAACATCCTAAAAGATGCAATAGCTTATGATGAGAGAAGTTTAGGGTGCTATAGGAGTGCCCACTAGGATACCTAAATTGAGTCCTGAAAAATAAGGAATTCGTGAGAAAAAGAAGAGGAAAAGGGTTCCCAGAAGAGGAAGCCAGAGAGCTTACTGGTGTAAACAAACTAGACGTTTAATGTAGTGGAGAATGGAAACTGGGAGTTGCAGGCAGAAATAATCATTAATTGAGATTTTCAGCTGTACTCAGAGCTGACATTATTCTGAGAAATGAGAGAAACGAGAAGTCATATAATGGGCTCTACTTGGGGCTGACACAACCAGAATGTTGTTTATTTATTCACTTATTATTAATATTTATTGTATTATTTATGTATATATAAATATATATTTATATATTTTATTATATATTTACATATTTGCATGTATTTATATAGTTATATGTAAAATATATATAGTTTATAATTATACTTATATGATATATAAGTATATTATGTATTTATTATATTATTTATGTGTATTATATTATTCATATATTTATTTAATATATATATTATTATTAGGTAAATAACACCATTATTATAAATGGTGTTATTCATTTACTTTTTAATTTTGTTTATTTATTTGGCTACATCAGGCCTTGGTTATGGCACGTGGTCCTCATTGCAGCATGTGGGACATTTAGTTGAGTCGTGTGAACTCTTAGCTGCAGCGTGTGGGATCTAGTTCCCCAACCAGGGATTGAACCCTGATACCTGTGTGGGAAGCACAGAGTCTTAGCCACTGCCCCACCAGGGAAGTCCTCAGAATGGCGTTTTAGAAAGAGCCTGATGGCTGCAGACTGTGGAATGGAGTGGAGGACCGGGTCTGGAGGCAGGATGCCTACTGGGGAGCTGCCTCAGGTTCTAGGTGGTGGGAGGCACCTGGGACAGGGTAGTAACAATGGGGCAGAGAGACCTGGTCCTCCTCAGTCCTGCTGCTCTGGGGAGAACTCCGTCTTCAGCCTAAAGTCTTCTTTCCTATGTTGATTCCGTTGTGACTGTTTTTTTTTGGCTCAGCTGTTGCAGTGAGGAGTACTACTTGTCCTCCAGAAACTTCCTCCAACATCCTGCCACAGCAACAGGCACTGGAGGAGAGTTTACCAGCATAGCTGGTTTGGCTGTTGATTGTCTCCCACAAAGAAAACAATTCTTAATCAAATATTACCTGAGGCTCCGTGTCGTTTGTTTTACACACTGCCACCTGGAGCTGCCCCCAGATATGTCTTATGACCATAGGGCTGCCAAGGTGATTAGGACTGCAGTTTTCCATCTAGAAAGTTAATGTTTACCTCGCCAGGAGGAGAAATGCAACTGCTTCTTCATATAATAAAATAATGATTTACAAACTTCTTCACCACCTGACCATACTCCATCCAACTATTTATAAACCATTCCTTGGAAATGACTTAGATGTTGGGCAGTGGGGAGTATAAATTAGCTCTGTCATGGAAGCCCGACCCACCCTAATCACCTAATCCGCCATCAGAGTTCAATGTGATCCCATACAGAGGTTGAGAGTTGTGATAAGATGACACTTCATGTGTGCATGCTCAGTTGTGTCCAACTCTTTGCGAGTCCATGGACATAACCTGACAGGGTCTTCTGTCTATGAGATTCTGCAGGCAAGAGTACTGGGGTGGGTTGCCATTTCCTCCTCCAGGGGATCTTCCCGACCCAGGAACCGAACTCTGGTCTCCTGTGTGGACAGGTGGATTCTTTACCATTGAGTTACCTGAGAAGCCTAAGATAAGTGAGCAGTAAATATCTAATCAAATGAAGAAGAAGTGCCATTTTAGAGGTCATTGGCATCACTGTTTCTCCTGAAGTATTATGGTACTTGGGTAAGAGGTTAGTTTTATGGTTTGTTTTTGTTTCTGTTGTTATCTTTGCTAACTAGAAGCCCTGGCTGGAATAGCCTCAAGCAAAATTGGGATTTCAGTGGTAAAGAACCCAACTGCCAGTGCAGGAGACAAACAGGCAACCCACTTCAATGTTCTTGCTTGGGAGATCCCATGGGCAGAGGAGCCTTGTAGGCTGGAGTCTATGGGGTCACAAAAAAAATCAGACATGACCTAGCAACTAAACAATAAGCACAATTGTAAGAGTGGTGAATTTTCCACTTTTTACCACTCTTTGCGTTCCTAATCTTCAATGCCTTCATCTGACACTCTCTTGAAAGCAAGAAAATGGGTTAACTAATTTACAATAAGACTTTAGTATGTATGTCTTAGTGTAAGGTGAACCCAATCCCAGGGAAGCAAAGGTGATCTCAGACTAAGGGAGCCTGAGAAATTTGCTGAAAAACGTGAATTTAGGGTCATGAGGATATAGAAGGAAGTGTAAGCCTGAATCAGTTCAATTGAATTGTTTTTATTCCGTTGCTAAATCATGTCTGGCTCTTTGCAACCCCATGAACAGTGGCACAGAAGCCAGGCTCCTCCGTCCTTCACCACCTCCTGGAGTTTGCTCAAATGCACGTCCAAGTTCAGTTGAGATCAATGTCCAATCTGAGAGCCATGAACCTCAAGTCTTCCTCCCCTCCTCCCTTCTGGTCATGCCCTGTGCAACTTTAACTTCTAACTTCACAAACTATCCAACTCCCTAACTTCAAATCTTTAACCACTATAATGAAACAGGAGGGAAGCAGGCAGGGCACAACCTTTGAAAGAATGACATAGCCCAAGGACACCACACAAACTGATGGGAACCAAATAGGTCCAAGATGGCGGACGAGTCAACTTCATTAGACATTGAGGCTCAGTTCAGTTCAGTTCAGTTGCTCAGTTATGTCCGACTCTTTGCGAGCCCACGGACTGCAGCATGCCAGGCCTCCCTGTCCATTACCAACTCCCAGAGTTTATTCAAACTCATGTCCATTGAGTCGGTGATGCCATCCAACCATCTCATCCTCGTTATAACACATCAGCAAGCTAAGCAACACACCCACAGGCTGGCACCATGACAGTTCCAAGGCTGACCATCAAAGACCAAAAGGTGGGTAATGGCCCAATTCCTGGAAATCTTCGCCACTCCCCCCAAATAGTTATTAGCCAATGAAATTACCCAGCCTATAAAAGCTAGCCACCCTGCATTTCAAGGCCACTCTTGCCTTCTGAGATGGCCCATGCTCTGTCTGTAGAGTGTGCTGTTGTTGTGTAGTCACTAAGTTGTATCCAACTCTTTAGTGACCCCATGGACTTTAGCCCAACCAGGCTCCCTGGTTCATGGAATTTTGTAGGCAAGAATATTGGAGTGGGTTGCCATGCCCTCCTCCAGGGCATCTTCCTGACCCAGGGACTGAACGTGTGTCGCCTGCCTTGAAGGCGAATTCTTTACCACTGTGCCACCTGGGAAGTATTCTCTCTAAATAAATCCACTTCTTATCTATTACTTTGCCTCTCACAGAATTCTTCCCGTGATGAGACATCAAAACCTGAGCTTCATTGGGTCTTGAAACCAGGTGTGTTTTCTCGGTTGGAAGACCATGGGTTTTGGTCGGATTCAAGCCCCAATCTGAGGTGAATGGTTTCAATAGCATGCTTCACACCATGGTACTTATGCAGAAAGTTCCTTGGCCAGAAATACTTTAATCTATCGCTTGGACTGTGCCCACTCCAAAATAATAAGCATATATAAAAATCCCTCTCTGAGAACAGTGGCCTCAAACCTACATTTCAAGTTCATGGAAACTTCAGTCTTGATCCCTTGCCCCGGCCCCAGCCCTTCCTAGCTTTGTGCATGCATACTTAGTCACTTCATCATGTATAACTCTTTGCGACCCCATGAACTGTAGCCTGCCAGGCTCTTTTGTCTATGGGGATTCTCCAGGCAAGAATACTAGAGTGGGTTGCCATTTCCTCCTCCAGGGCTTCTTCCTGATCCAGGGATCAAACCCACATCTCCTGCACTGGCAGGCAGATTCCTTATAACTGAGCCGCCTGGGAAGCCTAGCTTTAGAACCTCTCTAATATAACCTGAATTCCATTCACTGAACCGAATTTATTAGGTTTCTCCTTTATGCTAGACAGTATTCTAGACCAGATGTTGTCATTTTTGACTGTAGACTGGAATCATTCATAGACCTTTAAAAATACCATGTTTGGAAGCCACCAAAAGATTCCAATTTAACTGGTTCAAGGTGCATCAGGAATTTCTGGAGCTCTCCAGGTGATTCCAATCCACAGATAAGCGCCTTTGATCCAAGTACAGGAGATACAGAGATGAACAAGACAAATAAGACAGAACTCTAGCAAGTTCAAATTCTATCCCTCCTTCAATTATCAGCTGCCAAAACTCTCTTGCTAGCTTATCTTTTCTACTATTCTTGCTCTTCCAGATCCTGGTCCTAGATAAAGCCATCTAACACTATCTCTTCTCAAGTACCCAGGTGTCCTCGTGCAGCTGTGTGAAACACAACTCTGCTGATTAGCTTCATCACAGATTTATGGCTCCATTCTCAGTCCGGCTCTCAACATTGGCAAATTTTTACTTATCTTTTGGCAGTCTCATTTCTGATAGCGGATATTTCAAATCTTTATTTTCCCCGTAAAACCCCACATCGGAATCCTATCTCTTTCACCCTCAGCAGGTGATTCAACCTCTTTTTTAACCAAGAAAATAGTAGCCAGAGTAGTGAACTCCCTCAGCATCCCTCCTTCCCATCTTAACAGTGCATTCCTTTTCGCCAGATCCTTCTCTGTTATCTATGAATGTCCTCAAGCATCTGCCTACTAATCCTCCTTAGAATCAGTCTATTGGCTCTCTCTCCGTTCGTTCACTGACCTGTATGTCAGTGAAAGAAATTCTCTGCGCTCACAGCCTCCACCTCCATTTCTCCACTTCATCCTCCTGAACCGCAATGTGACGTCCACTTCTATCACTGTTCTATCACTTGGGGCTTCCCTTGTAGCTCAGTCAGTAAAGAATCTGCGTGCAGTGCAGGAAACCGGGTTCTGACCCCTGGGTTGGGAAGATCCCCCGGAGAAGGAAATGGCAACCCACTCCAGTATCCTTGCCTGGAAAATCTCATGGACCGAGGACGGAGGAGCCTGGTGGGCTGCAGTCCATTGGCTCACAAAGAGTCGGGCACGACCGACTAACACTTAATCTATCACTCTATGGCAGTGCTTTCCAAACTTTTCCATGTCATGGCAACCAGAGAAAATTCCCATATTTGTTTGGTATCCTGAGCACAGCATCAAGATCACTCTAGCTCCTTCTGGCCTCGTCAGGCACTTACGGGGCTTGGTTTTCAGCTCACCTGCATTGTTCTTGCCTCACTAACCTACCTTAGCATACCAGACGGGAGACTCTGCTCCACTGAAACTGCTTTGGCAAAGGACACCAGTGACCTCACTGACAAATGCAGGGTCCGCTTCTCTGTCCTCATCTGCTCCATAGCAGTTTATTGATCATGGAGATTCTATTTAAAATGACCAAGATAGTGTGGGATTGGAGGCCAGGAAGTAGGTTGGAGATGAGAAGAGCAGGCTGCTTTCCTTTCACTGCTTTCTTGATCAAAGCCCAGTTGTTTAGGAGAATCAACAGGCAATGCTTGGACCACAACTAGAGAGTGTGGTCCTACTCGCCGCAACTGGAGAAAGCCTGCGAGCAGCAACAAAGACCCAGCACAGCCAAAAATAAAAAAATAAATAAAATTATTTTTTAAAAAAGCAGGCAGTGCTTTGGAATCCAAGGTCAGATTATGTGCTGTGTGGCATGCAGATCTCAGTTCCCCACCCAGGGATTAAACCTGTGCCCCCTGCAATGAAAACGTGGGGTCTTAACACTGGACCACCAGGGAAGTCCTTGGGACCCCAGAGTCTTAACTGAGTAAGCAATTGGTAAACTGAGGCGCTCAAGAATCATTTTGTGTATTACTGTACCCCTAGGATGCTTTTATAAATCAATTCTAATTAATCAAGATCCTGAGCAGGGACTATCTGCATCTTTCTGAGGAGAGGTCATTTAGGGAGTCCTTGCATTACAAACCTTAGGGTGGTTTCTGTTGTGTGTGTGGTTTAACTTGGGATTGTCCATGGCATCCATGCATAACTGCTTAAAGTACCTTCATGCTGGCTCATCTTATACCAGTTGGCCCTTACTTACTTAAGGTAAAGTTTGGCCTGACAAAAGAGCATGTCCCCCCCCCAGAGAAGCAGGGGTAAAATGTGAACAACTTGGCTACATTTAAGCTGTATGGTAGTTGGTGTGGTGGGAGGGCTTTGGGAGACCGACTGGTTAAGTCAGATTCTCAGGTCATTTGTTTCTTCAGTTTGCCCAGTTATGCCTCTTTCCAACCAGGTGCAGGATGCTGGAGTTCATTGCCTTAGAAATAGCTTATCATAAACCCTGCGCAGACTCCCAGAGCTTTGTAGGGATTTGTGCTTACTATTCTCTATTTGCCTTCCCAGATCCACTCTGACTCATCTCAGCTCTGTTGGGAGCCACTGGACACTAAACCCTTCCCAACAGCATCGTCTGGCTTCATCACCCTGCAGCTTTGGGTTGGGGTCAGTCACGGGCAGGTCATCTGAGGAAGGGAGCAGGAAGAGATCAGGATCGTTGATCTCACTTTTCCCCCTCTGAGTGATTACCTTCCTCCCCTGAAGGCCCTGGCTCCCTCCAGTCAGCCCCTTTCACACAGCTGCCTTTTCTCTGGTGCTGGAAACATCTTTCCTTTTCTTCCCCCTTCAGCCCTAGAGTTGGTAAGGATTTCCCAGAGTCCCTCGGGGCTTCATCATGTCTTGCTCTATCTTTGTACTGGCCTCTCTGACTATGGGAAGATCCCCTGGTGGCTCAGACGGTAAAAAAAAAAAAAAAAAAAAAATCCACCTGCAATGCGGGAGACCTGGGTTCGATCCCTGGATTGAAAAGACCCCTGGAAAGGAGAACGGCCACCCACTCTAGAATTCTTGCCTGGAGAATTCCATGGATTGTATAGTCCATGGGGTCACAAAAAGTCAGACACAACTAAGCGAATTTCACATTTTTCTTTTTCTTTCTCTGACTATACCATCTCTAACTAGTCCCCTCATTAAACTCTTTGTAGTTAAACACTTTGCGGTACATCACCTTTTTCCTGCCAAGATCCTGCCAACTACAAATTGGTGCTTGCCAAGGGCATTTGCCATCTGCCTCTGCAGCAATTGAATCCTGTGCCGCTGCAGCTGCTCACCTTCTACACGCCCTGAAAAGGAGTTCAGGGTGGAGAGTGAGGCACTCTGTGTGCCAGGGAAACTGGTGGAACAGGTCCTTAGATGGTTAGGTATTTTCAGGAACTGATTTCATAACCCAATCCTTGCATCTCCTCATGTCTAGAAAAGCACTAAAGAATGTGACATCAGCTCTTTGTGACTAGCAGAAAACCTTCTGTAAAACGAGTGCTTGATGGCACTGAACACCCCCCATCACCAAAGTCTTATATGTTGACCTTCCCCCACTCCCTCTTTGGAGCAGTCTCCTCTCTCAGAGCTCTCTGAGGTGCTGTTTCCTGGGCTGCAGTCCTCATTTTGCCCCAAATAAAACTGAACTCACAACTCTCGTGCTAAGTCTCTTCAGTCATGTCCGACTCTGTGACCCTATGAACTATAATCCGCCAGGCTCCTCTGTCCGGGGGATTCTCTAGGCAAGAATACTAGAGTGGGTGGTCGTGCCCGCCTCCAGGGGATCTTCCTGACCCAGGGATGGAACCCACATCTGCGTCTCCTGCATTGGCAGGTGGTTCTTTACCGATAACGCCACCTGGGAAGTCCCACAGCTCTCACGCTGTGTATGTTTTTAGTTGACAACCCTAACTGTATGATGACATGTATAGCCATATGCCTACAGTTCAGTATTTCAGTGAATATAATTACTATTGTTTTTTTACATTTTTTCTCTTGATTTTTCCTATTAATTTAGTTATCTATGGCTTTAATTCCCTAGCATGTTTCAAAGGGTATTTGAAATCTCCTAGAGATGGAGGGGCATTGGAAAGCCAGAAGCTGTTGGCACTGGTAGATACAGTCCAATTAAAGTGGGTCCTAAATAGCATGGCAGCTTCCCAGGTAGCTTAGCAGTAAAGAATCCGCCTGCCAATGAAGGAGACGAGAGTTCAATCCCTGGGTTGGGAAGATCCCGTGGAGAAGAAAATGGCAACCCACTCCAGTATTCTTGCCTGGGAAATCCCATGGACAGAGGAGCCTTGCAGACTACAGTCCATTGGGTCATAAAGAGTCAGACACGACTGAGTGACTGAGCACGCATGCCAACAGCATGGCCTGTCACCCATGAGTTGAAAACCTTTGAAAACAAATGTGAAATAAGCATATCAAGATTTAAGTTACTTCCAGGTGAAATATGATCACATTTTGATAATTTAACTCTAATGTGTTTATCCTCTTTCCCCAACTGTATTGAGAACATTTTGAAGCAAGCAATAGAGGCTATACTTTTGTCCCTCTTATAAAACTCAGTCTTTTTTCTGTAGTAAATACCACAGTACTGCATGGTCTACAGTTGGTTGAGCCTGCAGATACAAGGAACCTAGGAACTAGAGGGCCGACTACCAACTGTAGTTGGATTTTCTAAATATTTATTGATTGATTTACTTGGCTGCACCGGTCTCAGTTGCATCACATGGGACCTTCGATTTCCATTGCCGCGTGTGGGATCTTTGGCTGTGGCAATCGAACTCTTAGTTGTGGCATGGGGGATCTAGTTCCCTGACCTGGGATCAAGCCCAGGCCCCCTGCATTGGTAGCACTGAGTCTTAGGACCACCAGAGAAGTCACTGTACTTGGATTTTCAACTGTGGGGAGAGTTGACATCCCTAACCCTCTAATTGTCTCAACTGTGTAATGAAGGAAACCAGACTAGAGGAAGAGAGAGTTAAAGGAAGGACACAATTAATTTATGAGACCTAGCTTAGCAAGTGCAAGGGCGGCAGAGAATGAAGAATACTAGCTTGTGTGGGTAGGGGTGATATAAGGACAAGAAATTAAATGGCAAACAATGTTTTAAAGTCACAAAAGAAAACAGAAAATTGCTTTTAGAAACTATTATAAGCATTTACTTTCTTCTGAATCTTAAAGCATTTGATATTAAATACTGAGCACAGACTAAGGAGCCATCATGATTTAAGAGAATATTTTAAAGAGATAATAAACGAGTTAATGATATGAAAGTACTCTGGACTCTTTTCAACAGCAACATTAGTATAAAAGCAAGATGTTAAGTCATGTTAAATTTATAGATTGCACATACGATATATACTCTAATGGCCACTACCTGAGAACACACCCAAGATTAGAAGGGTTGAAGAAACTCAGAGGTCAAAGATTTTTGCCTATTATTGCTCATCTTCTTCATCTCTTTCTCCCGGACAATATTTAACTACTAGAAAGCTGTAAAGATGATGATTGATATAGTGTATATTACATGTTTGAGGTTGTGACTGAAAACCTTCATACAGAAAGCACAAGGTACAGTTATTACTGCCCCCCCACTTCCTTAAAGAAAAGGCTTGCATAAACAGGCAGACTTTGTACCTTTCTTGCTTCCTTGATAACTCGGTTTTTAAAGGATCTGCCTGCAATGCAGGAGACCCTAGTTCGATTCCTGGTTCGGGAAGATCCGCTGGAGAAGGAATACTCCAGTATTCTTGGGCTTTCCTTGTGGCCCAGCTGGTAAAGAATCCGCCTGCAATGTGGGAGACCTGGGTGCTATCCCTCGGTTGAGAAGATCCCCTGGACAAGGGAAAGGCTACCCACTCCAGTATTCTGGCCTGGAGAATTCCATGGACTGTATAGGAGTTTGGGGTCATGTATAGGGGTATAGGTCTGTATGGGGTCGCAGAGAGTCAGACGTGACTGAGAGATTTTCACTCTCACTTTCATTAAACATTTTAGTTTGAGCTACCAACTGAAAAGTCAGGGCTGTGTAGAGTTACCATGTCCTTCAGCAATATCATCCTCCTTCACATTTTAAATTGGGGGAAATGTGTGTTTTAATTTGCGATTCAAGTCCCATTCATTTTACTCATTTTCAGCGCCCTAATAAACTCTATGGAGGAAGATGTGTGTGTGTGTGTGTGTGTGTGTGCACATTCCAACTGGGATATAACCAGGGAAACAGTTGGAGATCCAGCTAATGAAGAAGTGAGTGTGGCCTGGGAGGCTAGCCAGCCTACAGAGAGTCATTTTCCTGGTATGGGCACCAGTCTGTGAAGTCCAGTCTTTAGTTTGGTAGGCTTGAAATTCAATTTTGCTAGAATAGTAAGGTGACTGGCTTTCTAGAGACAGACTGACAAGAATTATGTCAGAAAATGCTCTAACCAGAATATCACTATTAAACTCATTAGTGAATTCCCTTTCTCTTGGTTAGAGTCTATACCCATGACTGTCAAACAGGGAAGGAGGCTGGGAGTGGAGAGGTGGGGGATAACCCCTCCTATTGAGAACGAGCCTCAGTGTCTCCGGGGAATCTGTTTAAGACCACTTAAACTTTCCCTGGGCTTCCCAGGTGGCACTAGCAGTAAAGAACTCACAGCCCAGTGCAGGAGATTCTCAGAACTGTATCTGCCATTTCTCATGTGGTCCCAACACCTACCCCTTTATCATGGAATTGAGAGTCAAACAGCAAAAGCAAGGCAGTCTCAACATTAGCCAGTCAAGAATATACGCAGACCCCAGAGGTTAGACCAGCCCTTTTGGTTAAAGTACTGTATTTCAACCAACCAGATTCCTCCAAATGATGGCTGTTTGGTACTATTCTCTCTAGCCCAGTCCATTTACTGCTCCATCCACAGCCGTATACTCTCTTGATTGACTCATGGCTTCTTATCTTGGTCAGCAGAGGTTGCCCGCTCCCATCCCTGCACCCTTCACCCCTACCAGAACACTTTCTTCCCCCAAAAGAGTTGTTTAGCACTTTAAACCAATTTTCTCCTGCCTATTCCCCAAATATGGCCATGATTTGTCATTCATTAGCAGGCCCGTGTGAGAGCAGGTGGTTAGGGGACAGTTAGTGGTTTGGGGATCCTTAGGGAGGACAAGTGGAGAAGCAGGATCCTCACAGTAGTCTGGCCTCTGGATGAAACAGCTTCATAAAATGAAACCATTTGCACTAAGACTAATCTCTTCTCAATGCACCTCCTGAGCTTTATTATGCTAATAAGTATGTCTCCATTCGAAGCTTGAGTTACATTACTATTTACCCACTTTCTATTTACCCTGACTTTGGCAAAGAATCAGGCTATCAGCTCCCAAAAAAGGTAGGGTTATGTTTAGGAAGAAAATTTCCCCCTTCCTACTGACATACATACCTATTCCATCTTCATACATTTATTTCCATAATGCTCTGTGATTTTGTTCCCCTGATCTCCCAGACTCTTCCCATCACTCCCTAACCTTCTCTTATATCCTCTGAAATCCCTACTTTATGATCACAAACTCTCCTATATGTTCCATTACATCTCCGAATATTTCCTGTAATTTTTGCCTGAACTGAAATCAGAGGACACACTTTGTCTGCAGCCGGTCAAGGATGTCTGATGACCTTCTCTGTGTCCTTGAAATTGAAAGGTAAAGTCTTCATCCCTTTGATTTCTAGAGCCACTTCTGGACCAAGATTATACCAGGCTCTTGTGAAACTCGCCACTCCTTTGAGGCATTCATGTCCTCTGTACCACCCTCTTCCTCTCCTCATTCCAACCCATCGTCGTTGGTTTGGCACCTGATTTACCATCTTCCCTACTTCTAGTCTGGTCATCATTCTGGGTAACTTTAGCATCCATGAGAATTACTCTTCCAATGCCCTGAACTCTGAAGTGACTTCATTCTCTTCTCCTCCTTCCCTATATCCTCACTCATCCACTCACAGCCACAGCCTATACCCATGCCCTGCCATTGCCGCCAACAGCTCGGATAAATGGTCCATCACCTGATCTCTGTACTTCCAAAGTCTTCCATCTATCAGCCCTAGTTCACCCACTCTGCAGCGTGTCCAAGATCTCTAGGCCATTGACCCATCAGCTCTTCTGTCTCCCTGACCATCTTTTATTCCCTAGTCCATTGTTTCATTGGCACCACCCTAGGCACTACTGTCTCTCTCCTTTGCCTGCCTGTTCCCTCACTACCCCTATTCTCTGTGCCCTTCCCAGAAAAAGTCACTCTTGGTATCACTATGGCCCCAACTTCAACTCAATCTTCATTGCTGTCTGTCAGATTTAGTTTTTCTAGTCAGTTCATGTTCTTGCTCTCCAGCATGGCCATTTCAAACTGTTCCTATCCTTTCTAAAACTTCCCACCTCTTCCACTTATTCTCAGTTAATGATGTCACTTTGTGCTCAGCAGAATGGGTCCCCCGATGACATCCATGCCCTAATCCCCAGAACTTGTGAATATGTTACATTGCATGGCAAAACTGTCCCCATTTCCTTTTATTCTTTTTCCTTGTCTTTTATTTATTCTCTTTCTTTTTTCTGTTGGGCTTCAGTGATTTCCACAATCCTGTTTTCCAGCTCACTGATACATTCCTCTGCATCATTTAATCTTCTCTTGATTCCTTCTAGTTTATGTTTCATTTCAGTTATTATTGTCTTTATTTGTTGTTCTTCTTTATATTTTAATTAAGATTATGGGCCTACAATAGAAAAAGTATCCTGAATTATCCAGGTGGGCCTAATTTAATCATGTGAGTCCTTCAAAACAGAATTTTCTCCAACTGAGGCAAAGAGATGTGGCAGATAGAGATGTAAGCAAGAGTCCAATTGTGGGAAGGATTCAACAAGCTGTGACTGGCTCTGGGACAGCCGCCTCTGCCGCCATAGGCATCAAATCCCCCCACCCCCCACCCCCACATCGCTCCCAGCTGACAGCCTGCAGGGAAATACAAACGTTTTTCTGCAACCGGAAAAGAACTAGATTCTGCTAGGGACCTGAAGGAGTTTGGAAGCCTGCCACTGCTGATAAGAGCCCAAAGAGCCACACCTTGATTTCAGCCTCATGAAACTTAGAGCAGAGAAACCAGCAGACCTATGGAACTGTGAGTTAGACTAGTGAGTTTGTGCTAGTTTGTTACAGCAACAACAGAAGACTAATATACCTCATAACTCACAGAAAAATGGAAGCATCTGAAGGGGTGATTTCAACTTTCTACAAACGGCCTATAAGCATAACTGTGTTACTCCCACACTCCTCTTTTTTTCTTTCCCGCTTGTATTGGTCTAGCCGTTCTTTCTCATCCCTCAGGCCACTCCTTCCATCTGTGTTCTGGGTGCCTCTTGACTCCTCCTGAACGTTGACTGTTAATCCTCCCCGTTGTATCCTTCTCCCCGCCCCTCTCCCTTTACAGACTCCTTCCTATCAGCCCTCAGTCATGTTTTCCTTACCTCAGAAAGAAACTCTATAACTTATAGTCAGTCCTCATTTTTTCACCTACCCAAGTTGTATTTTATAAATCTATTCTGGTAATGCTTTAGCATCCCTTATAGATCAGCCCTCCAGGAAGCCAACTCCCTGACCCCCCTGCTGAACTCAGCTCTTTCTCATTCCCATTGAACCAGGATTTCCCTGCACCATAGCATAACCAACCCCTCTGGTTACAGCTAACAAAGACCTCTATGTTACCAAATCCAATGGACTTTTACATCTTTATTTTACCTGCTCTCTCAGGAGAATTTGATATAGATGGCCATTCTACTTTCCTCAAAAAATCTTCCATTGTTTACTTGGATACAGACCTGGATGTCTGTTTCCTTTTCCAGGTTAGGGAAGTATTTAGCTATTACGTCTTCAGATATGTTCTCAGTCCTTTTCTCTCTCTCTCTCCCCTCTCTGGGACTCTTAGAATGCAAATGTCACTATGTTTGATGTTGTCCCACGTGTGCTCAGCTGATTCAGTCAAGTCTGACTCTTTGCAACCTCATGGACCATAGCCCGCCAGGCTCCTCTGTCCATGGGATTTTCCCAGCAAGAATCCTGGAGTGGGTTGTCATGCCCTCCTCCAGGGGATCTTCCCAACCCAGGGATGAACCTGCCTCTCCTGTGTCTCCTGCATTGGCAGGTGGATTCTTTCACCTCTGAGTCACTGGGGAAGCCTGCAGAAGTCTCTTAAAGTGTCTTCATTTCTTTTTATTCGATTTCCTTTTTCTCTTCAGCTTCAGTGATTTCCACAACTCTGTTTTCCAGCTGGCTGATACATCCTCTGTATCATTTAATCTACTCTTGATTCCTTCTAATTTTTCATTTCAGTTATTATATTCTTTATCTCTTGTTCTTTGTTATATTTTCTTTGTTAAAATCTCCTAATTTCTCATTCTGCTCAATCCATTACTTTGTACTCTTTATCAGGTAGGTTGACTATCTCCATGTCACTTAATTCTTCTTTGGGGACTTTATCTTGTTCTTTCATTTGGAGCAATTGTCCTGTCAGCTCATTTTCCAAGTTGCTGGTGTATGGAGCTGGGTCCTAGGGTCTCTAGCTATAGGGCTGTGGATGCTCCAAAGCTGATTTCAGTCTGTTGATTCAGTCTGTGGCTGGGTTGGATCCTGGGGCTGCTGGCTAAAAGGTCCAAGGTGTCCCAGAGCTGGGGGGCATGGCTGGGGCCTGGGAGTTTCTGGGCCTCGTGTCTGGATGCTGGTGTGTTGAGTGGGTCTTGACAAGGCAAACTGGAGGGGTGCATTGGTCCTGGGGCCAGTGACTGCCTGCTTCTGTGTAGTTGGGACCAAGAGACCACAGGACAGGTCACCCAGCAGTGTATGGGTCTTGACTATACCATGACTCTACTTGTCCTACTCACCTCATTGTGGTTTCTTTTTTCACATCTTTAGTTGTACAAGATCTTTTCTTATCTTTCTCATCAATAGTTGAGCACTAAATATTTGTAATTTTGTTATGCCCATGAGAGGAGGTGAACTCAGGGTCTTCCTACTCCATCATCTTCACCAAAGGCTCCTATGACTTTCTTATCTACATGCTGACTATTCTTAAATTCATATCTGCAGTTCTTGGCTCTTTTCTGAGTTCCAGACTACTGTCATCAGCTGCCCACCTGACATCTCCAATCATACTTCTCATATCTCAAGGTCATCATGTTTAAATAAAATTCATCCTCCTCCTTTACAAACCTGTTACCATCTTGGCATTCTTTGTCTTGGTAAAAGGTATTAACATCCGTAGACCAAGTGCTCAAGGAAACAAAAAAAGTAGGCATCGTCTTTGGCTCTATCCTTATATACAATTGATTTGCAAGTTTTGTCCACTATACTTCACATCTGCTCTGCTTTTTACATTCCCATCACTCCTTTCCTAAAGCAGACCACTGCCATTTCTCACCTGGACTGCTGCAAAGCTGCTCATTACTGTCCCTACTCCTTCTCCATGTTCCTCCAGTCCAGAAATAGAATGAATAGTAACGTTAATAAGATGTGGCAAATAGGACATTTCATTTACTTTTCTGAATACCCAAACCATTTCCTTTAATATAGAATATCTGTATAAATACATATAGTGTAGTATTACTAAGTCTAAAAAAAATAGCCTAAGGTATACAAAAATATTAGAATAAATTGCTCCCTAATCAAGAACTAGACTACCAGATTTCAGAGAGTCCAAGTTCAGTGCACATGCATGCATCCAAGTATATATATATACACATACATATATACATTCTTCCCAGACACTGAAACACTAATCTTGAGGAAAGAGCATATGCTATAGTGCTACATTAAAAAAAATCAGAATCAGAATCATTTCTATGATGTTGTTGAAATTATCTTAAGCAATGGAAATCCAAGGGAAGCAGGCTGGACTTGAAAACATTAATAGTGTTTTATTTTTTCTTCATTTTCCAATTGCTCCAAAATATGATACTATTACCTCATATTTTTAAAAATAAAGTTTAAAATACATGTTTTAAAAGCCAAAGTAAGAGTATTGTTATATCAAGACAAGTATATCAATGTGGATGCAATTTATGGAATAGTGGCCAAAAGCATGAACTTTGGGACCAGAAGACCCTGGTTTTATGCCCCAGTGATGCCACTTACTTGAATGTGATTTCTGGAAAATGACAATCTCTCTTTTCTTTGGTTACCTCATATGTAGAGGAGGGCACTATGAGTACCTATCTCAGATTGTGGCTTAAATTATTAAATGAGATATTATAGATAAAACAATTTGCATAGTCCCTGGCATATAACAACTTTTCAATAAATGGTATGCAATTGCTCTTTGGATGGGCTTGGCACAGAGTAAGTATCTGAAACCCCAAATTCAGAGAGTGATCAGCCTTAATCTCTAGTTCTTCTGGGTGTTATTGTCTTTCCAACTAGACAGTGAGCTTCCTTATGTCTTGGATTCGTATTACTGCCTTCTTGGTTGTAATACTGCTTGTGTTGTTGTCTTTAATTTCAAAAGTAGTATGGCTGATTGAAAAATAGTTCAGAAATGCTAGTTTCCTCCTCACATCCTTCCCTCGGTATCTGCAGAGTTGCCCTCGGTATCTGCAGAGCATTTGTTTCAGAACCCTGATGGGTACCAAAGAACATGGATGCTCAAATCCTTTATACTAAATGGCAAAGATGTAGCATGCAACCTATGCGTACTCTCCCATTGGAGAAGGAAATGGCAACCCACTCCAGTGTTCTTGCCTGGAGAATCCCAGGGACGGGGAAGCCTGGTGGGCTGCCGTCTCTGGGGTCGCACAGAGTCGGACACGACTGAAGCAACTTAGCAGCAGCAGCAGCAGCAGATCACTTATATTAATAGAATCTAATTCAATGTAAAGGTTCTCTAAATAATTGCTAGCACTGCAAATTAAAATTTTGCGTTTTGGAATTCCCTAGAAATTTTTTTCTATTTTCAATCCGCAATTGGTTGAGTTGGAGGCTACAGATACAAAGAGCTGACTGTACCTCATTGCAGGAGGTAATATGTTCTTTGGTTCTGGATATTTTGAGGGTAAGGTGTATTTGTTTGATTCATTAGAAATAGTGCATGTGTGTGTGTCTGTGTGTGTGTGTATGTGAGAGAGAGGGTATATTTCCCATCATTGTATTGTTCTTGTATTTTTCACTTAACAAGGACAGTTTTCTAAGTCAGAGCCTATGAAACTATTTTTTTTCTGTTGCCTATACAGTGTCTCCAGAGAAGGCAATGGCACCCCACTCCAGTACTCTTGCCTGGAAAATCCCATGGACGGAGGAGCCTGGTGGGCTGCAGTCCATGGGGTCGCACAGAGTCGGACACGACTGAAGTGACTTGGCAGCAGCAGCAGCATACAGTATTTCATAACATGAGATTACTTCACTATTAGCTTGTTCATTAAAGCTTGTTCATTCACTTATTTCACTCATTGAATAATTATATGCCAGGCACTGGATCCTAGGAAAATTATAAACAGTACTGCTATAAACATCCTTATGTAATTAAAAAAAAAATTTACTTAATTATTTGGCGGGGCTGGGTCTTAGTTGTGGCATGTGGGATCTAGTTCCCTGACCAGGGATTTTTCTGCATTGGGAGCATGAAGTCAGCCACTGGACCACCAGGGAAGGCCCCACCCCTATGTACTTTTTTTTAGAAGAAGACTTTCCCATTGCTGAGTCATATATTTAGAAGCTGCACGTGGTGATTTTTAGATAAACAATGCGGCACAAAGTGAGAACTCAATAAATATTTGTTGCTTGAGTCAATGACTTCGGCACATTCAGAGTAGGAGTTATTATAAGAGCAAATAAGTACTACAGATATGTATGTTTTCCTAACTTAATCAGTATGTCTTATCACACCAAAGAAATATCTGTAAAACTTGATTTATAGTATGTGCTGCTTTAGAAAAAAAATCGACAGGAACGCAAATGCTAGCTCTGTCTCTCCTTTAGAACACTCAGCATTATTGTTTTTGTAAGGTGATTAAATCAAGGACTTAGTAAACTTTGACTTATATGAACAACAAGGTTCAGTTGAAAAAAAGTCGCTCTTTCTGTGACATGGTCAAGTCAATGTTTTTCAAAACACAGAAATTGAGATGAATATATTGTTTTCTCATATGCTTTAAAAATTTTTTATTTATTTATTTTTGTCTTCCTTTATTTATTTACTGGGACTTCCTTGCTTTCCATGGGCTTTCTCTAGTGGCAATAAGCCAGGCTTACCCTTTCTTGCTGTGTGTCAGCTTCTCACTTCTTCTCTTGTTGCAGAACACCTGCTCTAGGCTCCCAGGCTTCAGTCGTTGCATCACTCAGGCTCAGCAGTTGTGATGTGAGGGCGCTAGGGCATGCGGTCTTAGCTGCTCTGAGGCATGTGGAATCTTCCCAGACCAGGGATCAAACCCATATCCCCTGCAATGGCAGGTGGATTCTTATTCACTGTGTCACCCTGGAAGTCCTCTCACATGTTGATAATATTGTTGTTGTTCAGTTGCTAAGTCGTACCCAACTCTTTGCAACCCCACGGACTGTAGCACACGAGGCTTCCCTGGCCCTCACCATCTCCCAGAGTTCACCCAAGTTCATGTCTACTGATCAGTGATGCTATCCAACCATCTCATCCTCTGCCGCCCTCTCCTCCTTTTGCATTCAATCTTTCCCAGCATCAGGTCTTTTCCAATGAGTTGACTCTTCACATCATGTGGCCAAAGTATTGGAGCTTCAGCTTCAGCATCAGTCCTTCCAATGAGTATTCAGGGCTGATTTCTCTTAGGATTGGCTGGTTTTATCTCCTTGCAGTCCAAAGGACTCTCAAGAGTCTTCTCCATCACCACAGTTTGAAAGCATCAATTCTTCAGTGCTCAGCCTTCTTTATGGTACAACTCTCACATCAGTATGTGACTACTGGAAAGACCATAGCTTTGACTATACATACCTTTATTGGCAAAGTGATGTCTTTGTTTCTTAATACTCTGTCTAGGTCTGTCATAGCCTTCCTTCCAAGAGGAAAGTGTCTTCTAATTTCATGGCTGCAGTCACCATCTGCAGTGATTTTGGAGCCCAAGAAGAGAAAATCTATCACTGCTTCCACTTTTTCCCTTTCTATTTGCCATGAAGTGATGGGGCCAAATGCAATGATATTAGTTTTTTGAATGTTGAGTTTGAAGTCAGCTTTTTCACTCCCCTTCTTCACCGTTCATCAAGAGGCTCTTTAGTTCTTCTTCACTTTCTGCCATTAAAGTGGTGTCTGCATATTGGAGGTTGTTGATATTTCTCCCAGCAATCCTGATTCATCCAGCTTGTGATTCATCCAGCTTGTGATTCATCCAGCCTGGCAGTTTGTATGATGTACTCTGCATATAAGTTAAATAAACAGGGTGACAATATATATCATACAGCCTTGCATGAAATAGTCTTTTGATCTCTCTAGTTTTTCTTGAAGAGATGTCTAGTCTTTCCTTTTCTATTGTTTTCCTTATTTCTTTGCATTGTTCACTGAAGAAGGCCTTCTTATCTCTTCTTGCTATTCTCTGGAACTCTGCATTCAGTTTGGTATATCCTTCCCTTTCTCCCTTGCTTTTTGTTTCTCTTCTTTTCTCAGCTATTTGTAAAGCTTCCTCAGAAAAGCACTTTGCCTTCTTGCATTTCTTTTCCTTTGGGATGGGTTTGTTCACTGCCTTATGGACAATGTTACAAACCTCTGTACATAGTTCTTCAGGCACTCTGTCTACCGAATCTCGTTCCCTGAATATATTGGTCACCTCCACTGTGTACTCATAAGGGATTTGATCTAGGTCATACCTGGATGGCCTGGTCATTTTCCTCAATTTCTTTAATTTAAGCCTGAATTTTATGATAAGGAGCTGATGATCTGAGCCACAGTTGGCTCCAAGTCTTGTGTTTGCTGACTGTATAGAGCTTCTCCATCTTCGCCTGCAAAGAATGTAATCAATCTGATTTTGGTAATGATCATTTAGTGATGTCCATGTGTAGAGTCCTCTCTTGTGTTATTGGAAAAGGGTGTTTGCTATGATCAGTATGTTCTCTTAGCAAAACTCTGTTAGCCTTTGCCCTGCTTCATTTTGTACTCCAAAGACAAACTTGACTGTTACTCCAGGTATCTCTCAACACCCTGCTTCTGCATTCCAATATCCTATGATGAAAAAGACATTTTGGGGGGGGTATTAGTTCTAGAAGGTCTTGTAGGTCTTCATAGAACTGCTCAACTTCCGCTTCTCCAGCATCAATCGTTGGGGCATAGACTTGGATTGCTGTGACGCTGAATGGTTTGCCTTGGAAACGAATTGAGATCATTCTGTCATTTTTGAGATTGCACCCAAGTACTACATTTCAGACTCTTTTGTTGACTATGAGGGCTATCCCATTTCTTCTATGGGATTCTTGCCCACAGTAGTAGATAAAATGGTCATCTGAAATAAACTAGCCCGTTTTGGTCCATTTTAGTTCACTGATTCCTAAAATGTTGATGTTCACTCTTGCCATTTCCTGTGTGACCACATCCAATTTACCTTGATTCATGGACTTAACATGACAGATTCCTATGCAGTATTGTTCTTTATAGCATTGGATTTTACCTTCATCACCAGACACATCCACAGCTGAGCGTCATTTCCACTTTGGCCCAGCCACTTCATTCTTGCTGGAGCTATTAGTATTGGCCCTCCACTCTTCCCCAGTAGCACATTGGCCACCATCTGACCTGTGGGGCTCCTCTTCCGTGTCATATCTTTTTGCCTTTTTATGCTGTGCATGGGGTTCTTGTGGCAAGAATACTGGAGGGGTTTGCCATTCCCTCCTCCAGTGGACCATGTTCTGTCAGAACTTTCCACTATGACCCGTCCGTCCTGGGTGGCCCTGCACGGCGTGGCTCCTAGCTTCACTGAGTTATGCAAGCACCTTCACCGCAGCAAGGTCGTGGCCCACGAAGCCTCCCAGGTTTGACAGTTGCCTCACTTGGGAGTTGTGGTGTGAGGGCTCTAGGGCATGCGGGCTTCAGCAGTTGTGGCATGCGGGCTTCGTTGCTCTGAGGCATGTGTACTCTTCCTGGACCAGGGATCAAACCCCTGTCCCTTGCATTGGCAGGAGCGTTTTTATCATCTGTACCATCAGGGAAGTCCTCTCGTATGTTAATAAAGAGTACAATGGAAAAACTTCATGGAACTCTGTCACAATTATATTATTACTTTTACTAGAGAATATTGAAGTGGTATAATAAAATCACTTAATTATTTATTTCAGAATATTTAAACTGAGACACAATAGTAATTACACATACAAAAGCACCCATTAACCAGTCTCCCATACATTCAGTGACCTTTGTATGACAGAGCTACAGGATTTCCATCTGCAACAAGACACATCGGATGGTAAGCCTTCTTTTGAGCTTTTTTACTTTACTCATGTACATAGTAGAGAAGGCAATGGCACCCCACTCCAGTACTCCTGCCTGGAAAATCCCATGGATGGAGGAGCCTGGAAGGCTGCAGTCCATGGGGTAGCTGAGGGTCGGACACGACTGAGTGACTTCACTTTCACTTTTCACTTTCCTGCATTGGAGAAGGAAATGGCAACCCACTTCAAAGTTCTTGCCTGGAGAATCCCAGGGACAGGGGAGCCTGGTGGGCTGCCATGGACACGACTGAAGTGACTTAGCAGCAGCAGCCGCATGTACATAGACCCCAAAGCCCACAACATTAGTTTTTGAGATCTGCAGAAAATCTTATTTAAACATATTTCTATAATGTCTGAACATTTGGGACATAAAGTAGGGAATAGGTGGACTACTACTCAAACTCTGCCCGTGGCTACACATTTCAATCTAGTCCTTCTGTGTTATCAGTGGACAGGACACCCAAGCCTCTGGTTACATCTGCGATTGTCTGTAAAAACTGTTGGTTTGAATTTCTATTTACTTTGCATCCTAGCAAACCAATCCATTTGCTAGTGCCTTCTGGGCAAAATGCCTGGGTTTTATAAAAAAAAAAACAAATTCCTATTGAAAAGGAAACATAAGCCCAAGGAAAATAAATTTCGATTGTTGGTGTTCTCTTCTGGAGTTCTTACCTTTCTGTACCTTGAAATGTACATTTTCCACAACAGTGATGTTGAACTTCTGGTTAATTTCAGGAGCATTTTCATTTCAGGGACTCTCCACTAGTGACAACATGATACAGTTTTCTGTTTTGGGACTGTTAGGCATGGTTTGTTTGTTTGGTTTTCTGTTACCATCCTGTTTAATTACCATAAACAGATGATTGTTTACCTCCACGATTTCTGCACTGGGCACTACGACATGCCTCTGGATTATTTCTGTTGATTATATGGAATCACCCATAAGCCACTGCAAATCCTAAACATAATTACCCTGTCCTAAAGTAGAAATTAACATAAAACATAGCTGTCAATTAAATTCAATAAAGATTTGGCCAAATTCCCTCTGATTTCATCCTACTTGGAATCTGAGGCGGTGATCCTTTACTCTGAAAACTGCCCAGCAGGTGTATGAATAGCAACTCCAAAAAATGCAGAGCCTTGACCATTTTAAAGAAGGCAACACCCCTTCTAAAAACATAACTGCTGAATTCATCAAAGAAACCTCACCCTATGCCTTGTGCTCCAAAAACCTGCGGAAAAGTGCAGTGTTCAGCTGAGCAAAGAAATACTCTTCCACTGTTTATTTTGGTTACTGTTTTTCATCCTTAACGAGAAGCAAATCAATTAAGAGGACTTATGACACTGTAGTTAGTCACCTAAGGGAAAGTATTATTAGCCTCATTAACTTGGAGAATCCTTCCAGCTCACATCTAGAGTTAATCATCGTACGGACCCACGACTAACCCTGCCGGGCAATCCCGTGATGTGCGGAAACCCCACCTCTTTGACCTAGGCCGGGGCAATACCCCGTGAGTAACCGCTGGTGCCCCAAGTCCACTCGCGCGGACAGGAAGCAGTTCCCGAAAAAGGCGAAGTGCGGGGGTGGGGGACGTCTTCCCGGCCCCACCCTTGAAAGTTGCAGGGAGTGGCACCCCAAGAACTTTGGCAGATCGTTCT
>NW_011494961.1:8811963-8836490 GCF_000754665.1 Bison bison bison | reverse complement strand
CCAAGCCCCTCCTTCCCTGCACCTTTAAGGGCTGGGAGAAGAGAGTGTCGGCTGAGGTTCCCTTCTTAAGAAGTCGCACCGGTTTTTCGAGCTCCGCTCTGCGCCCGGGGAGCCACGGCAGCGGGGAGCGGGCGCCTCCGAGTGAGTCACTGTTTGGAAATGGAGTGGGCGGGCAAGGGTGTGAGAGAATGAATGATGTCAGGAGCGCGCAGGGCGGCGGGCGGGGAGAGCGGGCCGCGGGGCCGCGGTAAACACGGAGCGCCGCGCAGCGGGCCGAGCGGGGAGACCCCGCCCTCGGCGCGCACGGAGCCTTTCTCGGCCGCCCGAGCCCGGCCGGTGCTGCAGCGCCGCCGAGAGCGGCCTCGGAGGCGCAGCCGCGGGAGCGACCCGGAGAGCGGCTTGCTTGGTGGGGCCGAGGCAGGAGAGGGCTAGACCCCCGAGCAAACTTTGCAGGGGCTTCAGCCGGGACCGGCTGCGGCAGCCAGCTCGGGCCCCTAGCGGAGCCCGGCCCGGGAGCTAGTGCCTCGGGCTGGGAAGGTCTGGAGCCCCAGCTGAGAGCGGGTAAGGAGCACCCGAGGGGCCGGGGAGGAGGATGGGCTGGAAAAGCGGCGCGGCGCGGGGAAGGGAGGGTGGACTGCGAACGCGGACGTGGCTCTAATTCGGCCCCCAGTCGCCCCGCCCCAGGGCATCCTTCCTTGATTTTGCCTGGTAGAGGATGGAAGTGTGTCTTCGTCTCCTTGCTCCGAGCGTTCAACTCATTCATTTGCAGTCATTGCGGGTAACTTGGTCCTGCCGGTGAAAGGACCCAGATTGAATCGTAGGTTGTCCAGAGCCACTCTGGAGGTCAGGGCTGAAGTTCCGGAGCTGGAGGAGGGACTGTCTTGAAGCTTCTTTGAGAGGCACTTACCGATGATGTGTGAACAGTAAGAGCCCAGGTCTGGGCTGCCCGCACTGAAACCTTTCAACATTCGGCATTCCAGAGTTACTCCTTTGGAAAGGGAGGTCTGGTGTTTCAGCGCACGTAGGTCGGAGCGGACCTGCCTACTTCTTTGAGGTAAGGATAGTTAATAGCCCGCGGCGATGCCTTAAAACAACTCTAATGTCAGGTTCTGTCATTTTTTTTTTATATCAACCTTTACCATTCTGTTTCGTCTTGCTTGCTCTAATAAGACCATAACATCATTTTGACACGTATGTTAAATTTTTGAAGAGATTCGGTTGTTTAGTGTCTCTGGGTAGGCGTGGATTTTGAACTTTTAAAATCCTTGGTTTTACTCCTAGTCTCATCTATTATCGGTGGGTTCTCAGTTACATTAAACACTTGGAACCAGGAAAACGGGACTGTAACTACTTCAGAGGCTAGTAATGAGGATTAAAGCTCAGAAGACCTGTCATGATGTCTGGCGTGAAGCCGACCTCAACGAATTTTAACAGTTCATGTATAAAGAGTGTGTTCCAGCTGGCATAGGTAATCATCAATTAATTTCCACAACATTTCCTACTTACAGACCTGGTGGGTTGAGGTTTAGCGTGTGAAATCCTTTGGCAGGTTCCTCAGAGTGTGGTGACCACTTCAGGAAGTTAAATGCTTCCTTGTGGATACCCGTAAGATTTGGTGTGTGTGCGTGTGTTAGTCGCCCAGTCGTGGCCCACTCTTTGCGACCCCATGGACTGTAACCCGCCAGGCTTCTCTGTCCATGGAATTCTCCAGGCAAGAATGCTGGAGTAGGTAGCCATTCCTTCCCTGCTCCAAGGGATCTTCCTGACCCAGGAATCGAACCCAGGTCTTCCGCATTGCAGGCGGTTTTCAGGAAGTTAAACGCTTCCTTGTGGATACCAGAAAGATTTGGGGTTCCCACGCCATATTGGGGAAACTGCCATTCACTGTTTAAACAGAGTCAGAGCAGTGGCTGAAAGTGACAAATGGAATTTGGAGTTAGATTGGATGTGTGGAGAACTCTCTACTTTACCCTTAACTGGTTGTTTTTTTTTTTTTTTTGTCTTAAAAATAATCAGTACAAAAACATAGTCCTTTCCTTCCTTGCTTTGCTGCTTGTCTCACTTCACAGTAGTCTTCTGGTTGAAGTGTTATTTTTTTTTTTTAATGAGTTAATGTTTAATTTGATTTCTCTAGTTTCATTTTTAAGCAGAGCTGGTTGACCTATGAACGTGGAGAGAAACACTTGGACACCTTTGGGTTACTGCCTCTTGTCCTCGGTTTTCTCTTTTCACAGAATTTTATAAAAGCCTCTAGGAAATATTTGGAGGGATAGGAGCATTTGTTCAGGTGTTATATTAAAAACATTTGTTTTTACCATATCTACAACAACTTTTAGGGTCAAAGGTCACAGGGAATCCTCCCCACCCCCAGTGTGATGTAGAGATCTGGTCACCAGAACCCAGAAGACCTAAGGCTATCTGGGTGGTAACTTACTGGCTGTGTTGTTACTTTGAGCAGTTTACTTAAACTCTCTGGAATTCTTGTGGGACATTTAAATGAAATACAGGGAAAAAATAGAAATAATCTTACATCTATGCAAATTGACATTGGAATACAAATGAGAATATTTTTTCATGCTTAACCTTTATTCATTTCAAGAAGCTTTAAAAAGTTTGCAATTTATAACAATAGAAAACTATTACAATCGGTATTTTGACATCAGATATAGGAAGCTATGAACTTACTGTTTGTTTTGTTGCTAAGCCATGTCCGGCTCTCTGCAACCCCATGGACTGTAACCTGCCAGGCTGCTCTGTCCATGAGATTTCCCAGGCAAGAATACTGGAGTGGATTGCCATTTCCTTCTCCACAAATGAGAACTTTTAAAAAAAGTGATACTTTGAAGTGAGATGTTGTTTTCTTTTTAAAAAAGGAAGAATTACTGAGAAATCTAGACAGTTTCAGACTAGACTAGCCTACTCACTTTTATCCAATTCCCCTGTGGGGGATTTGAAGCCTCCATCCTGAACTATAATTATCAGGTATTTGTTCAGTTGGTGAATGTTTAGTGAGCAGCTACTATATTCCAGCCACTGTGCTAGGTACTAGCAATGCTAAGATGACAGAGGCACTGTAACTGGCTTTCAGTCTGGTAGAAATAGCCCCTAAGCTTTGATTATGGAGAGGAAGAAAGAGAGAAGGGTAGGGAATTGGAAGGAAACCAGAAGTGACTACACCATGATAGGCTGCCTTCCACTGATAATTTGAGGTCTATTGTGACTTCGTTTTCACTTTTCACTTTCATGCATTGGAGAAGGAAATGGCAACCCACTCCAGTATTCTTGCCTGGAGAATCCCAGGGATGGCAGAGCCTGGTGGGCTGCTGTCTATGGGGTCGCACAGAGTCAAACTTAAGTTTTAAGTCACTGAAGTGACTTAGCAGCAGCAGCAGCTATCTAAAGTATGCTGAATTGGGGCTCATAAGCTATGAGGCTGAACAATATAAGTATGCTTTGCTTTACCCAGTAAAAATATTATAGACAAATCTAGCCGTTAAATAATTTTAAACATATCAGAGCAGACTTGTTTAAATGAAATCTAAGGGGTAAAATCGGTTCAACCAAGATTTACTTACTGTGAGGAAAGAAAGCACTGTTTTAAATTTTAAGAGAATAATCACTGTGTGTGAATAGTATTTCAATTTATTTTTCCTCATAAGTAGTATATAACTAAAAAAAAATAAGTAGTATGTTACTTGTAGAGGTTTAAGTACAAGGTAATCAAATCAGCCACCACCCAGAAAATTCTTAGTGTTATGTTCTTAAATCCTTTCTGACTTGTATTGCACTTACTCTGAGCCAGGCAATGTGCCAGTTACTCTATATATTTAGGATCCCCTGTTATGCTCACCCCAACCCTATGAGTTAGGTATGATTATGGAGGAAAAGGCTGATTTAGAGAAATTAACTTTCCTAAAGTTACACAGCTAGAAAATTATTCTCTACGAAATTGGTTTGTTTTCTAACTTTTTTTTAAAATCCCCATCCAAATATGGATGGCTCTATATCACTAAAATATATGCTTAAACAACATCTTTTATAGTTTTCGGTTGAATGACTGCATCTCAAGCAGTTCCCTATTGTTGGACAGTTAGTTACCAGTTTTCACTGTTTTAAACAACTCTGCAGTAAATATTCTTCTGGCTGTATCTGTGTAATTCATGATTATTTTAGTCATTTTGCATTTTAAAAAGTGAATTTTGATCTTTAATTTATGTGCCTTTTTTTTCCCCCACCATATTCAGGATTAGAAAACTTTCTCCTTTCTCTTTAAACTTTGTTTTAATTTCTATGTTCCTTTAGTGTTTCTCATAAGATTTCAGCAGTAGGATCAACATTCTCTGTGGAGCTGCACAATAGGTCCATAGCTCATTACCCAAGGGATTTATCTGATGAAAATGGAACACAGAGGCTTTCTTAAAGAACTATTTGTGTTTGTATTATTGCTATTAGACAGAAAGCTGAACTTTTATGGGGAAATATAGCAGAATGGAGTAGTACTGACTTTGCCAGACAGAAAAGAATTAAAAAAAAACTTATTGAAGGAGAGTTGATCAACAGTGTTGTGTTAATTTCTGCTGTACAGCAGAGTGACTGAGTTATACATATTTATTCTTTTTCATATTCTTTTCCATTATGGTTTATCGCAGGATATTGAATATAGGTTTCTGTGCTGTATAGCAGGACCTTATTGTCTGTCTCTCCTATATGTAATAAATTGTGCTGTTAATCCCAAACTCCCAATCCTTCCTTTCCCTACCTAGCTCCTTCCATGGCAATCACAAATCTGTAATTTATGTCTTTGAGTCTGTTTCTGTTCTGTAGATATGTGCATTTGCATCTTATTTTAGATTCTACGTATAAGTGGTATCATATGGTGTTTGTCTTTCTCTTTCTGACTTTTTGCTTGGTATGATCATCTCTAGGTTCATCTCTGTTGCTACAAATAGTATTATTTCATTCTTGTTATAGCTGAGTAATATTCCATTGTAAATTTGTGTCACATATTCTTTAGCCATTCTTCTGTCAATGGACATTTAGGTTGCTTCCATGTCTGGGCTATTGTAAATAGTGCTGCTGTGAGTGTGTATCTCAGAAAAGAAATTCAGGTTCTACACATATTTCAGAAAAGAAATTCTGCTTCTACAGTTTACATCATTGGTACTTAGTAGGATAGGCAGATTACGTTTTGCAGATATTACATTTAGCAGATTTATCACCAGGTTTAGAATAAGCTCTTTCATTTTTAAATAGGTCATCTTTAAAGAAAATCTTAGAGACTTCCCTGGTGGTCAAGTGGTTAAGACTCCCTGCTTCCAATGCAGAGGGTGCAAGTTTGATCCCTGTTTGGGGAGTTAAGATCCCACATACTGTGCGGCCAAAAAAAGAAAATCTTAGACATTTGTTCTTTGATCTCTTAAAAAGTGTATCATTGCTAAGACATTTTCCAGTTGATTTAATGAAAGTGCCAAAAAAAATCCGTTAGCTAGCTTTCATTATAGGTATAAAGCATATGTTCATTTAAACATTTCTCGAGTTTTATTATAATATCACACTGTCTTTGCTACTCTGAGTCATACTTTTTTCTTTTGGGTTTATATTTCCATATCCAACGCACATTACCTTATCCTCATGATTTTGATAAAGGATATTGGAAAATGAGTAGTATTCAATTCAACCTTTTTATATAGAAACTCAGATCAGTTCAATTTATTAATTCCTAACAATAATTATTAATTCAAAGCAGAATTTAAAGAAACAGCTAATAAAATTACAGTATAAATAGGATAATCCATTATTTGATGATTGGTTTTCCTGCTGTAAAACCCTATATGATCATTTGCTTGCAGTTTAAAATTCAGCCTCAGAATTTTGTCACTTGGGACAAAATTAGTGATAAAACATTTTTATCACTGTTAGCTTGATAGTGTCACTTGAAACTTTCAAACAAACTTGTACACGTTTAGTTTCTTTTTTAAAGCAACATTAGCTGGATTGAGTGTTTGTCTTATGTTTACATGATTTCTTTCAGTGAATCCCTTGTACTCTTTAAAAAGAATAAAACCACATAATAAAAGTGTTAAAGAGAAGGGCATAAAAGGAGATGAAAGATCATTTTGAAGCCAAAGTGTCAGGAAAGACAGCTAGTTACTGAAAGTCAAATGAAGTAAAAGACTGGAAAGGCCCTTCAGGTCAGTGTCATTTCTCCACCTGGTAGCGCCTGTGCTGAGCTCTTTTGTTGTTGTGGTTCAGTCGCTAAGTAGTGTCGGATTCTTTGCGACCCCATGGACTGCAGCACACCAGGTTCCTCTGTCCCCCTCTGTCTCCCAGAGTTTGTTCAGATTCGTGTCCATTGAGCTGATGATGCTCTCTAACCATCTCATCCTCTGCCACCCACTTCTTGTTTTGCCTTTAATCTTTCTCAGCGTGAAGGTCTTTTCCAATGATCCAGCTTTTTGCATCAGGTGGCCAAAATATTGAAGCTTCAGCTTCAGCAACAGTCCTTCCAGAGCTTCATTTAGGGCAGAAAGAGAGATACCCAAATGTTAGGGCTTGGCCTCAGGCAAAATTGTGAAATTAAGCTGAAATACTCACCGTAGGGTATCCTTAACTCTAAGTTTGCCTGACAGGACTTGCTTACACAAGAAAGTGCTTGATAAATACCTGTATAAGGGGAAATTGCAATCCAATTGAAACTGTGGACCTGGAAGCACCATATTTATGAAAAACTAGGACTGATTCAAAATTGGGAGGAGAGTATACGTCAAGGCTATATATTGTCCCCCTGCTTATTTACTTTAAATGCAGAGTACATCATGTGAAATGCCAGGCTGGATGAAGCACATGCTGGAATCAAGATTTCTGGCAGAAATAATCAACAACCTCAGATATGCAGATGATAACATTCTAATGGCAGAAAGGGAAGAGGAACTAAAGAGACTCTTGATGAGGGTTAAAGAGGAGACTGAAAAAGCTGGCTTCAAACTCAACAATCAAAAAACTAACATCATGGCATCCGGTCCCATCAATTCTTGGCAAATAGATGGTGAAAAAGTGGAAACTGACAGACTTTATTTTCTTGGGCTCTAAAATCACTGTGGATGGTGACTGAAGCCATGAAATTAAAAGATGCCTGTTCCTTGGAAGAAAAGCTATGACAAACCTAGACAGCGTATTAAAAAGCAGAGACATTACTTTGCCAACAAAAGTTTGTATAGTCAAAGCTATGGTTTTTCCAGTAGTCATGTACGAATGTGAAAGTTGGACCATGAAGAAAGCTGAGCACTGACGAATTGATGCTCTTGAACTGTGGTGCTGGAGAAACTCTTTTAAAATCCCTTGGACACAAAGGAGATCAAACCAATCAATCCTAATGGAAATCAACCCTGAATATTCATTGGAAGGACTGATGCTGAAGCTCCAATACTTTGGCCACCTGATATGAAGAGCCGACTCATTGGAAAAGACTCTGATGCTGGGAAAGAATGAGGGTAGGAGGAGAAGGGGGTGACAGAGGATGAGATGGTTGGATGACATCACTGACTCTATGGACGTGAGTTTGAGCACACTCCAGGAGATAGTGAAGGACAGGGAAGCCTGACATACTGCAGTCCATGCGGTTGCAAAGAGTCGGACATGACTTAGTGACTGAGCAACAACAACGGGAGATGAGTATCAACTCAAGAGTTTAATCACCTCTTTTTTGGTTTTGTTTTATTTATTTATTTATGACTGCGCTGGGTCTTTGTTGCTACGTGCGGGCTTTCTCTGGTTGCTGTAAGCTGGGGCTGCTCTCTAGTTGCGGTGCCTGGGCTTTTCTTTGTGGTGGTTTCTCTTGCTGTACAGGCTCTAAGCAAGTGGGCTTCAGTAGTTGCGGCTCACAGGCTCTTAGAGCTCAGGCTCAGCAGTCGTGGCTCACGGGCTTAGCTGCTCCTCCGCGGGTTTGGGAGGTGGATTCTTAACCACTGGACCACTAAGGAAGTCCCTTTAAATAACCTCTTTTCAATTAAGATGATTAGAAATGCAAAATACTCGATGAGTCAAACTTTGTGAAAAAAGCTTTTCCATAAATGGGAGGGACTCGAGGGAGGAGTTGCCCTGGAGATGGGAAAACAGATATGAAAAGAAGGATGCAGATGTGCCAAAGGCAGATTCTGTGTCCCTTGGGAAGACATACCTAATCCCAAGTCTTGCTCCTGCTGTTGAAACTGGGATCACATGTGATCCTGGACCATCTGGCCTCCCAGGAGTGAAAATGCACGTTAGGGGCCTCTCTGACCTGCTCGGCTGATGAGAACCATCCTGGGAAATACCTCTTAACATGAACCCTTCCCAGATGGGCTAAGGATACTTTTCCTTACCTGTGAGTACTTTAAGTAGGTAGTCTGATCTGACTAGAGAAAGTGTGAAGGAATGAGTTTTCCTTTAGGGGTAGGAAAAAATGTTAATGAATAAGTGGTTTTGGATCAGGCATCACTTAGCTAACTGGGTTGCCAAGGTAGCAGCCCACCTCCAGTGAGAAGAGAAGACCTTTCAGGAAAAGACTGGCAGCAGTAGCTGAAAATGAAGCTGAACCTTTAAGACAGAGAGATACCCAATGCTGACCTAGACAGCATATTAAAAAGCAGAGACATTACTTTGCCAACAAAGGTCTGTCTAGTCAAGGCTGTGGTTTTTCCAGTAGTCATGTATGAATGTGAGAATTGGACTATAAAGAAAGCTGAGTGCCAAAGAATTGATGCTTTTGAAGTGTGGTGTTGGAGAAGACTCTTGAGAGTCTCTTGGACTGCAAGGAGATCCAACCAGTCCATCCTAAAGGAGATCAGTCCTGGGTGTTCATTGGAAGGACTGATGCTGAAGCTGAAACTCCAATACTTTGGCCACCTGATGCGAAGAGCTGACTCATTTGAAAGGACCCTGATGCTGGGAAAGAGTGAAGGCGGGAGAAGGGGATGACAGAGGATGAGATGGTTGGATGGCATCACCAACTCAATGGAGATGAGTTTGGGTAAACTCTAGGAGTTGGTGATGGACAGGGAGGCCTGGCTTGCTGCGGTCCATGTGGTTGCAGAGAGTCGGACACGACTGAGCAACTGAACTAAACTGAACGAGTTGGTTCTCCAAGTTTCACCAGACACAGAAGCCAGAGATAGTGCAGTGAAATAGTGATGGTTAAACAATGTTGAGTACTCTTGAGTTAGGTTCTAGAGAAGATTAAATCACATTCTCTATCTTCAGGCAGCCCTGCACAATAGAAATTATATTCTCTCCACTGTGGAAGTAGGGAAACAATTTAGAAAGGTCAATGTGCTCAAGGCTGCGAAGCTGGAAGGCCGAGGAGCAGGGCCTGCTGATTCTCATGCCCACGCTCTGCCCAGTAATCCCCCTCGGTGTTCTGTAATCTCTCTGCTTGCTTTGGAGATACAGCAGGTTTGCAGGTTTGAGGTTTGAGGGGATGTATTTTGATACGTGGTTGTGTCTACCACCCCATCTCCTGGAATGTTTCTCTGGTCTGTGCTGCCTTCAGGCCGTGAAGTAACATCAGAGAGACAAGGCTCCATAGGCTCACTCAGGCCAGCTTGGATTGATTTATGACCCAGAAACATCCCTTACCATCAGGTGACGTATGAGCAACTTCCTGTGATGAATCTTCATTTCCTGGGTGTGAAAGGGGACTAAGATAGTATTTACTTCCTGAGGTAAGTATGAATCATACTACTTTATGTGTGTAAAACACTGAGGCTAATGCTCGGTTCATTGTTAATATTTGGTGGCTCAGCCATCACTTTTTTGCATATAGACTCTATTTCTCACTTTTAAAACAAAGGATTCATTCCTGTTGCCTCAAGGATCAGATTGTGTCTCATTATTTCTCATGAAGTTAATGTATTTTTAGGTAATGGAATGACCATTTGTCACATCTCACCTCTATTGTAGCGTCTGGGTCCTATCTCTTACCCTCTCCTCTTCCTTTCTTTCGGGGTTAAAATAAGATTTTTTGTAAATTGATCATCCATTGCCATTGAATTCAAGAACTTTCATAAGAAGTGTATAACATCAGCTGTGAACGCTGACAAGCCTTCCAGGCTGCCACCGCGATATGCCAGCCCTCTCCACAGATGCTGGTAGCCGTGGCGAGCCCAGCACCACGGTCCCTCAGAGCCCGGCCTTCCGAGGAGGATTGTACCATGAGCCCCACTGTTCCAGAAAGTGCCAAGGCCATTAAGGATCAGAGACCCTACTGTCCTCCCTGGATAGTATGCTGGGCATCTTTCTTTAGGAGGCCCTGAGACGGTTTATCTAACACAGCTGCTACTGTTTTCTGAGATTTGCATTGGATCTGTAAGTTCTTTAACCATCCAGTTATTACTGCCCCATAGTCGCTTCCAAACTTTAGTATCAGCAAAGGGCATTTTTTTTCTGTTAAATTAACATCTGTGTGTGTGTGTGTGCGTGTGTGTGTGTGTGTGTGTGTAAGTTTATAAGCAGCAAGCAGGAACATTTACAATTTTATTTTCCAAACACTTAAAGTGCCCACTATGTGCCAGGGTTTGCTCTGAACACTTAGAACTCTTCTTCATCTGTTCCTCCTTCAACACTCTGAGACAGATGTTATTACCCCCATTTTAAGAATCCTCTTTTGAGACACAGTAGGCAAGTTAAGTGACTTGCCTACAGTCACACAGGCGGTATGAGGCAAATCTGGGTCTTGAAAGTGGACAGTCTGGCTGTGGTGTCTAAGCACTACACTGTTGTTCGTAGAAATCTAGTGTATATCTCGGAGAAGGCGATGGCACCCCACTCCAGTACTCTTGCCTGGAAAATCCCATGGATGGAGGAGCCTGGTAGGCTGCAGTCCATGGGGTCTCGAAGAGTCAGACACGACTGAGCGACTTCACTTTCACTTTTCACTTTCATGCATTGGAGAAGGCAATGGCAACCCACTCCAGTGTTCTTGCCTGGAGAGTCCCAGGGACAGGGGAGCCTGGTGGGCTGCCGTCTATGGGGTCGCACAGAGATGGACACAACTGAAGCGGCTTAGCAGCAGCGGCCGCAGCGTGTATCTCACACTTCGGGTCCAATTTTGTCCTTGCACATGCAGTTTTAGCAAAGAAACATCACAGCTGTCCATACATGCTGTCAGCTCCTTATGATTTACCATGTAGAGGACTACAGCTAGGTCACACACTTGTGTCGCTATCGAAATATGTTGATGATATGGTATCATCAAACATTTTTCTGTATAAGCTTGTGAGACCTCAGTCAGGCTGCGTGTTTTGTCTGGAAAAGGAGCAGTGAATTCTTTCTCCCAGTCCCCTGATCAGTACACTCAATTGAACCTATTCCTGCTACTTTAATATTACTTATTTTTTAAGTTTTAGGCTTTCACTTATTATAAATTAAAATATTAAAAAATCCTCATTGTAAGAGAATAGCTTGAACATGTGAGAGGTTTCTTTAAATGTTTGCTAATTACTCTTGGACAAGGTGGCAGGCAGAATATGGTATCCCAAAGATGTGTACATCCAAACCCCCAGAAACGATGAACCTGTTATGTTACTTGGCCGTGAGGGATTAAGCTTGCTAATCAGCAGACTAAGGATACAGACTATCCTGGGTTATCTGGGTAGACCCAATGTAATCACCACAGTCCTTATAAGTGGAAAAGAGAAGGAGAAGAGTCAAAGAGTTGGCACCATTAGAAAAAGCCAAACAGCCATTGCCAACTTCGAAGATGGAAGGAGGCCCTGGACCAAGGGATGCACGTGATCTCAAAGAAGCTGCAGAAGGCCGGGAAATGGATTCGGGGCCTCCAGAAAGGAGCACAGTCCTGCTGACATTTCAGTGTTAACCTACCGAGTCCCCTTTTGGACTTATGATTTCTCAAACTGTAGAGAAGAAATTTGAGTTATTTTAAGCCAGTGAATTTATAGTAACTTATACAGCAGCAACAGGAAACTGATAATACAGACAGTTACTGGAACAATCAGTGCTTTGATTTTTTTTCCCCTTTATGCCAGCCCTGTGAGAGAGCTGCTTAATCTCACGACTTATATGGACAGGTCAGGTATAGCAGTGTTTACACTTTGGAGGTTGTTTTAGTTTGCATGTAAACTGAACCACCTTAGGGCAGAGGGATTTAGCTTTTGGTAATTCTATACATTTGTATATTTGTATACAAGTAAATGGGCTTCCCAGGTGGCTCAGTGGGTAAAGAAACTGCCTGAAATGCAGGAGATGCCTGAGATAGGGGTTTGATTCCTGGATTGGGAAGATCCCCAGGAGAAGGGCAGGGCAACCCACACCAGTATTCTTGCCTAGAGAATCCCATGGACAGCGGAGCCTGGCAGGCTACAGTCCATAGGTCTCAAAGAGTCAGACACGACTGAAGCCAACTGAGCACAGCCCAGCACACAAATATATACTGTCCATTTTAAACGACCGTATCAAGGTTTTAGCAAAAAAAGGAAAGTCTTGTTGATTCCAGAGCAGGTTGAGCCTCTTAGCCTTTCATCAGATTTGCCTAACAGAAATGTGGCTCTGCACCCCACGTGGCACTCCTTATAGGCTTGCATTTGTTTAGGGTAAGATGATGGTCCGCATATGATGCTGGTGGTGGCTTTGGGCATTATTGCTTGAGTTTTGACTCCAGATTCCTTTTATTTTATTTTAGTTTTTTTATTGAGGTATAGTATATTACTTTCAGGTATACAATGTAGTGATTCACATTTTTTATGGATTATACTCCATTTATAGGAATTATAAGGTATTGACTGTATCCCCTGCGCTATACAACATACCCTTGCATGTGTGAATGCTCAGTTGCTTCAGTCATGTCTGACTCTTTGTGACCCCTGGACCTTAGCCTGCAAAGCTCCTCTGTCCATGGGATTCTCCAGGCAAGAATACTGAGTGGGTTGCCATGCCCTCCTCCAGGGGATCTTCCTGAAACAGGGATCGAACCTGTGTCTCCTGCAGTGAAGGCAGATCCTTTACTGCTGAGCCACTGGGGAAGCCACGACATATCCTTATAGCTTATTTATTTTATACATAGTAGTTGGTGTTTCTTAGTCCCTTATCCCTATCTTGCTCCTTCTCTCTCCCCACTGGTAACCATTAGTTTATTCTCTATATCTGTGAGTCCATTTCTGTTTTGGTTTATTTGCTAGTTTGTTTTTTTTAGATTCCACATATAAGTAATAACATAAAAGATTGGTCTTTTTCTGTCCAACCTATTTCACTAAGCATAATATATCCTCCAGGTCCATCTGTGTTGTTGTATATGGCAAATTTTCCTTCCTTTTTATGGCTGAGTAATATTCCGTTATATGTACATTATCTCACATCTTTATCCATGTTTCTATTTTCTTTGGAAGGAAAGTTATGGCCAACCTAGACAGCATATTAAAAAGCGGAGATATTACTTTGCCAACAAAGGTCTATCTAGTCAAGACTATAGTTTTTCCAGTGGTCATGCATGAATGTAAGAGTTGGACTATAAAGAAAACTGAGCGCAGAATTGATGCTTTTGAACTGTGGTGTTGGAGAAGACTCTTGAGGGTCCCTTGGACTGCAAGGAGATCCAAACAGTCCATCCTAAAGGAGATCAGTCCTGGGTGTTCATTGGAAGGACTGATGTTGAAGCTGAAACTCCAATACTTTGGCCACCTGATGCGAAGAGCTGACTCATTGGAAAAGACCCTGATGCTGGGAAAGATTGAAGGCAGGAGGAGAAGGGGACGACAGAGAATGAGATGGTTGGATGGCATCACCGACTCTATGGACATGGGTTTGAGTGGACCCTGAGAGTTGACGATGGACAGGGAGGCTTGGCTTGCTGCAGTTCATGGGATTGGAAGAGTTAGACACGACTGAGCGACTGAATTGAACTGAACTGAGGCACTTAAGTTGCCTCCATATCTTGCCCATTGTAAATAATGCTGCTGTGAACACTGGGCTGCCTGTATCCTTTCACATTAGTGTTTTCATTTTCAAATGTATACCCAGGAGCAGGATGGCTGGATCGTATTGTAGCTTTATTTTTATTTTTTTGAGGAACTTCCATATTGTTTTCCACAGTGGCTGCACCAATTTGCATTCCCAATAGCAGTGTGCAAGTGTTCCTTTTTCTTCATATCCTCACCAACATTTGTGATCTTTTTGATAACAGTCATTCTGATGGATGCGAGTCAGAGTCTTTTTACTTCTTTTCTTTTTAAAAAAATTTTGGCCATGCCGCTCGGCTTGCTGGATCTTAGTTCCCCAACCAGGAATTACATTCACACCGCCTGCTGTGAAAGCGTGGAGTCTTAACTACTGGACCACCAGGGAAGTCCCTCGCTTTATATTTTTAAAATCTGTTACTTGCTTTGTTTGCCTAGCAGTGTTATTATGAATTCTTTGAGAGCAGGAGCACTTCTATACAAGGGCTTTTCAAACTGTAATGAATTAAAACAAATAAAAAGTAGTATCATACATTGGGTCATCTGTAGTAAGTACCTAGGGGTTGTAGACCCTGGAGTAGACAATATCTTGGAATCAGTATGTCAATTATGGAAATTTAAAATAGCAAGAATTATCATAATGAATGCGGTTAGTTTGGGGGTTTTGATTTTTAAGGAATCCTCCAATAACAATCTTACATTGTGATTTGGAGACAGCTTGCATCAGTTAAGGACTGCCTTTTGTGCAAAGTAGCACCGGCACAAGAACTAAAATCTTGGGAATTTTCCTGCTTAAGAAATGAAATAAGGGATAATAAAGGATTTTTGGTAATTTTAAAGAAATATGGGTGACAATTAACTAGATGATGTTATCTATATCTATAGCGATTTCTTTGCAATCCCATGGACTGTAGCCTGCCAGGCTCCCCTGTCCATGGAATTCTTCAGGCAAGATATTGGAATTGATAACCATTCCCTTCTCCAGAGAATCTTACTGACCCAGGGATCGAACCCAGATCTCCTGCATTGCAGGCAGATTCTTTACCATCTGAGCTACCAGGGAAGCCCTTTTCACAGAGGAAATAGACTGTCTCGTGTAGAAGTAGAATAAAAACTGGAAACTCTTAAAACCATGGTGATGGGATATTTGGAGTCACTTTGCTAAAAACACATTTTATTTAACCAATATATTAAACTGTTATCATATTTAATATTAATATTAATGTAAACATTCTTGACATTTTAACTTTTTTTCTAAATCTTCCAGAAATCCGGTGTGTGTTCTGCACTGACCACACATCTAGGCTTAAGATTGGCCATGCTTCAAGTGCTCAGGAGTCACGTGGACTTAGTGGCTGCTTTGCCAGGCATTGCAGCTCTGACCAGCCTTATCCTTAAGGAACAATACCCTGCATGAGTCTGAGGTTATCCTTAGAATATCCCTTAATAGTTGTCATCCATGACTTTGGTGTGTTGTATTTTATAAACTGAATTATATCCTGGCATTACTAGAGAAAGCTGGTTCTGGTTCCTTTTGCTAGAAAGAACAGGCTGAATGGTACAGTGAAATATCTCTCTAAGGTTATCTGTAATATAAATTTGTGAATATCAGTGCCAGGCAGTATGCCTGGGCCTATAAATGAAATATTTAGATTATTAGATTCATGTGTACAGAAAGAATGGCTGCTCATATACCTTTGTGAGCTGTAATAAGTGGGATGTGGTGGTATATGCCCTGGTTTTCACTCTTTTCTTGCCCTGTTTATATGCATGATGTTGCTTACTAATTTGTGTTCTTGTTCAGTTGCTTATTGTGACAATTTAGAAAGCAAGGCCACTGTAAAGCCTAGATCAGAGAAATCATTACTTGATATCAAATATCAGTCTGCCAGGAATAGATAAGATTAGACTGTAAGAAGACTCAGGTTCAGTATGAGAAGGAGAGAAGAAGAGAGAGGGATAAGAAGCGAGAGGGTGGTGTGCGGAGAGAAGCAGGGAGAGACGGAGGAAGGAAGGAAGGAGAGGACAGTTCTGCACAAGAAAATCACCTAAATGCAAAGGAAGGAAATCACGATGGATGATTTTGTGGCAAAAAATTCCCCCAGCCACTGGACAAGCTGATGTTCTCACTGAGGTCTCAAGATAGGTTGCTTTCGATTTCGTAAATATATTGACTTTCTCAAATACCTGTACTAAACAGGTAGCTGAGGTTAGACCCAAGCCCTCCTTGGTTTCTTCTGAAACTGATTAATGCATCCAACACTATTTTTGAATACTTGCTGTGTGCTAGACTTTATTCTTGATTCTAGATTCAGTGAGCAATAGACAATCAAAGTTTCTACCCTTAACGGAGATTGTATGAGTTTAATGTGTTGAGACAGGAAAAAGTGCTGAAAAGGGAGGTTGAGCAGATGATAAGCAAGTAAAACTAATAAACAAGATCAGTTCAGACTTGGACCGGTTCTTTAAAGGAAATATGTTGAGAGTGACTGGGGAATCCTACCCGAGCATGGTCAGAAAAGTTTTGTCAAAGAGGTTGAACTTGCACTCAGATGTGAAGGCTGAGAAGGAGCCAGCAGAGGGGACAGGATAAGTGCTTGGTTACGCAAGGGAAGGCAGGGAGGCCAGTCTGGCCACAGTGTCTGAGCAGGGAGGAGTGAGAAAGCAGGTGCCCAGGCACGCAAACCCAGTGAGGAGGGGCGTGTGTGCTAAGTCGCTCCAGTCCTTGTCCAACTCTTTGTGACCCCAGGATCATAGCCCGCCAGATTCCTCTGTCCATGGGATTCTCCAGGCATGAATACTGGAACAGGTTGTGTACCCTTCTTCAGGGGATCTTCCCAACCCAGGGATCGAACCTGTGTCTCTTACCTCCTGCTTTGAGAGGCGAGTTCTTTGCCACTGATGCCACCTGGGAAGCCCAATTTTGTAAGTTTTACTCCAAATGCAATGAGAAAGCATTCTGCAGTGATCTAAGAAGGAGAGGCAGGGCATTCTCTGGTGGTCAAGTGGCTAATACTCCAAGCTCCCAATGCAGGGGGCCCAGGTTCAATCCCTTGTTAGGGAACTAGATCCCATATACTGCAACTAAGAGTCCACATCCCGCAACTGAAGACCCGAGTGGTATGCTGTGATGAGGATCGCAGCTTCTGCGTGCTGCAGCTAAGACCTGGCACAGCCAAATCCATAAGTTTTTTTTTTTTTTAAAGAAGGAGAGACACATGACCCGATGGGGGCTGGAGCTGTGTGGTGGTATTAGAGATGGAGAGCAGTGGATGGATTTGAGAGGTCTGGAGACAGAATTGACAAGACTTAATGGATAGGCCTGGATGGGTGAAATGACAGAGTAGGAGAAATCAAGCACAAATCCGTTTTTTTTTTTTTTTCTGGATTTGGGGATTGTAGCGAATAGGGTTCTATTTTGGCCAGCTAGTTGCCTAGCTGACATCCTAATGGAGAGAGTTGTCAAACGACCAGCAATGATTCTGAAAACTGCATTCAGGGACAAGATCATGGCCAGTGGTGTCAGCATAGAAGTGCTATATAAAGTGATGGGAAGTCTAGAGTCACCTGGGGAGATTTTGGAGGCCAAGAAGAGAGGCAGAGATTAGGCCGTGCAGACTAACAGAATTAATAAATAGATCAAGCTGGGGGAGACCCAGGAGTAACCAGCGAGGTAGGAGGAGGACCAAAAAGGCAGCCTTCCAGATGCCAACAAAATTGAGTGTGTAAAGCAGGATGGAGTAATCAGTTCTGTTCTGAGTTTTCAAGCTGAGTACGATGAGAACGCGCTGTTCGTTGGGTTTTACAATGTGGAGGGTTCCTTTACGTGGTGATCTTGTTGAGCATTTTAGAGGACTGATTTCAAGCACAAATGCCTTGACTGCCAGCCTCCCCCTCACTCTTTCCCTTCTCCCCATCACCCCCATGGGCTAGGTGTCCCCTCTGTGTTCCAGAATAGTTGGGCCTTTCTCTGTCACTGGACAACCGTACTGTAATATGATTTTCTGCTGAAACTATGTTTCTTCCAGACTGAGCTCCTCGGGAGCAAAATTTTTTTTTCTTTTTTTTCTTTTTCAATTTCCTAGCATGATGTAGGCACTCAACACATGGTTTCTAAATTAATGAGTATTCTCGAATACTGCCTTTTTGCCAGCATTATTTACCCCTGTGTGGTGTCAGGCAGAAGCTGGCGAAGAGCCCAGGCTTCCTGATTGTCAACCTGCTGCCCTCAGCCTTCCGCAGCCACTGTCTGGCCTGGGCTCAGGGTGTATTTCGCTCCGGATGCCCCACTCCCCTCCCCATTCTCCCCAGTGGCCAGTGATTGGTCTGGGAGGCTGCTTAGCTCTAATGCCCTCTTGGGTGTTTTCCCTGTACCTGGTCCCCTGTACCTTCTTGGGAGCCGCATGTGAAAACCTGTGGAAATCACTTCTTGTCTATTTCAGGAATCTCATCTCTTCCCTACCTCAGAGTTCTTTTGCGTGATCTGCACTTGCTCCGTACAGTTCATCACTTTGAAAGCTTTTATTTGCCTCCTTGCATACTTTAGTATCTTAAAGGCCAAGTCGCGACTGACTGAAGCAACCCTCAAATGGTTCTTTTTAGCAAGTTTCCTTTTTTTCTTCGTGGTAGTTATTTTCCCGCCAAGGCTGTGTGGAAGTGTTTTTTCCTTCTGTACTACTTCTATCATTTGGTTTTCCACTTCATTATCCTCCTGCCACAACAACCCAATTATACTAGTTGCTGTGGAGATATTAAGTGCATTGCTAATAATGGAGGATTATTCCTTTAGGTAGAAGAATAGAAACAAGAGAAGGATATAAATCTTGTTTTTGTGCAAATGTCTCCTGGTAATGGCAATGACTAAGTGGTACTGGAGACTGTGGTGTGGAAATGTCTATATGGGGTTGGTTTATGTTTTTAGAAAGGATTCAGTTCAGTTCAGTTCAGTCGCTCAGTCGTGTCCGACTCTTTGTGAGCCCATGAATCGCAGCACGCCAGGCCTCCCTGTTCATCACCATCTCCCAGAGTTCACTCAGACTCACGTCCATCGAGTCGGTGATGCTATCCAGCCATCTCATCCTCTGTCGTCCCCTTCTCCTCCTGCCCCCAATCCCTCCCAGCATCAGAGTCTTTTCCAATGAGTCAGCTCTTCGCATGAGGTGGCCAAAGTATTGGAGTTTCAGCTTTAGCATCATTCCTTCCAAAGAAATCCCAGGACCAATTTCCTTTAGAATGGACTGGTTGGGTCTCCTTACAGTCCAAGGGACTCTCAAGAGTCTTCTCTAACGCCGCAGTTCAAAAGCATCAATTCTTCGGTGCTCAGTTTTCTTCACAGTCCAACTCTCGCCTCCGTACATGACCACTGGAAAAACCATAGCCTTGACTAGATGGACCTTTGTTGGCAAAGTAATGTCTCTGCTTTTCAATATACTATCTAGGTTGGTCATAACTTTCCTTCCAAGGAGTAAGCGTCTTTTAATTTCATGGCTGCAATCACCATCTGCAGTGATTTTTGGAGCCCCCCCAAAATAAAGCCTGACACTGTTTCCACTGTTTCCCCATCTATTTCCCATGAAGTGATGGGACCGGATGCCATGATCTTAGTTTTCTGAATATTGAGCTTTAAGCCAACTTTTTCACTCTCCTCTTTCACTTTCATCAAGAGCCTTTTTAGTTCCTCTTCACTTTCTGCCATAAGGGTGGTGTCATCTGCATATCTGAGGTTATTGATATTTCTTCCTGCAAGGATTAGCTTTCTTAATTAAAGAAAATATTACTTTAAGCTTCTGGTCCTGTTAGAAGTTAATTCCTTATGTTAATACTTTACTCTTCATTCTTTAATTTGTATCTTTTAGTTTGTAAACGCAGGCTCACTAGTTTGTTTAATAGGATGTTGCTTCATGTGGACAAAGTCTTCTGTGGACTTTAGTTTTTTACAATTTTCTTTTTTTTTTTTTTTAACAATTCAATTCTTAAAACCTTTTTTTTTCTTTTAAAAACTTCACTAAAGGAGACACATTTTAATATTGTTCATCTGATCTGTGTTCCATGACATCTTGCCATGTTCCATGGACTCTGTTATAATTAAGGTGATTATGTGTCCTGATGGGGCTTCCCAGGTGGTATTAGTGGTAAAGAACCTGCCTGCCAGTGCAGGAGACATAAGTAGACATGGGATCCATCCCTGGGTCAGGAAGATCTCCTGGAGAAGGGAATGGCAGCCCACTCCAATATTCTTGCCTGGAGAATCCCATGGACAGAGGAGCCTGGCGGGCTGCAGCCCATGGGGTTGCAAAGAGTTGGACACGACTGAAGTGACTTAGCATGCATACATGCAGTGTGTCCTGATTGCCTGGGACAGTTCCTGTGTATACATACTGCCCTGGTGTGGTTACTGGTTTTTAAATTATTTGCTTATTTATTTGTTTTTAGCTGTGCTGGGTCTTCGTTGCCACACGGGGTTTGCTCCGGTTGCAGCAAGTGGGGGCTACTCTCTAGTTGCGGTGCAGACTTCTCGTTGCAGTGGCCTCTCTCGTTGCGGAGCACAGGCTTTAGAGCACAGGCTTCAGGAGTTGCAGCTTGCGGGCTCTGTAGTTGTGGCTCCCAGCCTCTAGAGCACAGGCTCACTAGCTGTGGCACGTGGGCTTAGTTATTTGGCTGCACGTGGGGTCTTCCCGGACCAGGGATTGAGCCCATGTCTCCTGCATTGGCAGGCAGATTCTTTCCCACTGAGCCACCAGGGAAGCCCCCTGGTGTAATTATTAGTAAATATCTCTTTTACTCAGAAGTGGCCTGGTTAGGATGTTGAGTTAAATGGCCACCCAAATTAAAGGCTATACTTAATAGGAAACTGAGGTAACGAAGTGTTTTATAGTTTTTGTTTTCATCTGTGTAATTTATGGATAGATATATATGAATAAATATGTAGATTATATACATACCTATAAAGGTATGTGTGTTTTTTTCTTTTAGTTTTTCCATTTAACCCAAGTCACACCTTGTTGTACCACCAAATCATGGGCTTTTTGTTTGAATTAACACCGTCAAAGTGCCAGCATCTTTTCATCCTGCACGTCTCAACTTTAATGCTCCTTCCTCAAGGGAGTCCTTTCTTGTCCTCTGTCTAAAGTTAGTTTCTCCTTGTATTTTCTCTCGGCACTGCTGATCCACTTTCACAGTTTGTAATTGGGTACTTGTTTCCTTCTTTTGAAAGGATGTGTCCCACCCTGGGTGGTAGGCTCCACGAGGGGATGGACCATGTCTGTTTGTTTCCAGGAGTTTACCTTGCCTGGCACAAACCAGACACTTGCTAGTTCTTGTCAAACCCTTCCCTGTGACCAACTTTTATTCCTCTGACATACAGAAGGGTGTGTCAGGACCCTTTTCCAGAGATTGACTGCAAGAGATGGTCTCCAGTCCTCCTAATTCACTTTTTGTTGTTGTTGTTTGGTTGGTAAAGTGTGTCTGACTCTTTGTGACCCCGAGGACTGCAGCACACCAGGCTTCCCTGTCCTCCATTGTCTCCGGAGTTTGCTCAAATTCATGTCCATTGAATTGGTAATACTATCTAACCATCTCATCTTCTGCTGCCTCCTTCTTCTTCTGCCTTCAATCTTTCTCAGCATCAGGGTTTTTTCCAGTGAGTTGGCTGTTCACATCAGGTGGCCAAAGTATTGGAGCTTCGGCATCAGTCCTTCCAATGAATATTCAGGATTGATTTCCTTTAGGATTGACTAGTTTGATCTCCTTGCAGTCCAAGGGACTCTCACAAGAGTCTTCTCTAGCACCACAGTTCAAAAGCATCATTTCTTTGGCTCTTATCCTTCTTTATGGTCCAATTCTCACTTCCGTACTTTCTTTTAAAATCACTTTGGGGTCTTCTTGACCCCAGAGTACAACCTGACAGAAATTTTTCCAAGGATCTTAGATCAATTATAAAAACTTAAGTATGATTCTCAGAGTTGTTATAATAATAAACCTGATATTAAGGGAAATGGACTGGGGAAGGAATGTGCATATTTTTTTAATGCAAGATTGAATATCTAGATAGCACTGTTTATTCTTTAAGGTGTCCAAGGTTTTAAAAGACCTTTCCTTTCTTATTCTAGCAACTATTGTTCTACTTGAGGGTGTGTCAGTAATGAAACTGCTAAAAGAGAGATGGGGCCACGGAATAGTTTGGGCCATACACCCATTCCACAGGCGGGGTGGGGGGCGAGGATAGTCTAATGTGAACTAGAGGTGACGTGCATTTGGCAGAGGGAAACAAAACTTGACAGACAGGAAGTCATTTCAAATCAGGACAGCTGAGATGATATCACCCCCTGAAAATAGATCCTGCCCACCTAGGAGGAGTCGGGTTATGTGTTACCACAGTCGAGTTTATCTTAGTGAAAATATGACATGAGGAAATCAGGAGGATGAACAGGTCTTTTGGTTTGCTGATAACAATGACAAATGTATATCTTTCTATAGTATTGAGATATTTGGCAAGTTCTAAACTATAAGTTTAATTGGAAAATAAAAGAAAAAACATATATAGCTTATGTGTGCATATATATGTGTGTGTGTATATATATATATATATATATAACCCATGTATATATCCATCTATATCTGTTACTAAAGGTAATATATGATGTTAGACCCTAAGTTTCATTTCTTTTCTTTTTGCCCCCTTTGCCGAACACTTGAGCCCTTTCCCTATTCTGCCATCATCATTAAAGAAAATGAGGCTGGATTCTTATTTTAAATGATGTGCTTGAACCTAGATTCCAAAATACTATTTGAAAAAATAATCGTAAGGTTGGGTACATACTCCCTTTTTCATGTAAATGATTAATTAGCTCTTTTTGAATTCTAAGAATCCTTTAATCCTTTACAACATGAAACTTGAAAAGAAGAAAATATTGACAGAAGGCATTTATTTATGTGTTTCGGCTGTAGTGGGCTTTCGTTGTAGCACTCAGGCTTTCTCTGGTTGTGGCCGGTGGGGACTCCTCTTCGTCCTGGTGCACACGCTTCTCATTGAGGTGGCTTCTCTTGTTGCAGGGCACGGGCCCTAAAGCGCATGGCCTTCAGTAGTTGTGGCTCCATGGCATGTGGCACCGGCTTAGTTGCTCCGTGGCATGTGGGATCTTCCCAGACCAGGGATTGAACCCATCCCCCCTGCATTGGTAGGTGGATTCTTAACCACTGGACCACCAAGGAAGGTCCTGACAGAATGATTGTTTAAAAATCACTTGTCTTCAAATACATTTTTATTCATTTATATGAGATTTGATTATATCCTAATGAGAATTTAGATAGTTTCTTTTAGTGTAACTGATTTAACAAATATAGTGGTCTGATGAGCCAGCTTTATTATTATTATTTTTTTTATCAACCACAAGTGTTACTGCTGCTGCTGCTAAGTCGCTTCAGTCATGTCCGACTCTGTGCTACCCCATAGACGGCAGCCCACCAGGCTCCCCCGTCCCTGGCATTCTCCAGGCAAGAACACTGGAGTGGGTTGCCATTTCCTTCTCCAATGCATGAAAGTGAAAAGTGAAAGTGAAGTTGCTCAGTCGTGTCCAACTCTTAGCTACCCCATGGACTGCAGCCTACCAGGCTCCTTCATCAATGGGACTTTCCAGGCAAGAGTACTGGAGTGGGGTGCCATTGTAGTTGCTAAATATTGTGTCGGGAAAGGGAAGTAGTGGAAGTGTGTGGTGTCAGCTGGGAGCTGCCACAGTCAGGGCTGTCCAGGAGCCACAGAGTGAGCAAAACGTGTGACTCCAGCAGGAAACTGGAGCTGGAGCTCTGAGGTCCAGAGTCCTGAGGTTTGCTTCCATCCTAAGGATGGCTTCGCAGGAAAAGGTGCAAAGATCCCACACCCTTTGAGGCAGCACTGAGAGGAGAATTACCATGCAGGGTGTGCACAGGGGCTCAGGGTGACCGACTGAGTCTACCTGCCCGTGGCTCCGTGTGTAGTTTTCAGCTGTAGCTCACAGAAGCCTTAAGAAGGCTGTTTGAAGCTCAAATGTTTCACTTTAAAATCACAGTATAAAAACTTAACTGGAATTTTGCAAATGGCTGAAGAGATATCTCTTGGGACCTGGCTGTTATTTCTGTGGTCAATTTCTGTCTTACTGGCAGATGTGCTTGTGTTAGCTGTGTCTTCTTAGCTAATAGCAAAACTTTTGACCTCAAGGTTCCTTGAGGCAAGCACATTGGGAACACTTCACTCAGTCAGTTCAGTTCAGTCACTCAGTCATGTCTGACTCTTTGCGACCCCATGAATGGCAGCACACCAGGCCTCCCTGTCCATCAACAACTCCCAGAGTTCACTCAGACTCACGTCCATCGAGTCAGTAATGCTATCCATCCATCTCATCCTCTGTCGTCCCCTTCTCCTCCTGCCCCCAATCCCTCCCAGCATCTGAGTCTTTTCCCATGAGTCAACTCTTCGAATGAGGTGGCCAAAGTACTGGAGTTTCAGCTTTAGCATCATTCCTTCCAAAGAAATCCCAGGGCTGATCTCCTTCACAATGGACTGGTTGGATCTCCTTGCAGTCCAAGGGACTCTCAAGAGTCTTCTCCAAC
>NW_011494961.1:8807017-8811863 GCF_000754665.1 Bison bison bison | reverse complement strand
GTTCAAAAGCATCAATTCTTCGGCACTCAGCTTTCTTCACAGTCCAACTCTCACATTCATACATGACCACTGGAAAAACCATAGCCTTGACTAGACGGACCTTTGTTGGCAAAGTAATGTCTCTGCTTTTTAATATGCTGTCTAGGTTGGTATAACTTTCCTTCCAAGGAGTAAGCGTCTTTTAATTTCATGGCTGCAATCACCATCTGCAGTGATTTTGGAGCCCCCCAAAATAAAGTCATCCACTGTTTCCACTGCTTCCCTATCTATTTCCCATGAAGTGATGGGACCAGATGCCATGATTTTCATTTTCTGAATGTTGAGCTTTAAGCCAACTTTTTCACTCTCCTCTTTCACTTTCATCAAGAGGCTTTTTAGTTCCTCTTCACTTTCTGCCATAAGGGTGGTGTCATCTGCATATCTGAGGTTATTGATAGTTCTCCCAGGAATCTTGATTCTAGCTTGTGCTTCTTCCAGCCCAGCATTTCTCATGATGTACTCTGCATATAAGTTAAATAAGCAGGGTGACAATATACAGCCTTGACGTACTCCTTTTCCTATTTGGAACCAGTCTGTTGTTCCATGTCCAGTTCTAACTATTGCTTCCTGACCTGCATATAGATTTCTCAAGAGGCCGGTCAGGTGGTCTGGTATTCCCATCTCTTTCAGAATTTTCCACAGTTTATTGTGATCCACACAGTCAAAGGCTTTGGCATAGTCAATAAAGCAGAAATAGATGTTTTTCTGGAACTCTCTTGCTTTTTCCATGATCCAGCGGATGTTGGCAATTTGATCTCTGGTTCCTCTGCCTTTTCTAAAACCAGCTTGAACATCTGGAAGTTCACAGTTCACATATTGCTGAAGCCTAGCTTGGAGAATTTTGAGCATTACTTTACTAGCATGTGAGATGAGTGCAATTGTGTGGTAGTTTGAACATTCTTTGGTATTGCCTTTCTTTGGGATTGGAATGAAAACTGACATTTTCCAGTCCTGTGGCCACTGCTGAGTTTTCCAAATTTGCTGGCATATTGAGTGCAGCACTTTCACAGCATCATCTTTCAGGATTTGAAATAGCTCAACTGGAATTGCATCACCTCCACTAGCTTTGTTCGTAGTGATGGCAAAGTAATGTCTCTGCTTTTTAATATGCTGTCTAGGTTGGTATAATTTTCCTTCCAAGGAATAAGTGGGCCTTAGAAAGCCCACTTGACTTCACTTTCCAGGATGTCTGGCTCTAGGTCAGTGATCACACCATCATCATTATCTTGGTCGTGAACATCTTTTTTGTACAGTTCTGCTGTGTATTCTTGCCACCTCTTCTTAATATCTTCTGCTTCTGTTAGGTCCATACCTTTTCTGTCCTTTTTCGAGCCCATCTTAGGGAGCTCTATTAAAGTGCATCTTTGGCTGTGAGAATATTCTTAAGGGATGTCCCAAAAATGTCATTTTGGAAGGAAAACAAGTCTTAGTTGTAATTTCAACAGGGTACATGTGTGCGTATGACACATTAGAGATTTGTGCTAAGCCCCCTCCTTATTTGTGCTTGTGCGCCACCCTGAATGGAACCTTTCATTTCAGCAGGATAATGCGTGCCCTGCCCTTTGGTACACAAAACGTCATGTTCATGTCTGTTGGAATGAATATGTACCTAGAGTATGAAAACCTGCGGGGGCAGAGTGACAAAATGGAATGCTGCCCTAACCACAAATGTTGTTTCATCAACGTTAAGCAGTGTTCAGAAAGTTCTCTATATTTAAAAGACTTAAGTGCTTTTCAGTTATAAGGCAGTTTTAGATCAGTGGTTGTGCTTGAGCAAACTGTCATTGTCCTTGAAGGACATAACTGGAGGCTATTTCGACATTAATTTTTGAGTGTTGCTTTACAGGTTAAATCACAGTATTTGGAGGGGTTCTTTTGTTTTTATTTTTGAAAAAAAACTTTTGCTCTCTTAAAATATCTTTAAAATGAGTGAGTTTATAGATAATTACGAGAAGTACTTTTTTGTAAATTAGTAGGCTTTATTTTTTGGAGTGGTTTTTAGTTCAGTTCAGTCGCTCAGTCGTGTCCGACTCTTTGTGACCCCATGGACAGAAAAATTGATCGGAAAGTAACAGAGTTCTCATAGGCTCTGCCCCCACGTCCCCCAGTTTCCCCAATCATTAACATCTTGCACTAATGGGGTATATTTGTTACAGATGATGAGCCAGTGTTGACGCATTATTGTTAAAGTCCATAGTTTTCATTAGGGCTCACTCTTGTACATTCTATAGGTTTTGACAAATGTATGACATAGCCATCATTTACAGTATCATATAGAATCGTTTCTTCAACCCCAAACTCCCTGTATGTCATCTACTCATTCCTCTCTCCACCAAGCCCTGACAACCACTGATCTTTCTCTGCGCTCCATGGTTTTGCCTTTTCCAGAATGTCATATAGTTGAAATCATATACAGTATGTACCCGTTTCAGATTGGCTCTTTTACTTAGCAATTTGCCCTTAAAGCTCTTCCATGTTTTTTTTTTTTCTTTTGTAGCTTGAAATAGGTCATTACTTTTTATCACTGAATAATATACCATTATTATTAATAAATAATAATCTGATATACCACAGTTTCTCCACTCACCCATTGAAGGACATCTTGTCTGCTTCCAGTTTTTGGCAGTTCTGAATAACCTTGCTATAAACTTTTATGTACATGTTTCAGTATGGACATAAGATTTTAGCTTCTCTGGGTATATGCTAAGGCACACGATTGCTAGATCATCTGATAAAAGTATATTTAGTTTGGTTGAAGCCGCTAGACTGTCTTCCAAAGTGGTTGTACCATTTTGCATTCTGACCGTTAGTTAACGAGTCTTCTTGTTGCTCTGCATACTCACCATCATTTGGTTTTGTCAGTGCTCCAGATTTGGGGCATTCTGATAGTTGTAATAGTATCTCGTTGTTTTAATGTGTATTTCCCTGTGATATATGATGTGAAGCATCTTTTCATATACTTATTTTCCATCTCTGTATCTTCTCTGATGAGGTCTGTTCAAGTCTTTGACCCACTTATTAATTGGGGTTTTTGTTTTCTTATTGTTGAATTTTAAGAGCTTTTGGTATATTTTGGAGAATAGTCCTTTATCAGATATTCTTTTGCAAATTTTTGTCCCAGTCCGTAGGCTTGTCTTCTCATTCTCTTGACATTGCCTTTCACAGAGTCCAAGGTTTTAATTTTAGTGAAGTCCAGCTTATCAATTATTTCTTTCAAGGATGGTGCTTTTGCTGTTGTAGTGAAAAAATAATCTCCATACCCAAGGTCAATTGGTTTTCTCCTATGTTATCTTTTAGGAGTTAGTTTAGTTTTTAACATTTAGGCCTGTGATCCATTTTGAGTTAACTTTTGTGAAGGGTATAAGATCTGTGTCTAGGTTAATTTTTTGCATGTGAATGACCACTTGATCTAGTACCATTTATTGAAAAGACTGTCTGCTGCAAGATATTGTCATTGTTCCTTTGTCAGAGATCAGTTGACTTTATTTATGTGGCCTCTGCTTCTATCTTCTGAAAGACACTGGTATAATTTCTTTCTTAAATACTTGGTAGAATTCACCAGTGAAACCATCTGGGCCTGGTGCTTTCTATTTTATAAGGTTATTAATTATTATTATTATTTTTTTTTGATTGTGCCATGTGGCTTGCGGCGTAATCTCAGTTCTCCGACCAGGGATCTAACCCAGGGACCTGGCAACGAGAACACTGAGTCCTAACCACTGGATCACCAGGAAATCCTCAAAGTTATTAATTACTGATTCAATTTATTTAATACATATAGGCTTATGCAGATGGTTTCTTTCTTTGAGTTTTTGCAGATTGTTTGAATATTTGTGAGACGTGCAATGATGTCCTTCTTTTTATTCCTTTTTAAATTAACCAATTTATCTATTTTTGGTTGCTCTGGGCCTTTGTTGCTGCACATGGGCATTCTCTAGTTGTGGCGAGTGGAGGCTGCTCTTCACTGTGGGGGCTTCTCTTGTTACAGAGCAGAGGCTGTACGTGCATGGGCTTCAGTAGTCACAAGTGGGCTCTATAGTTGTGGTGCATGGGCTTACTGGCTCCACAGCACATGGGATCTTCCCAAACCATGGATGAATCCATGTCCCCTGCATTGATAGGTGGATTCTTATCCACTGATACCATCAGGGAAGTCTGTTTTTTTAATTTCTGATATTAGTAGTTTGTGTTCTCTCTCTGTTTTTCTTGATTAACTGCCTGGAGACCTGTTGATTTTATTTTATCATTATTCAAATAATGAGCTTTGGTTTCATTAAATTCTCTTGATTTCCTGTTTTTAATTTCATTGATTTATGCTCTAATTTTGTGTTATTTCTCTTTTTCTATTTACTTTGGGTTTAATTTGTTTGTTTTCTAGTATCATAAGGTATAAACTTAGATTATTGATATTAGATCTTCTTTTCTGAATTGTGCATTCAGTGCTATGAATTTCCCTCTGTTTTTGATGCATCCATAAATTTTTATAAGTTGTATTTTCATTTTTATTTAAAACATTAAAAAAATTTCCCTTGGGATTTCTTTGTTGGCTCCTTGTGTTAATTAGAAATGTGTTATTTAATCTCCAACTATTTGGGGATTTTCCAGCTATCTTTTATTATTGATTCCTAGTTTAATTCCATTTTGATATAAAAGGAGACAGTAAAAGAATAGAATAGACTTTCTGTTCTTTTAAATTTATTAAGGTGTGTTTTATGGTGCAAGATATGGTCTCTTCTGGTGCATGTTCATGTGAGCTTGAGAAGAATGTGTATTCTGCTGTTACTAGATGAAGCTGTCTGCTGCTGCC
>NW_011494961.1:8800937-8806917 GCF_000754665.1 Bison bison bison | reverse complement strand
CTGCTGCTGCCGCCACTAAGTCGCTTCAGTTGTGTCCAACTCTGTGCGACCCCATAGACGGCAGCCCACCAGGCTTCTCTGTCCATGGGATTCTCCAGGCAAGAACACTGGAGTGGGTTGCCATTTCCTTCTCCAATGCATGAAAGTGGAAAGTGAGGTGAAGTTGCTCAGTCGTGTCTGACTCTTAGCGACCCCATGGACTGCAGCCTACCAGGCTCCTCCATCCGTGGGATTTTCCAGGCAACAGTACTGGAGTGGGGTGCCATTGCCTTCTCCCGAAGCTGTCTAGAGATGTCAATTAGATCCAATGGACTGGTTGTGTTGTTGAGTTCAACTATAAGTTTGCTGGTTTTCTGCATGTTGAATCTGTTAAAGTGACTGTTAAAGTCACTTAGGAATATACTGATATTCTGATATACTTAGAATATTCTGATATACTTAGGAATATCAGAATCCAGATTCAAATCAGGTCTTCTGCTTGTAATAAAGTATTCTTTGCGCATGCTTGGTCCCTCAGGAAGCCTCTCTACTTTCTTGTTTTCATCGTATTTCCCACTGCTCTCAATTAGAGAGTGACTCACCACCTAATACACTATTACAGTTTGAAGTACCATGAAACAGTGAAAAATGAATGTGTGTATTCTTACTGGAGAGAATACACATACTTGCATTTCCTAGACGTATTTTAGTAAGTTTGTTTAGAAATGTGGTGTAGCATTGGGGTATAACAATGTGATGTAACATTTCTATCTGTAAACCTTTCTGTAAGAGTGAATAGGAGTTTTTCACTTTTCTTTATGGCAAGCTTTAGACACTGTAGGGATGTTGGGGGGGGGGGCTCAAAGTTTCTTTCTCGATGCACTAAACCCCATCCTTCTCTTGAAGGTGCTATATTCTGAAATCAAGGTGATGTCCGAAGTATTCAAAGCCCATCGATTGTATCTCAATAGCAAGAGAGAGTCTAGGATGGTCATTAATAATGACATTCATAAAGCTTACTCAGACTTTTCCTTCATGTACTCTGAAGTGTAGCCTCTGACCATGCATGATTTAGAAGCTCACCGTAAAAGCTTATGGCTGATTTATGTATTTGGTCAGCATCACCATGCATTTTTGTGCCAGCCCATTAGAGCTTGGGTGCTACCAGCAGGCTGGTATCTGATTCACGTGTTTATTCTCACTTCTGGCCCCTACCCTTAAAATGTGCTCTTCATTCTTGGGTTCTGGATGCCTTGGTTCATTTCATTTTTTTTTTTTTTTTTTTGCTCAAGAGTCAGTTGCAAAAATTTCTACTAGCATGCCCCTTGTTTCACTTTTTTCTTCTTTCCCCTTTCCAGTTATTCCTGGTATTTTATTTGTTTTTTTTTTTTATTTGGACACCAGATAAATTTTTTTGGTCCCAAGAGTTTACTTTCTTTCTATTTCTTTCTTTATTTGGTTCTACAGGGTCTTAGCTGCAGCAAGTAGGAGCTTTGGTCTTTGTTGAGGCATGCAGGATCTTTAGTTATAGCATGAAAACTTTAAGTTGCGACTTGTGGGATTTAGTTCCCTGTTGAAGTTGTTGTTCTTCAGTCACTAAGTGGTGTCTGACTCTTTGTGACCCCATGGACTGCAGCATGCCAGGCTCCTCTGTCCTCCACTATCTCCCAGAGTTCACTCAAATTCATGTCCATTGAGTTGGTGATGCTATCTAACCATCTTATACTCTGTCGCCCCCTTCTCCTCCTGCCTTCAGTCTTTCCCAGCATCCAGGTCTTTCCCAATAAGTTGGCTCTTTGCATCAGGTGGCCAAAGTATTAGAGCTTCAGATTCTGCACCAGTCCTTCCCATGAATATTCAGGGTTGATTTCCTTTAGGATTGACTGGTTTGATCTCCTTGAAGTCCAAGGACTTTCAAGAGTATTCTCCAGCACCACAATTTGAAAGCATCAATTCTTTGGTGCTCAGCCTTCTTTCACTTTGGGCTTCCCTGATGGCTCAGATGGTAAAGAATATGCCTGCAATGTGGGAGACCAGGTTCGATCCCTGGGTCGGGAAGATCCCCTGGAGAAGGGAATGGCAATCCACTCCAGTATTCTTGCCTGGAGAATCCCATGAACAGAGGAGCCTGGCGGACTAAAGTCCATAGGGTTGCAAAGAGTTGAACATGGCTGAGCTTTCATGAAAGCTAATACTTTCAGCCTTCTTTATGGTCCAACTCTCACATCCATACATGACTGCTGGAAAAACTGTGGCTTTGACTATACAGACCATTGTTCAAACCTGGGTTCTCTGTATTGGGAGCCAGTCTTAGCCACTGGACCACCAGGGAAGTCCCTGAGAGTTTACTTTCTTGACTCATATTTTGTCCTCTGAACATTATCCGAGACTTAAAAGAAGACCTTGATACACATCACTTTGTGAAACAGCAGATTATGTAAATATGCTAATGTGTAATTTGCTTTGACATTGTTTAGAAGGAAACCTAAGAGTAAGGATGTCTGAGATGGGTCATGAGACACAGGTGGACAAGGTAACTCTCTTCTTCCCAACCCAGGGATCAAACCCACGTCTCTTGCATTTCCTGCATTGGCAGGTGGATTTTTTACCACTAGTGCCACCTGGGAGTTAGTTAGTTCAGTTGCTCAGTTGTGTCTGACTCTTTGCAACCCCATGAACCACAGCACACCAGGCCTCCCTGTCCATCACCAACTCCCGGAGTTTATCCAAACTCATCTCCATTGAGTCGGTGATACCATCCAACCATCTCATTCTCTGTCATCCCCTTCTGCTCCTGCCTCCAATCTTTCCCAGCATCAGGGTCTTTTCCAGGGAGTCAGCTCTTCGCATCAGGTAGCCAAAGTACTGGAGTTTTAGCTTCAACATCAGTTCTTCCAATGAACACCCAGGACTGATCTCCTTTAGGATGGACTGATTGGATCTCCTTGCAGTCCAAGGGACTCTCAAGAGTCTTCTCCAACACCACAGTTCAAAACATCAGTTCTTTGGTGCTCAGCTTTCTTTATAGTCCAACTCTTATATCCATACATGACCACTGGAAAAACCATAGCCTTGACTAGACAGACCTTTGTTGACAAAGTAATATCTTTGCTTTTTAATATGATGTCTAGGTTGGTCATAACTTTCTTCCAAGGAGTAAGTGTCTTTTAATTTCATGGCTGCAGTCACCATCTGCAGTGATATTGGAGCCCAAAAAATAAAGTCTGACACTGTTTCCACTGTTTCCCCATCTATTTCCCATGAAGTGATGGGACCAGATGCCATGATCTTCGTTTTCTGAATGTTGAGCTTTAAGTCAACTTTTTCACTCTCTTCTTTCACTTTCATTAAGAGGCTCTTTAGTTCTTCTTCACTTTCTGCCATAAGGGTGGTGTCATCTGCGTATCTGAGGTTATCGATATTTCTCCCAGCAATCTTGATTCCTGCTCGTGCTTCTTCCAGCCCAATGTTTCTCATGATGTACTCTGCATATAAGTTAAATAAGTAGGGTGACAATGTACAGCCTTGACGTACTCCTTTTCCTATTTTGAACCAGTCTGTTGTTCCATGTCCAGTTCTAACTGTTGCTTCCTGACCTGCATACAGATTTCTCAAGAGGCAGGTCAGGTGGTCAGGTATTCCCATCTCTTTCAGAATTTTCCACAGTTTATTGTGATCCACCACAATAAATTTCTCACCTGGGAAGCTTCTTATAAGAGTTAAAGTAAGTACAAATTATTCATTTTCTAAACAGAAGAAGCAAACTGCTGATAACTAGTGAGGAGGCTGCAGTAAACAAACTCTTGGAAATCTGAATAGAGAGGACAACAAGTTTACAAGAGAGGAAAAACAAGAACTAAAGGACACAGATTACAGGAAGGAGAGATTTAGGATTCTAAAGAAATCTTTCCAAACGAGGGCTGATGAACGCGCACAAGTTTACCGATCCCTTAATTACTCAGGTGTAGCTAGCCTGCTCATTCTGTTAACCTACTCAGGTACCTATACTACAGAATCCTTGCGGTTTTGATTATAGTATTTCCTTCTGTTAACCTACTCAGGTACCTATACTACAGAATCCTTGCGGTTTTGATTATAGTATTTCCAGATCCTCAGGAGTCACTCTGCCTCCCCCACAAACATCCTTTCTCCCTGACCAGCGGTGACCTCTCTCTGTCTGGCAGCCTCTTTCTAATAATATCTCCCCCCACCCTAATTTGTTTCTGTCTTAATTCATATTTATCCACTTCATTTTTCTGGTTTGTCAGGTTTCATTTTTACTTCTAATTTCATTTTTATTTTCAAAGACAGGATTATACTTGAGCAACAGTAATCATCACAATAAATATGTACATTTTATTTTAATTTTATGAACTATATAATTATGCTATATTTGACTAGAGAGGCTACCTGGTGGTACATCACCACAAATGGCATCTTGATAAAAAGAAAACATTTTAAGTTTCCAGGACAGAATATTTTTATGTGCCTACACCACACATAGTAACCAAAATGAAAAAGAGGTTTGTTATTTTTATCCTTAGTACATGGTATTTAAAAAGACTATGTGCTTGTCATAACAAACTCTTTAAAAAGACTGTTAATATGATAGCTAATATTTGGAAATTTATGTTGGGAGTTTAGGACTCACCTTTTCTCTTTAACTTTTAAGTTATAAAATTAATAACAGCTCATGTTTATTTTAGAAAATTTCGAACCTGGATAATCAAAGGGAAAACATAAGCCATCTATAAATCTATCACCTGTTAAAATTTTGCATGATCTTTCCAGTGTTTATGCTCGCGACTTTTAAAAAGCAAGATAAATAGGGTCATCCACGTGTCACTGTTTTGCACAGATGGATGTATCGTAGTAGAGAAGTATTTCAGTGTTCTGTTGCATTCCTCCATCACGGTTTATCTAAGCAGCCCCCTAGTATTGGCCACTTAGTTTTTTCTAGTGTTTCCCTCTTATTGGTGATGTCAGAGGCTATGGGATGTCACATTCCATACCTAGTAGTTTGTAAAATACAAGAAATGTATTTTACGGTAGTCCTGGAGGGCGGCTTGATATTTTTGTGGGTTTTTTTTTTAATCTAATTTAATATGTGAAACATGGTATCTCACTTTTTTGATTCGAGTTCCTTTGCTCACCAATGAGTGTAAAACGCCGTCTCACTTTCAGCGTTAAAGTATGAACGGTTGTTTTCTTTGGTTGTAAAAGGCCCAGAAGCATTCCTTAAAATCAGGTAATTATTGAAGTTTCACTGTTATGATATTGTGTGATACTATTTATTTTGACTTTTACTGTAAGGAGTTGAGAAATTGGGATGTAACAGTAACTTTGTGTCTGAAGGAAAGAACTAGATTGTTGACTGTTTCTTCATGGAAAACCTAACAGAGAAACTGTAGAGTTGGGGGAGACACAGGGCTTTTTAATCTGTTAGTTCAACCTTTCTCCCTGGGCTTTTTTTCTTTAAAGGACTTCTATTTCTGGGATGCTTGAATGCTGCCTACTGTATTAGGTAGAAAGAAGTACAGAGTGACCTTTCAAGATATTTCAAATTTAAGAGTCTATAATTAGAACACACTGTTTGCATTCTCATCATAAAATTTTACTCGTACAGCACCCATCTGAATTAGTGGGCCATCCTGCCCCCGTCTCTCTCCCTCTCTCACTCATACCTGCTTGTATACACCAAGGACTTCGCTTCTGACACTCTTCAAGGTATCAGACTTGTGGGTTGTGTGATATTAAAATGCTTTCCTCCCTTCCTCCCCACTGTGTAAGATTACTTCAATGACTTCCCTGTCTTAACTTGCAAGGGGCTCACATGAGACTTGTTAGGAACACAGCTGTTGCTGCTGCTGCTAAGCCGCTTCAGTCGTGTCCAACTCTGTGCGACCCCATAGACGGCAGCCCACCAGGCTCCCCTGTCCCTGGGATTCTTCAGGCAAGAACACTGGAGTGGGTTGCCATTTCCTTCTCCAATGCATGAAAG
>NW_011494961.1:8783037-8800837 GCF_000754665.1 Bison bison bison | reverse complement strand
CGGCAGCCCACCAGGCTCCCCTGTCCCTGGGATTCTCCAGGCTAGAACACTGGAGTGGGTTGCCATTTCCTTCTCCAATGCATGAAAGTAAAAAGTGAAAGTGAAGTCGCTCAGTCGTGTCTGACTCTTCGCGACCCCATGGACTGCAGCCCACCAGGCTCCTCCATCCATGGGATTTTCCAGGCGAGAGTACTAGAGTGGGGTGCCGTCGCCTTCTCCGGTAGGAACACAGCTGACTGTCTTATAAACTGGAGGTTAGTCAGTGAACAAATAACATCACCTGTGTGCCAGAAAAACAGCAGACAACCTGACACGTGAGGTCTTTTCCCTCATGGGGTGTACAGCCTGACAGAAAAGAGCCAGCAACTCTTTACCAGTGACTGAGTGAGAAAGTCGAAGTGTTAGTCGCTCAGTTGCGTCCGAGTCTTCAGGAATCCATGAACTGTATCCCTCCAGGCTCCTCTGTCCACGGGGATTCTCCAGGTAAGAATACTGGAGTGGGTGGCTGTGTCCTTCTCCAGAGGATTTTCCCAAACCTGGGAGATTGAACCCAGGTCTCCTACATTGCATGCGGACTCTTTTCTGAGCCACAAGGGAAGCCCTCAGCTTTGGCAATACCCACCTAAGAATTAAAATGAAAATACATTGCTATAGTTGATTAACAACTTTAGGATGAACACTATTTTAATGTGAAGAAACATTCTTAGATTATCAGTCTAAAGAACAACAACGCACTTTGCCTGTTGGAATAAAGCTGACAAATCACTGGAATATCAGTGTACTCATAGGACTTGAGGAGTAACCGTGGAAAATATCATGTCTTCCATGTACAGCATGGGGATATCTGAAGGAACAAAGGTCCTTTTCTTGCTAAGGTTTGCTCTCTTATAACTAGTCTTTGGGGCTTCCCAGGTGGCACTAGTGGTAAAGAATCCATCTGCCAATGCAGGAGGCCCAGGTTCAATCCCTGGGTCAGGAAGATACCCTGGAGAAGGAAAGGGCAACCGACTCCGGTATTCTTGCCTAGAGAATCCCACGGACAGAGGAACCTGGTGGGCTATAGTTCATATGGTCACAAAGAGTTGGACATGACTGGAGTGTCTTAGCACTCATGCAACTAGTCTTTAAAATAAAATTTCATCTATTTTCCAGCTTACAATAAAGTGCTCCTTAAGCACAAGAGCTTCTGTGCTTGTATTTGGAAATACTCCACATTTAACTGTTGGGTAGAGCCTGAGATGACTATGACAGAGAGGAGTACTCTTTTGAGTTGTTTAATCCCCTGAGATGATCATAGCTGTTCTTAGGCCAGACGATGACTCTCCAGTCCATTAGGCCTAAAAACAAATGCTTCCATGGAAAGTCACTTTCTATGCATCAGGTTACTTAGTGTTTTTATGTGGCTGCATCTTGGTTGTCTCCTGATGTAGAGAATTTATTCCACAAATCTGGAACTGCCTTCTCTTCAGCTCTAGTCAGATGCATGGCTGGCGGATGTTGAAATAAAGGATGGATTTCTGGTGCAGTTGTGTTCCTGAAATGATCCAGACCATTGGAGCCGCTTATTTGTATTGTGTTGCCTTGGTTTCCTGCCAAAAAAAAAAAAACAACAACAGCAGCAAAACAAAACTCTGGAGAGTTATGCTTCAGAATTTATTGAGGGGCATCCCTGGTGGCTCAGACGGTAAAGAGTCCTCGTGCAATGCAGAAGACCCAGGTTCAATCCCTGGGTTGGGAAGATACCCTGGAGAAGGATGTGGCAACCCACTCCAGTATTCCTGCCTGGAGAATTCCAGTGAACAGAGGAGCCAGGTGGGCTACAGTCCATGGGATCGCAAAGAGTCGGACACGACTGAGCAACTAGCACACACATGATAAAAATCTGTCATGTGATGTCATATGGTGGTCTCCCTGGTCGGTGCTGTTGCTCACCACCCTGCCGGTGCCAGCCGGCAAAGTTGATCAGGTCCCAAGAACGTGCACGGCCAGGCTGAGAAAGGAAACTACAGCAAAGGAATTCTACAACAAAGATGGGGTCGAAAGGTTCAGACACGTCTCCACAAAGGGAAGCGGTCTGACCATGACTTTATTCAGCATCTTATATTTATACAGAAAAGCGTGAGAAAGACAAGACAGTTAACATTTTCTTGGTTGACCTATATACATCTTACAAAAAGTCACAAGAAATCTTGAGAGCATGGGAATGGCACCCTGTTATTATTTCTTACACCAGATAACATTTCCCTGTACGTGAGAAGTTTGTCCAGAATTCCAGGTGTCTGCAGTAAATAAGCGCCTAATCTCTGGGGTGGCGGGACAGAGAGCTATGTTTGCAAGCAAACCCTCAAGGACTGAGGCAGCTCCCAGAGCTGTGTCCTTCGGACAAAGGACCCCGTTCTCACGGGCAGCTCCCCGCACCACCCCTGTGTACAGACCTGCAGTGAGCATGTTAGGGCCAAGTGTCAAGAAAAGCTTTTCTTGCCCTGGGAAACCGATCCCCTACTCCCCGCCTCCCCTCCCAGTACATGCAGATACGGAGACACCACAGTCTGCCTCTGAGCCTGGAAAATTTCGTTTCTTCTCTGTTTTACTCCGGCTGCCAAGGAACTGAGAACTGAATATGTAGCCCAGTTTTTGTCATGTTTTAAGACTTACCTAGTACCCTCTGTTACCCCTTTTCTTTTCGTTTCTATTTTAGTCAGCTAACAAATACGGGTCACGCATGCTCTGCACCAAGTGCTGTTTCTAAGCTGCTTATAAATATTAATGCCCTCACCCCTCTTAAGGACCCCATGAAGTTAGTGCTGTTATCCCTATTTATAGGCGAGGAAACTGAGGCACCGGAAGGTTATGCATCATGTCAGGAGCTCCAGAAGTGCTGAGTGTGGTGCTCCTCTACTGGGAGCCGGTGAGACGTATTCAGTCACGGGAAACACATCCCCGCCCCTCCCACTGCTTCCTGTGATCAGGAACCCTGTCTCTACTTGGCTTTGGGTTCTGCATTGCTCCTCTTGTAGGAGTATTTTACTTTACTAAAGGTTGTATCCTTTATTTTATTCCTTTATGAAGTGATGCATGGTACATACACTTCAGATTAAGATATATGAGCTCTTCCATAACACTCTTTTAAATGGGTCTTCTCAACTACTCTGGGATGTGTACAGAGTGTTTGGAATGGTCAGCATGAATTTACAGTCTAGCACCCTCTCCTTTTACCTCTCCTTTTCAAAAAGAGCACACATTTTAAGTTTGACTAGATGGAAAAATCTATAAGCTGATGATTTTATCAGCATCATTAATATGTGTGCTGTGCTAACTCCCTTCAGGCATGTCCGACTCTTTGTGACTCTTTGGACTGTAACCTGCCAGGCTCCTTTGTCCATGGGATACCCAGGCAAGAATACTGGAGTGGTTTGCCATGCCCTCCTCCAAGGGATCTTCCTGACCCAGGGATCAAACCCTCATCTCCTGCAGCCCTGAATTGGCAGGCAGGTTCTTTGCTACCAGCACCTCCTGGGAAGACCATCATGTTATAAACAGTTATAATTGTCCACATTGTTACAGGCCAGGAGCCACTCTCTCCTCTTCTTTTATTTCATTTACCTTTGCTACCTAAGGAATAAAATGTTGGCCCTGTTTTATGAGCTACTTTAAGTTTCAGCTTCTCCCATCTTGACACTCTGGGCTTGTTTTTATATATAGCTGGGTGTAGGTACCTGAAAAATATTGGACCTTCCAATGTGTCTTCTTGAAAAATCTCTTCATTAGCCCAGTTCTTGCTTAATCAGGTATTTATCTAAGCTAACTTAACTCTTGACCTTATAAACAGGTAATTACATTGATCCTTTTGATAGAGTAGCTTAAGTTGGCAGATGCAGAGATTAGCCCACGAGATTACTGGCGGTTCTTAGCGCTGCAGCCAGTGTCCCTGAAGACAGAGACAGGCATAGTTTGGGGATACTCTGAGGTTGCATTTGTAGGCACCTTTGACGTTAAGGGGCTTCCCTAGTGGCTCAGATGGTAAACAATCTGCCTGCAATGCCGGAGACCTGTGTTCACTCCCTGGGTTGGGAAGATCCCCTGGAGAAGGGAAACTCACTCCAGTATTCTTGCCTGGGAAATCCCATGGACAGAGGAGGCTGGTGGGCTACAGTCCATAGGGTTGCAAAGAGACAGACACAACTGATCAACTATCACTTAACACTTAACTTTGGTATTAAGAGGCAATGACCCTTTTGATCCATGTACTATCTAATTGCATATGAATATAATTAATTTCTTCTAATAGTACCTCAGTGTTCCAGAAATGGCTTCAATAGGGGGAACCTCTGAAGGGTTTAAAATGAGAGTAAATTTGTAGAAAGGTCAGTGTGGAAAACTGGGACGGGAAGGGATTAATGCAGTCCAGGGGAAACATGATGGTGACTACAAGTGTGGCTATTAGCGGAGCTGTTGGACAGACAGGGTCAGGTTAGTGGAGTTGGTGGGGAGAGTAGAGAGGTAGTAGCTAGAGTGAGGTCCCAAATGAGAAAAACATCCTCTGATAGTGGGGTGATCTTTTCAAAGGATTAAACATGTCCCACTGAGAGTATTGTATGGTATCTGAAATGAGCACAGAGTTGCTTACCTCCTATTATGGGCCTTACTGGAATGTAGCATTTTTGACCAGTTGAAGTTTATTTCATCTGTACCCAGCATTTCAGATATACCTTTGTTCTTTAATTTTTATAACAACTTTATTGGGATGCAATTCATAACCACGAAATTCACCCTTTTAAAGAGTACAATTCATTTAGTGTATTCACAGAGGTGTGCAGTCATCACCTCTACCTAATTTTAGAACATTTACATCATCCCCCCAAGAAAGCCCCTACCCGCTGATATTCACTACCCAATCTCCTCTGCCTCCAGCCACTGGCAACACTCGTCTGTGTTCTGTCTCTGTGGATTTTCCTCTTCTGCACATTTCACAGAAGTGGAATCATGAAGTATGTGATTTTTTGTAACCGGCTTCTTTTACTTAGTGTGTATAATGTTGTTAAGGCTCATCTGTGTTTTAGCATGTATCACCACTTCATTATTCTTTATTGCCAAATAATATTTTATTATATGGGTACAGAGCAGTGTATTCATCCATTCATCAGCTGGCCGTTTGGGTTGTTTCTGCTTTTTGGATGTTACGAATAATGCAGAAAGAACATTTGTCTACAGGGTTTTGTGTGAACTAGGGTTTTCATTTTTCTTGGATCTATAACTAGGAGTGACACATTCATTCTTGAGTCTTTTCCAACAGTTGAGTATTTTGGGTGAAAGTGGGATCTCAGTTGAAAATCAGTTTCTGGTTGTGGATGCATATATGTCCCGTAATTGTTAAACATAGATTTTAATGATATTGGTTGGGCATTTAAAAGATATATATACTTCAAATACCAAATCTGGTGTGTGTGTGTGTGTGTGTGTGTGTCTTGGGCTGTACTCTTAGGATATAAGGTGGTTCTATGAATTGGAAACCTCTGGAAAATGATGTACATTTTACTTCTATCTACAAGTCAAATTTTAGTTAAAGTAAGTAGAGCACAGAGGAGTTTTAGGGCAGCACAGCTACTCTGATAGTTTAATGGTAGATACATGTCATTATACACGTGTCCAAGCACACAGAATGTACACCAGCAAGAGTGAACCTTAACTGTGAACTGTGGACTCTGGGTGAATCTAAAACTACTCTAAAAAATAAAGTCTGTAAAAAATCCATTAAAATATCATAGCAGTTGTACATATTGCAAGGGAATCCTTCACCGTTTTGTTGGAGTGTGATGCATTTTGCACTCCACAGCAGCCTGGGTACTGGCGGTTCCTCACCTGCTCTGGAAAGCCCTCAGTGCCCTGGCCTCTGGCCTCTGTACCTCTCTGCTCCTGGGTTTCAATGCTCCATTGCCTTTCTGTTCTTGATACCTGCCTGGCTGATTCCTGCCTCAGGGCTTTTGAACCAGCTGCTTCTGTGACCTGAAATACTTGACTTCCAGGCCCCACCCCCTTCCCATTATTATTAAGTCTTAACGCAAATATTGAGTTGGCCAAAAAGTTCATTCGTGTTTTTCCTTACATTGCCAGCCCAGTACTATCTGCTCATTTCCTAACCACTAATCCCTAAATCGGCTTCCCTGGTGGCTCAGAGGATAAAGCGTCTGCCTTCAATGCAGGAGACCCGGGTTTGATCCCTGGGTTGGAAAGATCCCCTGGAGAAGAAAATGACAACCCACTCCAGTATTCTTGCCTGGAGAATCCCATGGACAGAGGAGCCTGACGGGCTACAGTCCATGGGGTTGCAAAGAGTCGGACAGGACTGAGCAACTTCACCCACAATCCCTAAGTCAGCCACGCCAGCCTCACTTTGACTCTAACTTCTCTCAGTGGCGGTTCTCACAGTCTTCTTGTTTATCTGCTGTTGAGCATCATGAGGGGTGGGACTCTGCCTACATCCCCCGCTCCACCTCTGAACAGTTCTGTCAGGTATTGCTAATGTTGGCGGAAAGCACAAGTTGCTTTTCTCCTCCTGAAATGCTGGTACCTGTTAGACCCAGTGTCCTCCCGGGGACTCTTCCAGGGGGTGGAATGGCAGTATCATAGAATTCATCATTTCACTCTCACTCCAAGAAAACCAGCAAAACATAGCAAAGCATGATTCTGACTTAAGCTCTCACTTTCTCTTTTAGAGCTACCATCCTCTGCCCTTCCCGCTCTTCACAGAAAGGATCTCTGACAAGTCTTAACAGTGTTGACCGCTGCGAGGATCACAGACCATGGTGGGATTTATTGTTGTTGTTGTTCAGTCGCTAAGTTGTGTCTGACTCTTTTGCGACCCCATGGACTGTAGCCCACTAGGCTCCTCTGTCCATAGGGCTCTCCAGGCAAAAATACTAGAGTGGATTGCCATTTCCTTTTCCAGGGGATCCTCGTGATCCAGGGTTCAAACCCATGTCTCCTTCATTGGCCGGCAGGTTCTTTCCCACTGACCCACCAGGGAAGCCTGCAAACAGTAGGTTGGGTGCTTCCTGGTGCTCGATCATACATGTGATTTGCTCAGGGTTGGATGCCTACCAGTTGTCCTGCAACTTCTCTGCTATCTTCTCTTTCCTAGTTAAGACATTTCAAAACATGCCTTAAGAAAAACATGCCTTAACTTTGAAAGTTTCTGTCTTATCGTCAGGAGAGTCTTAGATTTCAAGCTGTTTCACGTGTGTGGATGTTTCCTCATGTGTTAGATTGTTGTCTTAAATGACAGCAAGAGAAATAGAGGTGATACCAAAACTTCCTAACCTCTTTGCAGGACTGCCCACAGACAGGGCCCTCAGTCATTGCCTCAAAGGTGCTTTGAGAAAAATTAGTGGTACTAAAAGCCTTCAAAGAAACATCAGTCAGCGGAGCAACTGTTTAACAGCATTACTGAAATGATTACTAGCAAAGTTACTTTGTTTCTGTAGTATTTAAACTAAAGTCAAAGAGATGTGGTAATTATACACATTCTTCCCTGGTGGCTCAGACGGTTAAGAATGCGCCCGCAACGCGGGTGACGTTGGTTCGATCCCTGGGTTGGGAAGATCCCCTGGAGGCGGGCATGGCAACCCACTCCAGTATTCTTGGGCTTCCCTGGTGGCTCAGAGGTTAAAGCGTCTGTCTCCAATGCCGGAGACCCAGGTTCGATCCCTGGGTCGGGAAGATCCCTGGAGAAGGAAATGGTAACCCACTCCAGTATTCTTCCCTGGAAAATCCCATGGATGGAGAAGCCTAGTAGGCCACAGTCCATGGGGTTGCAAAGACTCAGACATGACTGAGCGACTTCACTTCACTTTTTGCTCACTGAGAAGGAAGGAAGCTTTCACGCTCATGGTTGACATTGTGCAACTCAATCCACTGTCTGGAGTATTAGTAATTTGAATTTAATTCCTAGGATAGTTTTATTCTTGAAAATAAAAATAGCAGTTGCATATTTAATACAGAAAGGTTTCTCTTTCTTCTCTACAGCAATGGGCACCTTATGACTGGGGCTCAGTTTATTCTGACATAGCCATTCTTTTTCATCATTACTCGTTATCATCATGTTTGCCTAAAAAGTCTTCAGCCAAAGATGGACCTCAGGGCCATATAATCCCAGGTTAATTAAAAATACATTTTTAGGAGCATTTAAGTTGTTACTCAGCACAGCACTCTATAGGCTTACTTGTTTGTCTTCTGTAAAATTCAAAATACTTCTAAGAATGTTGCTAGGATTAGAATGCCTATAATGGGCCAATGCTAGGAATGACAACTATTTCTGAATATTTGACCGCAGTATTTTCTCTCCCTTCGTCTTACAGTGTCTGTCCCATTGAAGCTGGGTAAAGAAAAGAATTCATTTGTTCACTAAATACTTACTGAACGGTTTCTGTGTGCCAGGCGCTCATTTCAGTGTCGTGAACGCAGTGAACAAAGTAAAACCCCTGTCTTCATGGAGCTTTTAAAAGCCCCGAACATCCTCAGCAAACAAGTGGGATAAAGGAGGCGTGGGGAACGGACTTGCTCTCAGATGTGCCGGGGGAAAGTTCCTTCAAAATGGCAGACAGACACAGGATGCAAAGGATAGAGCTGGAACCTGGTTTGGAAAACAGGATAAAGCCATTGTATAATGCTTTAGTTTTAACCACTGCAAAATAGAGAAGCTTATTAAAACAATAAACCGAAAAACCAGGTGCCAGGGTGATTTGACCTAGGCTTAGGAAAGAAGGATTACTTTTCAAATAAACGATTTTAAGTCACTTTTTTTTCAGGTTTACAGATTCTGCCCCAATTCTGCCTTCACTGCCCCCTCCCAGCCTTGGTCTAATGCAGCTTTCCAGAGTATCTCTATGCATAGTATGAGTTCATATTTGCCCCATTCGTAAAGTAGAAGATAGCAAACTATACTTCTGAGCAATGTATTTTTTCCTCCTTATATATGTAGGAGGGTTTAGCAAATCAGTACAAAAAAGAACATCCTCTTCGTTTTGTTTTTTTTTTTTTCCCCCTCGTCACAGAGTAGTCCATTGTATGGATGTACCACAATTTAAATAGTGACCTATTGATGGAGGTTTGGGTTGTAGCCAGTCCTTGCTCTTAAACAATGCCGCAATAAATAACTTTGTGTGTAGGTTATTCTGCATGTACACAATTATATGTGTATAAATTTGCCAAGTAGAATTGCAGATCATAAAGGATGTGTGTAATTTTGATAGCTGTCTTGTCAAATTGCCTCCCAGAGAAGGTTTATCTTATTCTCACCCCCCTGCTAGAAATTTGTGAGACTAGCTGTTATTTGGGTCTGGATTTTTTTGTTTTTTGCCAGTCTGATAAGTTAAATGGTTTCTCAGAGTTTCAGTTTAGGAATACTATTCATTCAGAAATTTCAGTGGCATATTTTTTAAAAGAAAGTGCTCAGAAATGTAAACAAGGCTAGAATTTAGCTCTTTTTATTGTACAAAAAAAGACGCTAAAGGCCATCTTACATCTTCTATTATGTAAGGTGAGTTTGTCCATGTTGAAAATGCTACATTTTAAATACTGAAAATAATACAAGGTGAAAGTGCTTCTAGGCTCATGATATACCTAGGTGATCTGCTACGAGTCAGACCTTTCGTATATAGTTTGGTGCTCTATGATAGGTAATTGAACTAGGACAGTGTACAAAGATGAGTTAACACAGCAGGCCGAGACTGCCCTTCTAGGAAACAGTGCTTGCAAGATTAGCCCTTGACTGGTGGCATGTGGTCACTTAGATTGGAGGAGGGTTCCCACCATTTCCTGGTAAGGATGGCTCACTGCGCCTGACCTGTTTGTGCAAACAGTATTGGTTTCTGTTGAGTACCTGCTTGCATTCCGGGAGTATAGAATTTAGGTATGTGCCCAGCAGAAGTTTCCTGTGTAGCCAGTCCCAGTAAAAACCCCAGACACTGAGTTACTAATGAGCTTCTCTGGTAGACGGTGTTTCACAGGTGTTGTCAGCACTCCTTGGGGGAAATTAAACACCACCTGTGTGATTCTACTGGGAAAAGGCCCTTGGAAGCTTGCTCCCGGTCTCCTCTATACTTTACTCCACATACCTTTATCCTTAGCTGATTTTGCTTTGTATCCCTTTGCTGTAACAAATAGCCACGAGTACAACTGTATACTGGGTCCTGTGAGTCCTCCTAGTGAATCATCACACTGGGAGTCTTGGGGACCCTGCCCCAAACAGCTTGGAAAGACTAACGTTCTCTGTCCGTATTGGTATTAGTGGTGAGTGACACAGATATTTTTAGCATGCAATTAATTGACTTTGATATTGTCTCTTGACTTATAGTCTGTGTTCTATTGTAAAGTGCGTAATGCTTTAGATTTCTGTGATTTAGCGTTTATATCTAACAAATGGAGGCAGCAAGAAGGGTGCTGGGGAATGGAGAGTTTTGTGTTTAGTGATGAGTGCACAAGTGGTTATTTGGTCTTCCCAGTGCCTATACTTCAGCTTAAAAACTTACTGCTTTAACTTTCTATACTTTGGTTATTAGGTAAATGGATTTACTCAAATTTCTTTGGCTTCATAGCCACAGAATTTTAGCCAGACAGTCTCATTCCTAAATATACTCTGATTCTGAAGCTTAACTGCAAACCAGTAGCCCTGGAAGCATCACTTAGGACAGCTTATGTCCCAAATAGGACATAAGGCCCAAAGATGGAAATAAAGCTTATTTTTGCTTTATTCTATTATATTAGCATGCTGTTTTTGTATTATATTAACATCCTGTTTGGCATTTTTCAAATGGAAAACTGATAAAAAGTGTTAAACATAAAGATTTATGTCTTTAAGCTGCTTTAAAAAAGAAAAGAAATTAGATGGCGTCTGAAGGCTGAAAAGGACAAAACAAAAGGCAACACAGTATCTGGTATGTGTGGGTGTGTGTGGCTTTTCAGAACCACTTTCCCCCTCTGAATATTTCATGCATAACAATGACTAGGAAGAAAGGTGGCTCCAGAAAGTATTAGGGAGCCAGTAATAACTAGTGGAGAAATGTCATGAAATGCAAACCCAGGGTGTTTTATTCTAGAGTTTCTGTTTCTACAGTGATCTAGGCACGGGTGCTAATTTATGTTTAAAGACAAAGCTCAGCGAGGTGACCTTAGGCGGCCAGTGACATTTATTTATATTCCTGGTGGTGTTTGAGGATGGACCTCTTCAATTCTAAAGCTACTTGTGTTGTGGTATCAATTCAAAAGACAGGTATATGTAAAGGTATAATCGTTTTTCTGACCTGGAATGTGGCCCACCAAAGGAGTCAACCCTCTGGTTGCCTGAAAAAAATTCCTTCTTGACTCCGAGGTCAGAATTAGTGACACAGGGCTGTTTAGGAATGTGTTATATCAACTATGAATTCATGAGAGAATTTTTATGGGGATGGCAGGTAAGTTCCATGACAGCCTATAATCCAGTTCACTTGTATGTGTTAGAATCCTGTAATTGCTTTCTCTGTTAAAGCTTTTCTTCAGAACTCAGTAGAAGAAATAAAGCAGACTGTATTTTAGCTGCGAGGGATCTGTTAAATCTGTGCACAGACTTGAAAAGAATTGAAAGTGCCTCTCCTCCCTCCCTGTGACATGAGAAAGAGCAGTGTCAAGGTTAAACATGAAATCAACAGTTAGCCTAGTGCTGGGAGGAGTTTGCCCTGAATAAATATATGTCCTGCGTCTGACTGTACCTGTGCCTGAGTCGCCTTCCTCCTGCCAAATACAAACAGGTTACCAGGCAACAGGAGTGATTCAGACCCTCTAAACACTTCACCCCAGTGAAATGTCCATCGGCCAGATTTCCAGGAAGTGTCCCTCTTGTAAGTCACTGGGGAGCTGGACAGACATTCATGCAGGCACTGAAGGTACCAGATGACCCGGAGCTGGGAGCTGTGTTAGATGGTGGGACCAGCTAATATCTGGAAGGACGTACCTCCTAGGGCAAACACAGACTGTTATCTGTTAATACGTGGTAACTGTGGGAAGAAAATGTGGAGGAAGAAAAGGTGAAATCTCCCCAGGAGGACTCATGGGGAAGCAAATCCACCGCTCTTAGGGGGAAAAAAAAAAAGCCAGCACATTCCAGATTGTAAAAACAGATCAAGATCTCAGAAAATCTAGCAGCGTGGCTCAGATTGCCTGGAATAAAATCCCACCTCTCACCACTTGCTGGATTTCTGGGTCTCACTTCCTCATGCCTCACATGGAGGATTGATAATGATACCTACTCCGTAAGTGGTTGTGCATATTAACCAGCTAATATTGGGGAAGCTCCAATCACATCCTCCACCCTCTAGGCAACTCCCTAAGTAAGCGGTGGGGGGGTGGGGAGGTCAATGGGGGCGGGTGAGGGTGGGAAAAGGTAGAACTGTGTTAGGGATGAAGGAACACCCAACGATAGGTGAGAACTTTTTAGGGATTTATCTATTCTTTTATCATGTTGAGAACTGCAATTATAGACACTGGAGCCTCATTTAAGAAACCTCTCCAAGGGTTTTCAGCATTTCTTACTTAGAAAATTATTTATATATCAAAAAACTACTGCTGGATTAGGCGGGTGCAGGAGGATATAATCATGGAGATTGGTTGGGGGTTTCCAGGGTATCTGAAGCTATATGCGTTTTTTGCTTTACTATTTTTTTATACCTTATGTTTTTTCCTCCTCCTTATGTAAGATACATTATAATTAAAAATGCAAGGAACTTCCCTGACATTCCAGTGGTTAAGACTCTGCCCTTCCAGTGCAGGGGCGTGAGTTCAGTCCCTGGTCTGGAAGCTAAGATCTCACATGGCCTTGCAGCGCAGCCAAAAAATTAAATAAAAATAAAAATGTAGTCACACAGGGACTTCCCTGGTGGTTCAGTGGCTCCGCGCTCCCAATGCAGGGGCCCGGGTTCAATCTCTGTTCAGAGAATTAGAGCCCACATGCCACAACTAAGATTTTGCATGAAATAACTGAAGATCCTGCAAGCCATAACTAAACTACCCCACATGCTGCAGCAAAAATTCAAGAGCCTGTATGCTGCAACTAAGACCAGGAACAGCCAAATAAATAAACAAATTTTTTTTAAAGATGCAATCACACAAAGCATTCTAAGTTGGGTGAAATTTTGGAGTCTTGTACCCCATATGGAAATTATAATTATGCAGATACGTTGTTGGAAAAAGAAAGGTGCCTTTGGTACTGTGGAGAAGGGTGCAACAGGGCTGGAGTCTCTCAGTGTGTGAGATGACACATTCATTCACAGCCATTCTAGCGCCTCTGAATGCTGGGCACCTGGCTGGTGGCCAGTGACGTTGATGCACATCAGACATGGACTGTCCTCGCACCTTCTAAGCCAGCAGAGGGGAACCCCCGTGTAGGCTGCAAACTACAAACCCATAGGCTGGACGAAAGAAATGGGAGGAGCACTGGTAAAGCGAGAAAGTCCTGACATTAAATCCCAGTCTGATCTTTTAAGCGTTCTTGAATTTATTTTTTGAAAGGAAAGCAGAATGTTAGCAGATTGGATTGTGTTGCTGTACACTGGGCTACTGGCCCAGCAGTGGCTGGGTGATGGGAGAGAGTTGTGAAATTCAGAGTCATTCTTCTTCCTGAGTTTGCAGTCTGGTTCTGTCAGGTGGAGGAGTTTCCCAGGGAAGGATCCGCTGTGAAGTCAAAGTCAAGAGGAAGAACGAGATTACAGGAGTGGCTCTCTGGGCTGGCTCAAGAGCTCATCCTCATAGTCCACGGTAGGACATTAGTGTGTGTAAAGTGAAAGTGTTAGTCACTCAGTCGTGTCTGACTCCATGTGACCCCATGGACTGTAGCCTGCCAGGTTCCTCTGTCCATGGGATTCTCCAGACAAGCATACTGGAGTGGGTTGCCATGCCCTTCTGTAGGGGATCTTTCTGACCCAGGGACTGAACCCATGTCTCCTGCATTGCAAGCAGATTCTTTACCATCTGAGCCATCAGGGAAGCAACCAAAACTAACTTTAGGATCTCTATAAAAAGTAAGAGAAAAACCCATTGCACTCTATAAAGTTTCTCACTTTCCTTTAAGCCACACTATATACAGTGCTTCATTCACTGAATTTTTCCTTGAAGGTCGCTTTATTTCATATGGAGTCTTATACTTTGAATAATTTTCTGAGTGTAGAATGTTGACTTGGGGCAAATGCTTTTAAGTTTGACTTATTTTAAAAAGAACCAAAGTAATTAATGATTGAAGGATAGTTGATATACAATAATATTACATAAATTACAAGTGTACAGTAGAGTGATTCACAATTTTTAAAGGTTATACTCCATTTATAGTTATTACAAAATTTGACTTTATTTTCTCTGTTATACAGTATATCCTTGTAGCTTATTTTATAACTGATATTTTGTTGTTGTTGTTCAGTTGCTAAGTCGTGTCCGACTGTTTGCAACCCATGGACTGCAGCATACCCGGTTCCTCTGTCCTCCCCTATCTCCCAGAGTGTACTCAAATTCACGTCCATTGAGTCAGTGATCCTGTCTAACCATCTCATTCTCTGCTGCCCCCTTCTCCTTTTGCCTTCAATCTTTACCAGCATCAGGGTCTTTTCCAATGAGTTGGTTCAAGTGGCCAAACTACTGGAGCTTCAGCTTCAGAGACAGTCATTCCAATGAATATTCAATGTTGATTTCCTTTAGGATTAATTTCCATTAATTTAGATTCTCAGTCTTTCATCAGGAACCTTTATGTTATTTGATGGAAAACTGTATTAACCATTATTCATAAAAGCTTACTGAACATATGTAACTCCTTTTCAAAAACAGAGGAAGCCATAAATGTCTCAAATAATTCAAATAAATTTTGGAGTTCACTTATTTTGCTTATTTGTTGCAAAAATGTTTGCAGTAGGAATTTGTGATCTTGATTACTAAAGTTCTGACCAAACAAATTACCTCAGTTTATTGAGGGTGCAGATGTGAGCTTAGTAATTTTCACCTTAGCTAACACATTTCCTTGCCTTTCCTTATGCTCCAATGATTTATTTTATCAAAAGTTAAGGAAACATTGTTTACCTCTTTATTTCAAAGAAGCACACTAGCCTTTAGAGGTCTCTGCATTCTTTCAGTGCACTGATCAACTGGTGCAGCTCGGATAAAGTCACACCTGAAATGCTGGAACTCTCCCTACGCTGATGACATGTTCTTTTTACGTAAAAAGTCCATCCCCCTAGCCCAGTAAATTCAAGGACCGGCTCAAATACTGGTCCAGCCTCATTTAACACCACGTCACCTGTAGAAAAAGGTAATCATTCCTTCCTCTGTGGTTCTCTGTACTCCTCCAACACTTGGTGTTTCCAATGTAATTAGATGAAGGAAATCTTTTTTTTTTTTTCTTCCTCTTTACTTTTTTTGAATTTTATTTTTTTGCTTTAAAGTTTTCATTTTGAATTGGTATATAGCTGATTAGCAATGTTGTGGTATTTACAGGTGAATAAGGAAGGGACTCAGCCGTACATATACATGTATCCATTCTCCCCAAGCCTGCATCCCAGCAAGACTGGCACATACCATTGAGTAGAGTTCCATGTGCTATATAGTAGGTCCTTATAGATGAAGGAAAAACTGCTTAAAAGCTTACTACATGCTGTCCATCAGAGGCTTTCTTTTTTTTGCCTCAAGGAGTTAATATCATGGGGGTCAGAACATGCTGCCCTAAAATATGGCATGTGAGTTCAGTCGTGTCCGACTCTTTGTGACCCTGTGGACTGTAGCCCGCCAGGCTCCTCTGTCCATGGGAGTCCCCAGGCAGGAATACTGGAGTGGGCTGCCATTCCCTTCTCCAGGGGACCTTCACCCCTCGGATGGGTTCTTGACCTCTGAGCCACCAGGGAAGCCCTGGGATCTTCTTTTGCTACTAGCTCTTTTGTCCCTGGCACTTCTGCAGCTAGATATCTGCCAAATATCTCATTCTCATTTGAAAGCTTCATGATTATTAAATATAATGTTTAAGTACTTCTGTGGATTTTCTTGCTGCTGAAATCTTTGCACTAAATCTTCTTTGCCTCCAGAATACCATGTATAAGAGTTTTAATCATTATACAGGAACATACAGTCAAAAGGCAAAGTAAAAAATGGTGAAATTATCACACACAAAGCACCCCAGAGGTAAAGGTTGGTTTGTGTCTTAACAGGCTGTAGTTATAAATTGGCATTTGTGTTTCAGTGGGAACTTCACGGAAGGGTACACTAGGTTTTGTAACCTCCCGGGAAGATGAGTGCAGTGTTTGACTATGCATTTCTGGGTCCAGGAATTGTAGCAGGAAAGATTTTTTGGCATGTATGTAAGCGGGCTGCTGAAAAATTATATGGAAAGCAGGTGTTGCATGTGAAGGGAACATTAAGCATTAAACATTAACAGAAATTAAACAACTTTGTCTGGAAACAGGGTTTAGGGAAAGGGAAAAAAGTGAGTCTCAAAGTGGGCCTGAAAAGGAAGGCAGAAGCCAGATTATGAAGGTCCTTTTAAGCTGTGTTACCTGACAGAAGGACACACCAGCATCTAAGAAGCAGTCCAGAGAAAAAAGATAATTAGGGAAAGGTGATCTGACCACATATTTGTTATTAAGGAAATAAAATTTATTTTGTTTACCTATAATGGCATTAGTTTTTTTTTTTTTTTAAAGATAACCTCAAAGAGGCGTACTGAAATATTTACAAGTGAAATGATGTTTGGGATTGTTTCCAAAAAAAAAAACAACTCAGGGTAGAGGATAGTTGGAATAGCTTTCCCATGATGATCATGGTAACTGATGAGGTTTGCTATACTGTTCTCTCTGCTTTAAATACAAAATTTGAAAAAATTTCTATTATAAGGTGTTCTTGTTTTTAAGCGAAAATAAGCAATGGGCTTTTGGCCAATAGAAGCCATTCGAGGGCTTTATAGGAGCCAATAAAGCAGGAAATGGACTGGGAACAAAACCAGAGAGGGAGGGTGTGCTGCATGAAGTACTGGTTTACTCCTTTCCCAGTGAGTGTCTGTGGGGCTCCAGTTTTCCCTTCTGCAAGATTATTCATGTCTTCTTAGTAGCCTGTTCCTGATTGCCCACTTCCTCTTAATAGCAATACTTTCACTGTGTATCCAGCAGTCCAAAGTACTCGTAGTGCTCCATATACCTAGTACCCAACTCGGCTTTCTTTTTATTCTTTATTTTTATTTTATTTTTTAGCTGTGCCACACAGCATGCGGAATCTCATTTCCCCAACTAGGGATAGAACCTGTGCCCGCTGCAGTGGAAGTGCGGAGTCTTAACCACTGAACCACCAGAGAAGTCCCAGCTTTTTTTTTTTTTTTGTTATTAAAAACATTTTTTAAATGTATCTTTCTGGTAGATAAATTGAATCCATTAGAAATTTGTTGTGGCTATTGATGTGTTTGGACTCATTCATGCTTTCTATAAGGAAAGGTGTTTGTGAGCTGAACTAAGCTCACAAGAGTTTAAGAGATAAGAGTTAGGTAAGATAGATTCAGGATTAAAGTGGATGGGACGTGGGCTGACTGTCTGGGGAGCAGAAGAAGGAATTTGAAGCTGAGAGGTTTGCTAAGGTTTTATTTCAGTTCAGTTCAGTCGCTCAGTCATGTCTGACTCTTTGTGACCCCATGAATCGCAGCACGCCAGGCCTCCCTGTCCATCACCAACTCCTGGAGTTCACCCAGACTCACGTCCATCGAGTCAGTGATGCCATCCAACCATCTCATCCTCTGTCATCCCCTTCTCCTCCTGCCCCC